>NC_084481.1:237505888-237815910 GCF_030035675.1 Rhineura floridana
TTAGTGCGTAGCAGAGAGAAGTTACGGCTCCCCAGTGAGATGTCAAAAACCGATCAATCTGGCAAATCTCTTTTAAACAGCAACAATTTAAGTCAAGTAAAAGAAAAATATAGAAAGAAGGGTGCTTGCCTGTTAGTGCGTTCTCTCTTAGAAGATAAGATGAACGTTCGCTTTAACAGATAGAGCTTGCTGTTGAAAATCCGTCCCACCTTCGTCGGCTGGACCTCGTCCCATAAATTAATGAGATCTGGTCGTCCCAACAAAAATAGGCTTTGAGGTTAATCTCTTCGTTTCTCCCTACCCGGGAGAAGTTTAATCAGTCAAAAAAAAAAGAAAAAACTGACTGATATATCTGAATAAGCTTCTTTTGAGGCAGGAGCCCGTCTCAAAAGCAGGCACAGGCTAAGTCACCCTTCCCGGAAGTCCTGCTAAGGTATTTTGTTTTGTGGGACTTTGCTTTTTTCTTTTTCCTTTCCTTTTCTTTTTTGCTGAGTTTATACTGTTTGGTTCTGGCTTGAACAGTTTTAACAGTGAGGGCAGCAAAAAAAATCAATAGTTTGCTGCCACTATCAAATCATCAGTCTCCCGCCAAGCGGAGCGCTTCAGAATTGTCCAGGGGCTATTACATGCTGCCCCCAAGGACATGGCATAACCATCTGAGGCCCGCTGTAATGAATTTGCTAGGCACTTCCAGGATAAAATCTTTAGCATCCGCCAGGACTTAGACTCCAGTATTACAGCAGGTGAATCAAGTCCAGAGCACAACCTTGTCCTGATTTCTTGGATGAGTTTCAGTTGGTACAGCTTGAGGACATTGACAAGGTGCTTGGACAGGTTCGTGCAACCACTTCTGTACTGGATCCTTGCCATTCTTGGCTAATAAAAGCTAGCAGGGACGGAACAGCTAGCTGGGCCAGGGAAGTGATTAATGCCTCTCTGCGAGAGGAAGTGGTCCTTGGCCGCCTGAAAGAGACGGTAGTGAGATCACTCCTGAAGAGACCCTCTCTGGACCCAGAAAATCTTAATAACTATAGGCCGGTGGCAAATGTTTCATTCCTGGGCAAGGTCCTTGAACGAGTGGTTGCAGGCCAGCTCCAGACACTCTTGGATAAGACCGATTATCAGGATCCATTTCAGTCAGGTTTCAGGCCTGGTTTTGGCATGGAAACAGCCTTGGTCGTCCTGTATGATGACCTCTGTTGCGAGAGAGACAGGGGGAATGTGGCTCTGTTGATTTTCCTTGATCTCTCAGCGACTTTCGATACCATCATCCATGGTATCCTTCTGGGACGACTGGCTGAGTTGGGAGTGGGAGTGACTGCATGGCGGTGGTTCTGCTCCTACTTGGCGGGTCAGCTCCAGAAGGTGGTGCTTGGGGAACATTGCTCGGCCCCATGGATTCTCCAGTATAGGGTTCTGTAGGGGTCAGTTCTGTCCCCCATGCTGTTCAACATCTAAATGAAACCGTTGGGTACGGTCATCCAGAGTTCTAGAGTGCGTTGCCATCAGTATGGTTCAGAAACTGCAGCTTGTGCAAAATGCAGCAGTTGGTAACAGGGACCAGACGATTCGAACATATAAAACCGATTCTGGTCCACTTGCATTGGCTGCCTGTATGTTTCTGAGCTCGATTCAAGGTGCTGGTTTTAACCTATAAAGCCTTACATGGCTTGGGACCACAATACCTGATGGAACGCCTCTCCCAACATGAACCCACCCGTACACTACCAACATCAAAGGTCCTCCTCCGGATGCCTACTCTGAGGGAAGCTGGGAGTCTGGCAACAAGGGAGAGGGCCTTCTCAGTGGTGGCCCCCAAATTATGGAATGATTTTTCCGATGAGGTGCACCTGGCGCCAACACTGCCAACACGGCAGTGGCAGTCACTGAATTAGTGACAGAAGGAAATTGGAAACTGCCACTTTGTTTTTCCCAGAACTCCTGGATACAGCATCATTTGAGGAACATTTTTTTAAAGCTCCCTTGGGGGTGGGGAACTTGACACCATCTGCTGTATTACCAACTGCCCATGGGGGCGTTGTCAGCCTCACTTTCCTCCTCCGGTCCCGTGGTGCTTTCTTCGACGACATCGTCGTCGCTGCTTCCTCTGGCGCCAGTGCTGTTGGGCCAGGCCAGGTTGTGAGAGGAGGAGATGGCCTGCCTGCACGAAGTTCCTCTAGCCGAGCCGCTCCTCCTCCCGGCACCACTCCACCCTGGTGCGCTGGCTGGAGGCCCGCCTGGGCCGTGGGGAGCACGCCATCAGCCTCAAGCAGTTCTGCGAGGCCCTCGAGACCCACGCCAGGCCTGCCCAAGCCGCCGCTGCTGCTGCCAGGGCAGGGCGGAGGGAGGCAGAGGAGAAGCAGGAGCTGGAGGGGAAGCCGTAGCCGCAGCTGCCGCAGCCACCAAGGAGCGAGCCCAGAGCAAAGAGATATGTTATCAAGGTTGCATTTCATATCCAGCCATACCAGGGGCATGACGACAACACAGTGCACAACAATGTGGAATACATCCTGGGCAAGTGGGTGGTCCATGACCAGGAAGTTCAAATGCCAAGTCAACTTCACCCACTTTGGAATGTGGCAACAAACTCTTGTTGGAAGGTCAAAAGGATAGGACAGACCCTTGTGACGCTTGCATAGAACAAAAAGGACATTTTTTTCTTAATAATGTTATTTATTTAGTTTAATTTTTGTAAATTGTATTGCTTTTATTGATGTATTTTTATACTTGTGTTTATTTTTCTTTGTAAGCCACCTTGAGGGCCTTTGCCCAAAAGGCAGGGTATAAATAAATTTAATAATAATAATAATAATAATAAAGGTGGCAACCATTTCTCCCTATACAATGTCCTGCCAGGCAGGTTTCTCTCTCTCTTCTGTCTGTTTCTCTACCTGCATGCAAATCGTGGTGATGGCCAGAGTAGCAGGAACAGGAACAACAATTAACATCTGGGGATCCTGAGGTTTTTTGAGGTTACAGAGGAAGGTCCCGTACTCATAAAGTTTGGGAACCAATGCCCCAGAACCAGAGCTTGGAAAAGTTACTTTTTTGAACTACAACTCCCATCAGCCCAATCCAGTGGCCATGCTGGCTGGAGCTGATGGGAGTTGTGGTTCAAAAAAGTAAATTTTCCAAGCTCTGCAAACAATGCTGCAGTGGGGAATTCTGGAAAAAGGAAAACGGTGGCCACCTGTGTTGACTCTGCTGCTGCCACTGCTGGCTACAAAAATATTAAAAAGGAAAAAAAGAGAAGAAAACATATCCAAAACCTATGAGGACCGCAATGACACAAATGCACATGAATAAAACATGAAAAAATAGGCTTACAGCAACAAAAACGAATGGAATCTCAAAGTGAAAACAACATTCTTGCTCTTCCTATACACTGGACATATGACTCCCTGAGAGAAGCAGCAGAATGTTGAAAGGTAGGGAACTGGGTACACAGCAGAAAGTATGGAGGCAGGAGTGTGCTAAGGAGACAAAGGGGACCTCCAGTTCTGTATCGGGTCCCCCTCATGCCAAGGGCTGCTTAGTGGCTTAGCTCTGCAGGACTGACGGAAACAGTGGTACAGAAGGAGCATTGCCCGTTATTTTTCTAAGAACAACAGAGGGCTCAGCAGTAAAACAAGGACGTGCTGTACTTGCTTTAAAAGCTTAAAAATGCTAAAAAGAATACACGCACACAGACACAAAATCTTTCCTGGTTGCTCGAGGGCTTATTGGGAGGTAGAAGTCAACACTAAGCCTTTGTAACACAGAGACCCCCAGCATATGAGTGCCAGTGTCTTCAGGCGGGCCAAGCGAGGTGGCCTCAAAAGTCGCCGCAAAGGACAGAAAACCCAAAAGCTGTCACAAAAACGAGTCGGACAGTGATGCATTTAGGCACAGAAGAAATAAAGCAGGACCGAGTCAACTGACCTCTGCTGGCAAAGAGAACTGGGAAATTAATGACTCGGAGGAGAACTTGGCCTTTGTTCCAAAAAGGCTTTATAAGTCAGTGCACAAGCATCTTACAAGCAAACCAAAACTTGACAGGTAGCCAGTACAGCCGGGCCAAGCTTGGGCAGGAAGGGAGAGGGGGAGGGAACACAGCTGAGCCAAAAATAAAACAGCCTGGGATTGCCAAACACATGGAAGCATTACAAGGATCTATTTGTGAGGCCACAAAAGCACAGCTCAGAATCTCCGCACAAGGAAAAGATTTAATTCTGGAAATATTTATCAGATGCCTTGACTTCACCCTGCATAACCAAAGGGCAAAGTTGTGACGGCACAAGAAGATTTCACCAACAGAGGGGGCTGGGGGGGAAGGTCCATGACACTTGCGCCAAACTCACACAATCACATCATTGTATTCTACTTCCATAAATCTACCTGTTTGCCACCATAACAACTCTTATTGTAAAGAGATAAATATTTCATCTTAAGCGAGAAAGGTAGAGTGGCTGGGGGGGGGTACTTTTCCTCTTTTCCATGGCAATTCTTCTACAGGGCATTTTGTCCCCTGTGCTACTTAACAATGACATGAAACCGCTGGGATGGGCCACTTCCTGTTGCCCCAGTGTGACCTTCTCCCCCATCCCACTTAAATTATTATTTCAGGTATCATGGAACACGGGAAATAGAGAAGAGTAGGGTGTAGTGCGCTGAGGTAGAACAGAATGGACTATGGAATTTATTGAGGGGGCGCTTTGGCCAGTGCAAAAGGAAATTGGATGGTGGTGATATTGAGGCTGGCAGGATGGCTGCTTCTGCTTCAGTCTGTGAAAGCATTTTGGCACAAGATCAGCACGTAGGTAGACAGTCCGACATGACAGGGAGTTCAGAATGGCAGGAGGCTTCTCAGGCCCAGGCAGAAATCTGTCCACTGGAGGTGGCCATGGGACCGACAAAAGGATTTTGGCATGGAAGACTTGGAAGGGTGGCACATTTGGTTTAGACAGCAGGAAGTATGCTCTTTTCTGCAATTAAAACCAGTGGTATTTTGGTGACAAATTAGGGGTGTGGATCCAGGACATTTGCTGGGTGGGGAGTTTAACCCTCTAGCTTCTTCACCTTTGACCACCGTGGTACAGGAGATATCACTTTGCTTCCTTAAGAGAGATGATTTGATCAAATATCTGAGGAATAATGATTACTTCAGTCTTTCTGTACAAATATAAACATTGCTTCCTTGGACCTCACCTGGAGTCCACCAAGCGCAACATTATCAGTGATCACCAGCTAGCCAACTCAAGGAAGCTTGCAAGTAAAGCATGAACTAAGTAGCCATCCCTCACTGTTGGACCCAAACATCTAGCTATCAGAGGTAGCTGGCAATAAATGCCGTATTATCATAGCCCTATGAAGACAGTACATTTACATTTTATACCATAACTTTGTTGTTGTTATATGCCTTCAAGTCGATTACGACTTACGGCAACTCTATGAATCAGTGACCTCCAAGAGCATCTGTCATAAACCACCCTGTTCAGATCTTGTAAATTCAGGTCTGTCGCTTCCTTTATGGAATTAATCCATCTGTTGTTTGGCTTTCCTCTTTTTCTACTCCCTTCTGGTTTTCCCAGCATTATGGTCTTTTCTAGTGAATCGTGTCTTCTCATTATATGTCCAAAGTATAATAACCTCAGTTTCATCATTTTAGCTTCTAATGATAGTTCTGGTTTAATTTGTTCTATGACCCAATTATTTGTCTTTTTTGCAGTCCATGGTATGCGCAAAATGCTCCTCCAACACCACATTTCAAATGAGTTTTTTCTCTTATCCACTTTTTTCACTGTCCAACTTTCACATACATACATAATGGTAAAGGTGTCCCTGCACTTATAGTGCATGTCGTTTCCGACTCGTAGGGTGATGTCTCGCGACGTTTACTAGGCAGACCATATATACAGGATGGGTGTGCCAGTTCCTTCCCCGGCCCTTCTTCACCCCCCAGCGTGTGCCGGTTACTCATTTTACCAACCACGGATGGATGGAAGGCTGAGTGGACCTCGACCCCTTTTACTAGAGATTCGACTTCCTCTTTCCATTGGAACCAAACTCCGGACATGAGCAGACCTTCGGCTGCGTCACCGCCGCTTACCACTCTGCGCCACGGAGGGTCTACATACATACATAGAGATCAGAAATACCATGGTCTGAATGATCCTGACTTTAGTGTTCAGTGATACATCTTTGCATTTGAGGACCTTTTCTAGTTCTCCCATAGCTGCCCTCCCCAGTCCTAGCCTTCTTCTGATTTCTTGACTATTGTCTCCATTTTGGTTAATGACTGTGCCAAGGTATGGATAATCCTTGACAAGTTCAATGTCCTCATTGTCAACTTTAAAGTTACATAAATCTTCTGTTCTCATTACTTTAGTCTTCTTGACGTTCAGGTGTAGTCCTGCTTTTGTGCTTTCCTCTTTCACCAGCATTTGTTTCAGATCATTACTGGTTTCTGCCTATCCAGAAATAAATCCCAGTGGGTTTCACAGTGAGTAAGTGTATACAGGACTGCAGCTGAAGTTGTTTGTTGGCTGCATGATGAAGTGCTTCCTTTTGTTGATTCTGTACCTGCTGTCAACTGATTTCAATGGATGACTACCAAGTATCATTGTTTTGAGAAGGCACATACTATCATTCCCTCCTCTGCCAGATTTGGCAATCTTGGTTGGGATTAGCTAGGGACTGAATTTAGGACTCTCAAATCCGTGCCCACCGCTTGATCCACTGGACCACTTCGCAGAGGAAGAGTTCCCAAAGCGCAGTCGCTTACCCACAGCTGCACGGCAGCCCGCTGGAAAGGCAGGTTATAGATGGTAGTAAGAAAAAATAATTCAAGAATAAATCAGCAGTTTTGCAGCATGGGGAACATTACAGCTGGGTAGCACTCCAGAGAAGTGAGATTTCCCCAGCAAAATGTGTGAAGGAGTGCTGTTGCTTCCATTAACTCAGCAACAAACTTTCTCTACAGTTATTATGTGGAGGACACTACATGCTCTTGTAAATTAATCCCCCTCCCCCACCACCTGACACACTGATTTCATTCATGGTGACTGTGCAGAAGGCCTCTCATTATTTGTGTGATCACAGTTGTTAAAACAGAATATAAGAGAATGTGGAGTTCTTCCTGACTCATTTGGAACAGAGCTTGGCTTCTGTTGCAGAACCTGGGATTTATGCTAGATTCAACATCCCCTGTGGAAATTATTGCCCATATGGCATCATGATTATGAATGCCACAATTTTACCATTATATCTGTGACTAAATCAAAAGGTTGCTTTGCGGCCTATTGCCGAAATAAACACAGACACCATTCATTGGGTTAAATCATGGGCCACTTTATTAAAAACAGAGTCAATTATAACCAATGAACCTGCAGAGGGACAATCAAGTGAGGGGGAATTCTGCTGATCCAGGCGAAGCCTGCTTGCAGCTATAGGGCAACCAAACCTTGCCTGAGCCTGGGGCTGCCCTGTGCCAGGCCCCAGCTCTGGCCACACCCTGAAGATGTGTAGGGGGTCCAACCCGCATCACCGCCCCCCGGAGCCCTGAAACTCCGAGCGGATGAGGCACGTTGGCCCCAAAAGCGGCCCGTGTTCTGCCCCCGGGCCGTATAGCCCTGAGCTGCAGGCTCCCGGACCGCCAATCACCCCCAAAGGTGCCTAAAGGTGTCACCTAGCTGCCCTTTCCCTTTTAACCTTTCCCCCACGCTTCCTTGCCACAAAAGGGGGACAAGCCTCTGCTTAGTCTCCCTTTACCCCACACCCGATAAGAATCTGGTGCACACCCCTCTGCAGGTCCATCAGGAAGATGTCATTGCCCACGTCAGTCAAGTGCACGCCATCTGGCCTGAACAACTCCAGCCTATTGTGCTTGATCTCTGGGTGGTGTATGACAGAACCCCCAAGGCCCTTGATGGCCCTCTGAATCTGTCTATTAACCTTCTTCCGAGCCCTGTCCATTCCCCGTGGGTCACCAGCACAATTCCACGTCCTGCGCGGCAGGATGTCAGACCATGCCAAGTGCACCCCCGGCCAGCGCAGCGCAATGGCCTGGAGGTCACTACATGCCTGTTCGATCAGGGCCTTGCCCTTCAACAGGCCCAAGTCATTACCTCCCAGGTGGATGACCAGCACCTGGGGCACCGCCCGGTCCACAGCCGACTGGAACAAGGTAGGCAGGAGAACATCCCAATGCATCCCCCGGCGCCCCAGCCACCGCACTGAGGCCCACTGACTGAGCCCCAGCTGCGTTCCAGTGCGGGACTTTGCCGCCCTGCGGCCTGCCCAGAAAATCATGCTGTGACTGCACAGGAGGATGCTCACTTGCTCCGATCTTTCCCAGCAGCCTGCCAAAAACGACAACAATTGCCATTAGCCGCTGGCCTCCTGCATCTCCGTTAGTGGTCTAACATAAGTCTTATATGCATCCGAGGACCACCTGCCCACTGCCTGTAGCTGCCCCTTGGAAAAACCCAGGTGGGCGGCCGTGGAGGCTGCTCCTATCCGGAAGGAGTGTGTCCCGAACTTGCGGGCATCCACACCTAGCCTATGGAGTGCTGCCTTTGTCACCGACCAAAACTGATACTTGGTAAGGGGCTGGAGGTCCCTATGCCTGAATAGGTACCCTGGCTGCAGCCCCCGGGCTGCCAGAAAGATGCGTAGGGCCCTCACCTAGGGGTTCCTCCTGTTGGCATGGGGATAACACAATCAGACGACCCTTGTGGTGTTGGTCCGTCTTTGACTGCCTGAGTCGCAGGCGGACCCCCTCTGCCTCCCAGCTGAGATCAGAAACCAGAAGGGCCTGGAGGGAGCCATCCGTCTTAGAACCTGCCACTACCTCCCCTATTCGGAAGGCCCCAAAGAACAAGGTGAGGGCCGCAGCATGGTATAGCAGTGCCTCAAAATGGGAAGAACATAGAACCCTCCACTGTCCCTGCAGACCCAACAGTAGCTCTGGGGAAAAGGGGCGCGGGCATCAGGTGTGTGCGGGCGCTCACGGGACCACCCCTCCAGCATCCGGCGGACCCTAAAGTCACCGGAGTAGTCCTGGAAGCCCCGTGCTTTCCCTAGGAAGAATAGACCAGAGAGCTTACCTCTGATGGTCCTGACTGAAAGTCCCCTCTGCTTCCCTTCCATGCAGAACTCCATAAGATGCTCCACGGAGATGGGCCACTCCTGGGTGTAGCCTCTGGACTCCCTGAAGCTTGCCAGGTCCCTACCTGCCCCCTGGTAGCTGGCCAAAGTGCTGGGTACCACAGACAGGCTTATGGCCCGTTCTGATTCGCTCCTCCAATCTCCCATAGCGCTGGGGGTACCACGTCCAGCTGAGCCCTTGCCCACGGCACCAGCTGGTGAAATCTCTCCATCTGGTTCCGTGATAGAGCATCAGCAATACTATTATCAATACCCGGGACATGGCGTGCAAGGAACTGTATATTATAGCGAAGACATTGGAGCACGAACACACGAACCAGCCTCATAACGATGGGGTTTCTAGAGGACAGGGTGTTGATGACATGCACCGTAGAAAGGTTGTCGCACCAAAAGTGGACTGAGGAATTGCCCAGCTTGTCGGGCCAAAGGTGTACGGCCACGACAATGGGGAAGAACTCCAAAAAGGTCAGGTCTCTGGTCAGGCCAGCCTGCGCCCAGTTCTGTGGCCAGCTGCCATGACACCATGAGTCATGGAAAATGACCCCAAAACCGCAGGAACCTGAGGCGTCGGAGCTCACCTGTAGCTCCGCTTCCAACAGGCGATCCCTTCTCCATAAGGAGACCCCATTGAATTCCCGCAGGAAGGTGGACCAAACTGCCAGGTCCTTCCGGAGAGTGGCCGTAACACGCGTGTGGTGGGGGGGGCGTGATAGGCCCTCCATGGCATCGTACATGCGCCACAGGAATGCGCGCCCGGGTGCTACCACCCTGCATGCAAAGTTCATATGGCCTGCCAGCTGTTGAAGTGTGGCCAATGTCACCTTCTTTGCCCCAACCACCTCCGAGATTTTCCCCTTAAGGGCCACCAGCTTATCCCGTGGGAGCCTACAGCATTGGGCCACTGTATCGATCTCTATGCCCAGAAAAGTGAGGGTGGTGGACGGGCCCTCACTTTTCTCAGCCGCAAGGGGAACGCCCAGTTCCCCCGCCATCCCTGCAAACTGCTCCATAAAAGCCTGACAGGCGCCCGAGTCTGCAGGGCCCGCAAACAGGAAGTCGTCCAAATAGTGCACCACTGATGGCTGGCCTGCCCGTCTCCTGACTGCCCACTCCAAGAAAGAACTGAAGCGCTCAAAAACTGAGCATGAGATGGAGCAGCCCATAGGCAATGCCCTATCCACATAATATTTGCCCATGAAGGCAAAGCCTAACAGCTCAAAGTCCCATGGGTGCACAGGGAGGAGACGGAAGGCAGATTTGATGTCACACTTTCCCATGAGGGCGCCAATCCCGCAGTCCCTAACCATACGAACTGCACAGTCAAATGACGTGTAGCGGACAGAGCAGAGGTCTGATGGGATGAAGTCATTTACTGACCCACCCTGGGGAAAAGACAGGTGGTGTATAAGGCGAAATTCGCCTGGTGCCTTCTTGGGAACGAGGCCCAGCAGGGAAACTCTGAGTGAAGGGATGGGTGGTGCCGCAAAGGGGCCCAGAACGCGGCCTGCCATGACCTCCTTTCCAATTTTCTCTCCCACAACTGATTCCATGCCTGCCACTGATTTGAGGTTACGGGACATGAAGTGGTGCCTGGGGCCCGAATAGGGGATCTGAAAACCCTCTGTAAAGCCCTGGAGCAAAAACTGGGCATCTTGGACTCGTGGGTAAAGGCAGAGCAAGTACTGGAGTTCAGGGAGTTTAACTGGACTGGGGCCCCTTTCCTTGAGCTGCGCTAGCAGCTCCCGGTCTCCTTGCGCTGGCTGAGTCCCTGTTCCCACCTCTGAAAGGGCGGACCCTGGGGCAGGCAGCGCAGAAGTGCGGACCCCCGCATATTGCGCACTCGTGTCGGAACCTGCAGGGGGTACAACCACAGTGGCCTCGGGAGCTGAACTCCCAGCAGAGCAGGCGGGGTTGAACCCCCTGCCCCGCGGGCACGCAGGAAGGAGCTGCTGCCGCCTGGCGGGCCAAGAGGTGGCCACTGTCTGTTCTATCCCCGGCTATGGGCTTGGAGTGAGACATAAACTGTAGCCACAAGTCTGCTTCCTTTTTGTCCCAGGGGAGGGAGGTATCAAAGGCCGCCCTCATATGAAACGATTCGTCATAGGCGAGCCATGCTGCCCCCTGGAACTCAGAGTAGCCCCGATATACGATATCGAGGTATTTAATAAGGATAGGGCCCTTCTGTGGCTGTTTCTGCATTACCACCCCAATGTATGTCAGAAATGCAGGCAACCAATTGGCCCAAGTGCGCTCTATGCGCCGCCTCTTGGGCTTGTCTGGTTCTGCCTCTTCGCCCTTATCCTTCTCCCTCCTAACTGGCTCCCTGTATAGAAGTGAGAATAAGTCGACGTACTCCCCCTTCCATATTTTTTCCTTTGTAGCGGGCAGCAGGTGAAAGCCCAGTGGGGCTGATGTCTCCCCGAAAGGTATAGCCCCGTCCCTCACTGAACCCAGAGGGTCAGTGTCCTCTGCAGGAGGGGGTACCGACCAGGAGGGCTGCGCCCCCACTCCCATCCCTGTCCTGGCAGTGGACTGCCAGACCTGCTCACAGGCCAACCCTAGGGGAGGCTGCTGTTGTGGCGTGCCGTGCCCCACACGCATGGGGATCACAGCTTGCCCATACCGCTCAGTTTCAGCTGGTGGGGAAAAAGGCCAGTATGGGAACCCCCACAGGGGCCAACCCCACTGGGGCTGCCCCTGTTGTTGCGCTGCCCAACGAGACTCACCCACTATGTTATCTGCTGCGTGGGCTGTGGTCCTGGGGCTGCATGCGGAGACAACACTGTTCCTGCTTCTGCTCCGGGCGCTCTTGCTGCGGCCCCGCTAGGCCCTGCCTCTAGCGCGTCCAGTCACGCTAAGATAGAAGTAATAGCCGCAGCGTTAGCCCCGCCAGCTGGACGTTGCGCTTTCTCCCAGGGCCGCTTGGGGGGTGGTTCCTTTGTTCTCCCCGTTGCCAGCTGGGCAGGGCCCCTCTCCAGGGCTTCTAACCTAGCCAGTATAGCGGTCCATGGTATGCCTTCCCCTTGTCCCCCATCCTCTGCAGCTGGGGGTGGGCATCTACTCTCTGCCCTGGGGGCCCTTCCCTTCCCTTTTGGCCCACCTTGACCTTTTTTGGGTGGCATTCTGAGCTACAGTGTAGCCGGGTCTGTCCTTCACTAATGACCCCCCAAGGGATACCTTAAGGGAGACCAGCACCCTCACGGCCCTGCTGGACTGCGTCCCCTGCTCACTCCCATCCCCTGCCGATGGGCCCCTTTATCTCGCCCCCACAATCCTGGCTACCTGGGCTCTAAGTGGCAAATGGGGTGGTGTGTAAGATGGGGCTTGGACCCACTCCCTTGCTATGGGTGGGTGAGGGGCTGAGAACCCTCCCACAGGGGTTCCCCGGGTATTAGACAAAGAAAAGAACGCGGCCACAAGGCCGCTGCGCCTGAAATCCGCCGCTGCTGCTAGGCCGTGCTGCCACCGCCATGCAGCTTCGCTCCACTGTACGGCCTCCCGAGGCCTAGGTTCTTCCTGCTGTGCCACCGGGTCTGCAGATGCCTCCTGCAGGCTTCCTTGGAGATGAGCCCCACAGCTGCTGCCACCGCACCTTCGCCACTGGAGGGCCTAGGGCTCTCACCGCTGCGCCACCTGGTCTACCGATGCCTCCTGCAGGCTTCCTTGAGAGAAGCCTCCACGGCTGCTGCAGCTGCACCTCCGCAGCTGGAGGGCCTCCCGAGGCCTAGGGCTCGCTCCTGCCCCGCCACGGAGGCAGGGGCTCCCCGCAACGTGCCACGATCAAGCCGCGCTGACCGTTCCTTGCCGTCGGCCCCACCGCACCAAGACCTGGCCTGTAGGGGCCTTGCAAAGCCGCGTGCGTCGGACGGCGATCGGAGCTGCGTCGCGCCGCCGATGCAGGAGCCTGCCGCTGTTTTTTAAATTTGCCGCCAAGTTTGCAGTGAGGGAGGGCGGCTGGCGGCACGGCCTTAAATGGCCGTCTGCCGCCCCGCCCCCTCGCTGCGCGCTGCGTGCATGCACCCCCCCCAAGATGGTGGCCCGGCTTCAGCGGCGGCCACAAACACGGCCCTTCGCCCAGTAAGTCCCGGGCGCGGAACGGGGTTCTTAAATTCCTGGCAAATCTTTTGTATTTTACCTGAAAGGAAACAGGGAGGCTAGAAGGTTGCTATGGTCATTTGCAGCACCTGTTCCTAATTTAAACATATCAAGAAGAAGCTGATCTTATCAGTCAGTGGCCAGAAATGTAGCAGAAATTCTAGATTTGTTGCATACAGTTACTGGTTTGGAAACACATGATTTGGGGAACAATCCACCATGTGCTGTTCTTTTGGCAAGCCCCAGCCCCAGCCGTGTAACAAAAGGGATTCTCTCTCTCTCTCTCTCTTTCTCTCTCTCACACACACACACACACACAAACAGAGAGAGAGAGAGAGAGAGAGAGAGAAGCTGGTAGATTGGATACATTGACTGTAAGATTCATAAGAACATAAGAAGAGCCTGCTGGATCAGGCCAGTGGCCCATCTAGTCCAGCATCCTGTTCTCACAGTGGCCAACCAGGTGCCTGGGGGAAGCCCGCAAGCAGGACCCGAGTGCAAGAACACTCTCCCCTCCTGAGGCTTCCGGCAACTGGTTTTCAGAAGCATGCTGCCTCTGACTAGGGTGGCAGAGCACAGCCATCATGGCTAGTAGCCATTGATAGCCCTGTCCTCCATGAATTTGTCTAATCTAATAACCAAGCTGGTGGCTATTACTGAATCTTGTGGGAGCAAATTCCATAGTTTAACTATGCGCTGAGTAAAGAAGTACTTCCTTTTGTCTGTCATGAATCTTCCAACATTCAGCTTCTTTGAATGTCCACGAGTTCTAGTATTATGAGAGGGAGAAAAACTTTTCTCTATCCACTTTCTCAGTGCCATGCATAATTTTATACACTTCTATCATGTCTCCTCTGACCCACCTTTTCTCTAAACTAAAAAGCCCCAAATGCTGCAACCTTTCCTCGTAAGGGAGTCGCTCCATCCCCTTGATCATTCTGGTTGCCCCCTTCTGAACCTTTTCCAACTCTATAATATCCTTTTTGAGATGAGGTGACCAGAACTGTACACAGTATTCCAAATGCGGCCGCACCATAGATTTATACAACGGCATTATGATATCGGCTGTTTTATTTTCATTACCTTTCCTAATTATCCCTAGCATGGAATTTGCCTTTTTCACAGCTGCCGCACACTGGGTCGACATTTTCATCGTGCTGTCCACTACAACCCCGAGGTCTCTCTCCTGGTCGGTCACCGCCAGTTCAGACCCCATGAGCGTATATGTGAAATTCAGATTTTTTGCTCCAATATGCATAATTTTACACTTGTTTATATTGAATTGCATTTGCCATTTTTCTGCCCATTCACTCAGTTTGGTGAGGTCTTTTTGGAGCTCTTCGCAATCCCTTTTTGTTTTAACAACCCTGAACAATTTAGTATCATCAGCAAGCTTGGCCACTTCACTGCTCACTCCTAATTCTAGGTCATTAATGAACAAGTTGAAAAGTACAGGTCCCAATACCGATCCTTGAGGGACTCCACTTTCTACAGCCCTCCATTGGGAGAACTGTCCATTTATTCCTACTCTCTGCTTTCTGCTTCTTAACCAATTGCTTACCCACATTCATATCTCATCTCAAGGTCTCCCTATGCATTTTGATCAAGGGCGTCACAACCGGGGTGCGGAGGGTGCGGCCCGCACCCGGGTGTCACTATGAGGGGGGTGATACCCGGAGCCGCCCCACCCCGCGCCATTGCCTGGCAAGGCTGCTCCAACTCCTCCTCGAAGGTGGGCGGCAGGCAAGACCGAGAGCAGCATCAGCGGGGCGAGGGAGGTGTGCCGACATTCCCAGGCCTTCTCCGGCTCGGTGCCCCTCCGGCGTGTGCCCTCCCAGAGGCATGGACGGGGTGGCTGGCCTCAAGTGCATGCACACGCAAGCCCAGCCACCTCGTTCATGTCCCTGGGAGGGTGCACACCGGAGGTCCGCACCCCCCCGCACTCCCGCTAGTGACGCGGCTGATTTTGATCAGGGGGACAATAGATCATTCCCAGTATTAAATCCCTCCTGGGGCATGGTATCACCACCCACAACGATTCTGTGGAGGAGTCTGCCTCTTTTGGGGTTTCCAGTTTGCTGGATTCAATGCCTTCTTTCACGTATAGAGCGACTCCGCCACCAATACGTCCTTCCCTGTCCTTCCGATATAGTTTATATCCAGGGATAACCGTATCCCACTGGTTTTCTCCATTCCACCAGGTCTCCGTTATGCTCACTATATCAATGCTCTCCTCTAAGACCAAGCACTCCAGTTCTCCCATCTTGGTTCGGAGGCTCCTAGCATTAGCGTACAGACACTTGTAAGCAGTGTCTCTCTTCAAGTGTCTTTGGCACTTTTGGTTTGGCCTGTGGTAATTTTGCCCTTCTGAATTGATATCCTGTGCCTCTGCTCTCACAATGCCTACTTCTAGGCCTACCCCTTTTAAAATTTCATCATTCTTTTCATTTCATTTCTTCATAGGGCTAACTTGATTTTGAAAAGCAGTTACAAGGCTAGGCACGTCGGCTGGTCAAAGTATCAAGCTGGAAGCCTGCAAGGGTTCTTCAGGGAAGGGGAGATGTTAAGTGGGGGATTCAGCCTTAGAAATTGCCAAATAGCTCCGACCAAGAAGGAAGGAAGAACTGCAGGCAGACCCATCAAGGCAGCGTCCTCCTTAGACCAATACAGTAGGGACCCACTCATACAGCGGGTTACATTCCGGACCCCCGCTTTAAAGCAAAAACCACTGTAAAGTGGAACGCATTGACTAACATTGACCAAAATGGCGCCCGAAGGCCAAAAAACGCCACTGTATTAGCGGAAAGCTGTAAAGCGAAGCGCTGTAAAGCGGGGCCCTACTGTAGTCAGAACGTGTCAGCTGGTATTTCCTGGTGACTATAAAAGGAACAACTAAGCCTGTGGAACTCCCTCCTGAAATAAGGCAGGTACCTTCCTTGTTGAACTTCAGGGGTATGACTAAAACTTCCTTGTTCTGGCAGGCATTTTAAGGTAATGTTTTGCTTTATGGTGCTTCCATTGTTCTACTGTTTATTTCATGTATGGCTTGTTTTAATATACACCACTCAGAAATGCAAATGATTAAGTGGTATATAAATGTTTTAAATAAATAAATATCCTAGTTGTTCAGGCTAGCATGTAAGCGAGACCCAGAAGCTTTCAGCCTGCGGCTTCCTCCCTTTCTGTCTCTGTTTCATTCTCAACTCCACAAGAGCCAGGTTTGACAAAGTGCAAGAGAGAAACAGCAAAAAAAACAAAAAAAAAACCTCTGGGATGCGCATGCCTACTGCCTTGCTACATCAACAGCCAGAGTCTCCAAAACACAAAACAAATG
Source organism: Rhineura floridana (assembly GCF_030035675.1). NCBI lineage: Eukaryota > Metazoa > Chordata > Lepidosauria > Squamata > Rhineuridae > Rhineura > Rhineura floridana. The sequence continues at coordinate 237,522,465 of NC_084481.1, forward strand.
TATAACTGTATTTTAATGTACAATTCTCCCATAATAACTATGCTAATTGAACAATGTTTATCCAAATGCCTTCATACACTAGCTTTTCTTTTCTTTTTCTTAAGTCCCATTTCAAAATGCCAATAGGTAGATTCTGGATTATTGAGATACTCATTTCAGGAGAATCATTTCAAGACTACATTCTCAGGCATGAGACCGAAATAGACAAGCAGCTTTAATGTGGTGGAAAGAAGAAGAAAAATGGAGCAGGGAGAAAGAAGCGGCAGGGACAGCTGCAGAGAGAATAAACTAGCTAGCATGAGAAATCAGCAATTTGGTGCCAGTGAAGTGCTAGCTTTCTGCATTTCAATCGCGGCTCAGGCTAAAACTAGGTGGGGGAGAGGTAATGGAGATGGTATGATGAATTTATAGATTTTGCTTGCTCTGCCCAAACAGGTTACATAGCCTGTGTAGTCCTAAAATTCATGGAAGGTAAGGCTATCAACGGCTACCAGCCACAATGGCTATATTCTGCCTCCACTGCTGGAGGACAGTACGCCTCTGAATACCAGTTGCTGTGAATGGCAGATGGGGAAAGCGCTGTTGCACTCAGGTCCTCCTTGCAGGCTTCCCATGGGCATCTGGTTGGCCAGTGGAAGAACAGAGTGCTGGACTAGATGGGCCTCTCGCCTGGTCCAGCAGGATTATTGTGTTCTTTTGTTAGGAAACTGGGGACACTTTCCTTTGAGAAGTCTGTATTGTAGGCACAACACTGGCTACCGAATTCAAGTCAACCGGGGGGGGGGGGCTCTGAGTATGTCATGTTCGAGATCTCATTTTGGTCTCCAGCTCCATCACCCCAGGAAGTTGCCATAGAAAGAAAGATAGCTGGAGGAGGACACAAGCAAAACATCAGGGGGGTGTCACAAAATTCCTGGGAAGACAAGAAATATCTGTCAGCCACCCTGCATCATTTGTATATGTTTTTTTTGGGGGGGCACTCTATATTTGTGCACAGAATGTTTCAAGACTGGCTGGTTTTTCCCATACCAACAGTGCTTTTTGGAAGTTGTACCTGCTGTCTGCATGCACAAAATTTAACGTTCTGAGAACGGGGGGAAATATATCCTGACCTTAAAGCACTAGGCTGCATTTTATATGCTGAGAATCCATTTGGATAAACCCTTAACAGTGCTGGGGGGAGCTTCATGTCATTTTAAAACAAAATTGACATGGAGAGGTTCACTATAGGTTTGACAACTTCTGTCCTAAATAGTAAGTTGGCCACCGCCTATTGCCTATTTTGTTTCTTATTTACTTGGACCAGCATGTCAACCATCAATACCTTTTTACGCATAGACACGGGGCAGCAGAAATAGAGAGACAAGGGGAAAGTTGTATAGACTTGGGGGTGAATGATGTGAAGACAAAACTGAATGTTGGGAGTTCTACAGTTAACTAGCATAACTGTAAGTGTTTAAGGCAACAGTGTTGACATGGGAGAAGTTACAAATATTGCCACTGTAAAAGCTAACAAATGTCTTACATTTGAAATTACATGGAAAAACCCAAAGGCCCACTAAAGATTTACTGCATAGCATTTAGCATAGCAAGATCCATATGCAAGGATTTTCCACCCTACTTTACATAAAATCTAAATAAAACATTAGCTGTGGCATAAGGAAGGTTAGCCTCTCCCACTGTAGTTTAAAAATAAAGTGCAAGAATATTATTCCTTGGAAAAGAAAAACACCTTCATTAATACATTCAGTGAGACTATTACCCATATATAATGGGACTCACTCACATTTAATCAAACCACCTCTTATCCAAACTTACCATGTCATCTAAGACCCTGCAGTGGTGGAGACTAGGAATGGGGAACCTTTTTCAGCCAATGGACTTCTGGACAATCTTCTTGGGGCTGCAGTGATGGACAGTGCCATAGGGGAAAGTGGGTAGAGCAATGCATGTGACTCTTACTTTTGTAGGCTACCTTTCAACCACACCAAAGTCAGAAGGCAGCATACACACACACACACTTCCATCCTCCAGCCAGGTAAGCAAAAGGCATTATCGCAGTTCAAGGACACATTCTAACTGGGCAAAAGAGCATAAGGGTGTGGAGTGAGAGTGTGGCCTAGAAAAAGTCCTGAGGGCCAGAGAGAGAGGTCTGAGGGCCACCTTAGCCCTCAAGCCTGAGGTTCCCCACCACTTGTGTAGACCTAGGATTGTGTAACCCATACGTGACTAGAGGTCTGTATTCAAAATATTTACATTCTATTCCACACTTGGGATGGGATCCACTGGCTGGTGCTGCTTTGAAAGCATTCCGTCGACCTAACAGGCAGTATCGATTCACATTCGTTCTTTGTCCGCTATCCACTGCTCTTATAGGCCCATTTTTTTTCCTCCCCCAAAATATTGATATTAATATCAATTCTTTCAAAATATTGTTATTTTGAAAGGCAAATAAAAAATCAGCATTTTTGAAAGAAAATATCAATATTTTAACAGAAAATATTGATGAAACCACCTCTTCCATTGTGACTGAGACTGAGTTTTCACGTTAGCAGAGACTGGCTGTTTTTCTTTTGGAAAGGAAATGAACCAAGCAGCTTTCAGTGCCCCCTACCTCCCCCTCCTCTTCGGCAAGCCCTGAGTCCTTAACATGGGAGGACTTGGCTTGCTTCCTTCTGCTCAGAGTTTGGATTATTTGAGTGAGGGGGTGACGGGGAGGGGAGGAGAGAGAGAGACCTACACCGCTGTGCTGTACTGTGAGTAAAATCAATACAAGAACAATATATTTGAAGGAATATTCAAGAGGAAGAAAATCCAGTGTCGGTGGAAATTTGGTGAAGTTTGGAGAAAACGGGATCACTCCGCAAAGATGGAGAATACGCGGGGCACTGAAAAATCTGGTGCTGAATCCAAATTCAGCAGAATGCTTGCCCATCCCTATTCCACACATACCCCTCTGATAAGAGAGACATATATTCCAAAAAATATTTCATTTTGAAAGAGCTCATCAAGCGGTACATCAGCATCTGATAAGAAATCCAGAGAAAAAGTAGCAACAGAATATGTACAATTCTCCTCCGCACATGGCAGGGCATTACAGACATCCAGCTTACGAAGTGGCTACACACACGCTATAGTAAACTACCACTTGATAAATGGTATTCACCTACCCATCCTCTTATATGAAGGGGAAAGGCTCTGAGAATGCAAAGAGATTCCCCATTGCAACATACTCACAGCTGAGACCAGCTAGCTTTCCCATGATGCACGTACAATGTGCATCAGAGCTCATGGGCATTTGTGGACTTTGTCCCTTCAATAAGAAATTCAAGGTAAATGTATGTATCTCTCTTTCACTCACTCACATTCTCAAACACACAATATGTTATTCCCTTGAAACTGATAACCTTTTGCCATAAAGGTTATCTCAACCGCCTTTCAAGCACTTTCTTCTATGACAGGAATGGCTGTAGCATTTATACAGAATAATAAAGTAGACCAGGACATGCTTCTTCTTTAACCAGTTACTGTACTGATATTTTCTCTGTGAATGCTTGCTATTTTATTTATTTATTATATTTATATCCCACCTTTCCTCGAAGAACCTCAAGGTGGTGTACATGATTTCCACCCTCTCCATTTTTTTCCTCACAACAACCCTGTGGGGTAGGTTAGGCTGAGAGATTATGATTGGTGCAAGGTCACCCAGCAAGTTTCATGACTGAGTGGGAATCAGAACCCTGGTATCCCAGCTCCTAGTCCAACACTCTAACCATTACACCACATTGGCGCTGTTCCATGCCCTTAAGGATATTCCCCACCAAAACACCATGAGATCCACTTACTATGACCTCGGCCTGCTCCTCAATGAGATCCCTACACATTCACATCTTTTATTTGTTTTTCAGGGGGTATTCTTACCCTTCTTTACACCAGTCAACTATCATTGCTGCTCAGCCAGGTCAGGAAAGCAGCCAACTGATTGCTTCAGCAGATTATACATTACAGTAGGAGCAAATAAATAACTTTCTAAGGTCACTGATTTGACCTCTTCAGTATTAAAGGACTATCTACAGCTTTCATTACTGACAATACATTTATTCCTTCCTGCATCTTAGCCTGTTGAACATTAGGATTTTTGAGCCAATATGCAATTATTTGATAGCACTGGGAACTGTTATACCTGTTCTGAGAATGTTGTGTGTTGTGTTATATGCAGTTTCAACTTCATTTGCATTTCATCTGAATTCATCAGGTTTGAGACTGATGAAGTCTGTTCTTAAATTACCCAAGTCTTAGGGCAGAAATATACGTGATGTTTAGTTCTGCTATTCTTTTTACAGGCTTCGTTCATTTTACAATATGCAGCCCCTGAGGTTTCCGTTTGGTGGGAGAGGCTGGTGCAGGGAGAATGGTTTTTAATATGTTTTAAACCTTTTCTTCTTCTTTTTAAAGATGTTTTTAAAGCTTTTTTTAAAATGTTTTTAAATGTTTTGTTTTCATATATTTTAAAGTCTGTTTGTATGACGTTTTTAAGTGTTTTTAGTGCTTTTGTTTGCCACCCTGGGCTCCTATTGGGAGGAAGGGTAGGCTATAAAGCAAATCAATCAATCAATAAATATTTGGTTGGGTTTGACGGACAAATACAAATATACAACTGGGGCAAATAACCAGCTTTTTAAAAAAATGTTTATTTACATTGCAGACCAACATCCAAAAGGCCAAAAGCAGATTATGTGGTTGAACATGGGCTTGTAGAGAAGTTCTGGAGCAGACAGACCATGGGGCAGGGGGAGCACAAGACAAGCTTGTTCCAGTGATGCAGGTATTCTGGCAAAAGTTGAACTGGAAAATTTTCCTGTGCATAGGGTATAATTTCCTATGCATACAGATAATATGCATAGGAAAATTTTCAGCTTGTATTTGAAGGTTTTCTGATGCTCTAGAGCAGCCTTTCCCAACCAGTGTGCCTCCAGATGTTGTTGGACCACAATTCCCATCAGCCTCAGCCAGCATTGCCAATAGTCAGAAAAGATGGGAGTTGTGGTCCAACAACATCTGGAGGCACACTGGTTGGGAAAGGCTGCTCTAGAGAGTGACATAATTGAGCACTTTTATTTTACTTTTACAGTATATAGTAAACAAAGCTTAAAAAATTTAAATTGCCAACCTTACCTAATATTGTATTTTGCAACTAGCAACTGTGCATTGCTATGATGAACTTATGAAACAAACAAACAAAATTCCTCAGGGAAAAGGTGCTAGAAAATTTCCCAGCATTTTATTTGTCCATAGAAGATTTCCCAACCCATATCACTGGTCTGTTCAGCAGCTTCTCCTAAGGACGTGTTGCTCTTACCGAGAAGCTGCTTCACATGTTAGGACTTTATAGGGTATGATGTACCCTGACTGGCTTGTGGGATAAGCGGACAAAATGTGCTGCACAAAAATTGTAGTGTTCCAAGACTTTACATCAGATTTAGTGCATGGCCCATAATTTTGTCTCCTCCCTCCATGGCTTAGTTTTTTGGACAACACAGCTAAAGATACTTGTACTGTCAATGCCACTAATAATAATATGGAGACCTCACTAGCAGATCCAACGGATCTAAGGAGGTCAAAGTCTTAAAGAGAGGTCATCTAGGGCAAAATATAAACCAAGTAAAACATGCACAGGGTACCTCATCACTCTGTGCATTGATCTGTCATGCTGTCTTCAAAGCAGTTAACCCCAGCAAAATTCTATCTGTGTCTCCTTGTACCACCTCCTGCCAAGGGCAAGATTCGTGGCTCTTTAGCACAGATTCATAAATCTTCATCCACAACTGGAAGTGCAGTGATGAGTCGTCTCCGCATTGAATACAGTCTTGGAGGACTACAAGTTTGACATTTCAGTCAACGCAATGATAACTGCTTAAATAGCAGTTCTTTAATGGGTTTCATTTTCACTTGAATCCAATGAAAACTCCATTTGATCACCAAGTTTTCATTTGCAATCATGCTTCTGTAATAAGCCAAGATCAATACGATTGCCTTTTATATGGTTATTATAATAAAAGGTTTCTAGGTTAAATGAAACCAAGGGAGAAATGGGCAAGGGAGCAATTCTTTTTGCTAGCTCCTAGTGACTGCTCATCCAAATAATTGACTGGTATGAGCTCAGGAGATGCGGACAAAGGATACAATCCATCTGCTGAGCCGGAGGTCTTTCACCCCGCCCCCTCACCACTTATAGGTCAAGTTTTCCTACCTCCATCTCCTTGATCATGCCCCTAAATGCACCTCTCCTATATGATGATAGAGTACCCCATCAAAATGACAGATTAATTTCAAAGGCTGGGGCAAACAGAAGGGGAGAAAAAGAAGCCAGTCTTGGATATACATATACAGCTCAACATTCAAGTGGACCTCAAGAGGGTAGGAGAGGACAAAGTGTCTTGGTATGTTAGATGGCAGCAAGGCCCTTACACCTCTGCACTTCAAACTATGCCACAGGAAGAACTGAAGGAATCAATCCAGTATGCTCCATGCGCTCAGGGGTAGCCAGCATGTGAATCTGTTCCACATGAAGGCCTATAAAGAGAAAATGCTTGGTATAAAACAACTTTTGTTGACACAGCAACACTATGTTCAAACATGCCCAAGTTTGCCAAAAGTGGATGCAACCCTGCCAAGTTAATGAGTGACATAATCAGTCATGATGTTCAGTAAAAGATCCCTGCCAAAACATTAAAAAAAAAACAGCTGTGTCCTTAAGAAGGTACATTGCTGATGTTTATTATGTGTGAAGTACTTGGTCTTGAAACTCAAATCCAGCTTTTCAAAAGAGAATAGTAAGGATAAAGAACGGCATTGTGTATATAATTATAATTAATTATTAACTCAAATTTTTACTTCACGTCCCAGCAACACTCTCATAAGTGGCTTGTAAAGCCTAAGACCCAGTTCAAAAAACATAAAATACCTTCAGTGCAACAATTAAAAGTAAATCCAAACACATAACAAAAAGTCATAAAACCACTCTTATGTTCTTATGTTCACTCTGAATTCAGTTTCCTACTTTAGGGATAGTTTTTTTTTCATGAGGGAGAATGTTCTCATAAGCAAGGTAGCTTTTGCTAGTTTCCTAGAAGGTGACACTGAAGTAGCCGGAGGGGTCAGTCTAGGAAGCAAATCCCAGAGCTTGGATGTCATTACCAAGATGGAACTAGCCCCTCTTGCCAACGGATGATGATTACATTGTCTTATTATTGATATTTATAAGTCACTCTGGGAACAATTTTCAGCTGAACAGCAGGATAAAAATGAACCTCTACACCACACTGGCTCCACAGATGAACTTCTGATAATGGCAGCACATTCAGCAGAACCTCCTTGGATGATCCTGAAGTACAGGGTCAAGACGTAAGGGGAAAAGTAACCAGGGCCCAGAGCTTGGAAAACGTACTTTTTTTTAACTACAACTCCCATCAGCCACAGCCAGCATGGCCTCTGGATTGGGCTCATGGGAGTTGTAGTTCAAAAAAGTAACCAGGGCCCAGATCACAACGATTTTAAAAGGTCAAAAACCTTTGATTTGTGCTCAAAACGCAACTGGTAACCAGTGTAGCTCCATAAGAATAGGAGTAATATTAGACCCATAAGACCAGGCCTAACTAGAAGCCACTTTCTGGCCCGGTGCAAATTTCCTAACAGTCTTCAAAGGCTCTCTCACTACAGCAATCTAACACAGAGGTTAACAAGGGAAGAAAGTTGGAAGCAAGATCTTTATCTTAGGAACAAAGGAAGTTACTTTGTAGATAATCTGACCAGTGGTCCATTTAGATCAATATCATCTAAAATGATTAGCAGCAGCTCTCTAGGTTTTCAGACAGGGATGTTTTCCAGTCCTGTCGGAGCTAAGGATTGTACTTGGGCCTTTTTGCATGCAAAGCAGGTGCGCTGCCACTGAGCTGTTGCCTCTATTCTAGGAGAGGTTGCCGCTGGAAAAAGGCACTCCTTTCCAGAGCTGTCACCTGTGTACTAAACAGCAGTGCTAGGTCAAAGAGCACCCCCAAGCTGAGAACTTGCTATTTTAAGGGAACTGAAATCCCATCTACTCCAAACTCCATGGGCCTTTTCATACATTAGGCTGGAAGCATGATAACTTCTACTTTTCCTGTTTCAACAGATGTGTGAAGTCACCTTTTGGTTCTTACAGGTTGCAGAGTTTCCTTTGAAATTGGTCTCAATCAATTACTAGAAACTCCAAAGCACTAGGCATATTTTCATTAGCATGTGCTGCTAACTCAAATGCAAGTTTCTTCATTAAAAAAAAAAAAGCAGGCATTGCTGCCTGCCCCTCGCATTTCACCATTCAAAAGAACATAAGTTTCTAAGTGCAATCAACAGATTATTAGGCAACAAAATCATCTTGTTCATCCATGTTTTGAACAAAATCAAGATAATACAAATAACAATTCAAAGCAAAGAACTCAGATATTGGAAACTGCGTATGGAGCAGCTGGGAGAGAGGGCTCCAACTTTATCAAGCCGGCTGCGGCAAGATTTTCACATCTCATTAAAGGCATAATGAAGGCTCAATCACAGATACAATAGTCTATAAAGACTGCCAAATTTATGAGCTGTACATACAAGGTTCGATTTGAAGAGCTTGCTTTGACTGAGATTCATCATCACCCACTTAGAGAGACCTTTTCAGCATGATACGGTACATGGAATATACATTAAGAGCAGACTGCAAAAGCAATTTGCACATTTTCAGGGGATTTCATTTGGGCACCTGCATGCCTAGGTGTCCACTTACTAAAGAATTTTGACAAGTAGTGCTAAGGAATATAGAAAGTAATACATGCCTCAATAAGAGCAAAGAGGGGAGTGGCGGGGATTAAGAAAACTATTAGAAAGAAGCAAGATTTACCTTGAGGCAAAAGGAAAATAAAAGCAAGCAATTTTTAAGCCAACAATTGAACATGTTACAACAGACAGAAGTACAACAATGATCTGAACTTTCTTACCATGTTCCTTACAGTAAACATACTCTGTGGGACAAAACTGACCACACAATACCACTACTATTGGCATCACTAATGTGGAGTCACCTGTACACCTAGATTTGATGGACTCCTGAAGGGGGTTAAAGGCAGGTGTAAACAGCTGGTTAAAGCGTGAGATGTAGAATGAACAAGGCACAGGAGTGGCATGGATGGTCAGAGGAACAGAAAAACAGGTACTGGCTCCGAAAATGGAATAAAGAAGCAAGCTTTGCAATCAAATCACACTCTTCATTTATCAAGAAGCATTTTGTATATCTTTTAATATGCTTTCTATATCTTTCAATATGGTTGGTCAAGATACAGACATTGTCCAGCATCCTGTTTTCCACAGCGGCCAACCATGGGTGGAATTTAGTGTTGCGCTAAGTCGCTTGTTGTGTCAACACAAGGATTTCTCTTGTACAGCAGAACAATCTTCTCTCCCTGTGCGCCCTTGGTGCCACTATATTAAGGCTGGGGGAAGGTATAATGCAGAATTCTTCAACCTTGGGTTCCCAGATGTTGGACTCCAACTCCTATCAACTCTAGCCGGCTGTCAGGATGCAGGATTGGGGCCCTGATGTTTCAGAAGATGAGGAGAGGAAGGGGGTCCTTTGGCCAGAGCTGTGTGAAGAAGACGCAGAGGAGGGGGAGGGAAGCTCAGAGATAGAACTGTCTGGCAGCGAAGACCTTGAATGTCCAACAGACACATATCCTTCCCGTGAGCTTCCCACGCCTCCTCCCCCTTCGAGCTTAGAGCAGTTGGAGAAGGAGGGAGGGCAAGGGGGAATCCAACCTCCTCCTGATCCAGGGAAAAGCAAGGAGCCAGATGGTTTAGGCCTTGCCCCCCCGCTTTCCCCCATACCTGAAGCAGAGTCCTCAGAAGGGGAGGGGGCAGTGGCACCCCCTTCACCACGTACAAGGAGACAGCAAAAGAGGCAGCAAAAGAAGGGGGAGAGGAGGGGTGTGGATGAGAGCACTTTGAGGTGGAGTGAGAGAATTTGCGCTCGATTGCCCCCTTCTTAAGGGACAGGGGGAATAGTGGTTCCTTGTTCTGTCAACTCTCTTCCTAGTCACAGGTTATGTTTTGTAGTGAAACTTCATGAGACGGCGTAGTCTTTGTCTGGATATTACTTTAATAAAAACTGATTTGCTTTCACCAACTGGTCTGGTTCCTGAGCCCCAACCTGGACACGTTTGACAGAACCACCTACCCCACCCTCGACGCTTCTACCACTTGAACGTGACAAGATGGAATGGGGAGCAGCAGGGGGGACAAATCCCACTTCTGAGGCAGAGGAAGTGCGACAGCTGAGGACTAATGTTGCAGATTTACAGGCAGATGTCCAAACCTTGTTGGCATCAGTAAGGGCATTGAAAACTGACAACCAAACCTTGAAATCCATGATAGCCCAAATGTAGACAGCCCCTTCAGCCGCTGTGGTTAAGATCCCGATTGGATTACCACCTAAATATGCAGGACAGAGTGACCAACTCTCCACCTTCGTGGCTCAATGTGAAATGTATCTGGACATTAGGAATGCAGAGTTTCCTAGTGATGCGGCCAAAGTGGCCTTCGTGATCAGTCTATTGGAAGGGGAAGCTGCCAAGTGGGTCACTCTCTATCTGGTAAGAAAGGATGCCCTTCTAGGAAGATATCAAGGATTTATGCAAGCCATGACCGAGATGTTTCAGGACCCTCAAACAGCTGAGACTGTGGCGAGGCAATTGGGCGCTTTGAAGCAAGGGAAAGGAACTGTTTCAGAGTATACTAATGCCTTTAAAATTCTGGCTCAGGAAACTGGTTATAATGACTTAGCCCTGATGTTTATGTACAGAAGTGGACTGAATGCCGAGATCTTGGATGATCTGGCCAGAACTACACCCCCAACTGACTTGCCTGGGCTGATTAGGCTGTGCCTGCAAATCGATCACCGGTTGGAAGGAAGACGCCTGGAAAAGAAACAGGACGTACAGAGATACTCAACTTCAGCATCCCGCAGTAAAATCCCTTCCACTCCAGGGATACCAGGTAACCCGGGCGAAGGACAGGGAGGGGCTCGTCCGAAGCTGTCGGAAGAGGAAAAAGAAAGGCATTGTCGGGAACGTCTCTGTTTTTACTGTTCGAAGCCAGGCCACGTAGCTAGAGAATGAGGACTTAAAGGGGATAAAACAGGGCTGTCGGGAAACTAAAGTACCCAGCTCTCATGCAGGCCGGAGGGCTGGGGGCTGCGGTGTACAAAGGGCCTCCGGTAGCACAACCCCCCTCAAAAGGGGTACTGGTGCTGCCAATTCGGATTACAACTTCCACAGGAGTAATGTTTAACTCTACAGCGCTGATTGACAGTGGAGCCTCTACCAATTTCATTGATGCAAAGTTGGCAAAACGTTACCGAATCTCCCAATGGAAACTGGACACCCCCTTGTCAGTGGAAACTATTGATGGTAGACCTTTGAAATCAGGCGGAGTGACGCGAGCCACAGAGAAATTGAAACTAGAAATTCCTGGGCACGAAGAGTTAATTTCCTTGTATGTGTCAGATCTCTCGAACTTTGATGTGATTCTGGGAATGCCCTGGCTAGCAAAGCATGAACCAAAGATGGCCTGGAAGGATGCGGCTGTATGGTTCACTTCGCAGTACTGTTACGAGAACTGTCAGCCAGAGATAACCGTAAAAGCTCTAGCAGGAGCTGTGCAGGGGGTCAAGGAAGTGGCCCTTCCCTCAAAATATGTAGACTTTGGGGATGTGTTTAACGAAAAGGAAGCAGAGTCCTTACCTCCTCATCGCCCTTATGACTGTGTCATTGATTTAGTGCCAGGAGCAAGCATTCCAGCTGGAAGAATTTACTCCCTTACAGAGCCAGAAAGAGCGGCTCTGAGAGAGTTTTTGGAAAAAAATCTGAAGCGAGGATTTATCCGACCCTCACAATCCCCCGCAGGGGCCCCCTTGCTGTTCGTGAAGAAGAAAGGAGGTGAACTCAGACCCTGTAATGATTACCGTGCATTAAATCAAATTACTATCCCTAACAGTTATCCGTTGCCAGATTCCGGAATTGTTAGACCGACTGCGTTCTGCAACAATCTGGATGATATTCTGGTGTTTTCAAAGAACCAGGAAGAACATGATCAACACGTGAAAACTGTGTTGAAAAGACTGAGAGACAATCACTTGTATGCCAAGTTAGAGAAATGTGGGTTTGACTTGTCATCTTTGGACTTCCTTGGATACCGAATCTCGGCAGGAGGAGTGGAGATGGATCCAGGAAAAGTGAGTTGTGTATTGGATTGGGGCCAGCCAACCACCAAGAAGGATGTACAGCGTTTTTTAGGATTTGCCAATTACTACAGAAAATTCATCCCCGGCTTTTCTAAGCTAACAGCCCCCCTTACTGACTGTTTAAGGGGAAAAGGAAAGTTTCAATGGACAGAGAACGCAGCAAGAGCTTTCGAGGAACTGAAAAGGAAATATGCATCTGAGCCTATTTTGCGTTTTGCTGACCCTACCCGCCTTTTCGTCGTGGAAGCGGATGCTTCAGACCTAGCCATGGGGGGGTTCTTTTGCAACCAGGCATGGACAGGAAGAAATTGTATCCCTGTGCGTATTTCTCCAGAAAATTAAAGGATGCCGAAAGAAATTATACAGTGTGGGAAAAAGAGCTGTTAGCCATCAAGGACTCATTTGAGAATTGGAGACAGTATTTAGAGGGAGCCCAGCATCAGATAGAAGTACATTCTGATCATAAGAACTTGGAAAGTCTGCAAACAACTAGGAAGCTGAACCAGAGACAGATACGTTGGTCGCAGTTTTTCGCCAGGTTTAACTTCAGGATTACTTACCATGCCCATGCAAAAAATCAGAGAGCGGATGCTCTATCTAGACAACCGCAATACAAAGGAGATGAAGTTGGCAGCCCCCCCCAGTACATTGTCCCGCCGGAGAAGCTGATGTTGGGATTATGCCAGCCTTCATGGGAAGAGGAGCTCAGGAAGGCACAGCAGGGGGATCCATGCATGCAACAATATATCCAGGAAATGGAACAGGACCTGGATTCAGAAGTAAATTTCCATTGGAAGGATCGACTGTTGTGGTTTAAAGCTGCCAGATATGTGCCAAAGGGGGACCTAAGACTCAGAATTTTGCGTCAATGTCATGACTCTATCACGGCTGGGCACTTTGGCATCTTTAAGACCATTCAGAATGTGGCTAAGGATTTTTGGTGGCCCCAAATGCGCCGAGACATTGAGAACTATGTAAAATCCTGCTCTGTCTGTATGCGAGCGAAAACAGACACGGGAAAACCGGTAGGGTTGCTGAACCCTCTACCCACGCCGACCGAACCTTGGAAGGACCTTTCCATGGATTTTATAACTGATTTACCGAAGTCACAAGGAATGATGGCGATATTGGTCATAGTGGATTCATTGACCAAGATGGCACATTTCCTTCCTTGCTCAGGAGCCTTAGAAGCTAGAGAAACAGCAAAACTGTTCATAAAGGAAATCTATCGACTGCATGGATTGCCAAATAGCCTAGTCTCGGATCGGGGAACTCAGTTTACAGCTAAATTTTGGAGGGCTGTTTGGAAACAGCTGCAGACGGAGTTAAAACTTTCTTCAGCACATCACCCCCAGACAGACGGGCAGACGGAGACACTTAATGCCGTTCTAGAAAGGTATTTACATTGTTATGTGTCTTACCAACAGACTGATTGGGTCTCTTATTTGCATTTTGCAGAATTTGCTTATAATAACTCCTTGCATACCAGTACTGGACAAACACCTTTCTTTGCTAATTATGGATTCCACCCCAAAGCTTTCCCTAGCAGTACAGGAAGTATGCCTGTACTGGCTGCAGGGGAATTTCTGCAGGAGCTTCAGGCAGTGCAGCAGGTACTGAAACAACAATTAGACGACGCCAAAACGGAGTATAAATGAATTGCTGATCAACATCAACAGGAGGGCCCCCCCTTCAAATAGGAGACAAGGTATGGTTGTCTACCCACTTCCTCCAGATGCCGGGCAAAACCAGGAAGCTGCAGAATAAGAGAGTGGGGCCCTTTGAAATAGAGGTGCAAATCAACCCAGTGGCTTATCGTCTGAAGTTGCCAGATACTTTTAAAATACACCCTGTGTTCCATCGCTCCTTGTTAACGAAAGCAGCCCCTCCCAGTGAGTTAAGACTGGTGGAATCTCCAGGGGCGCTGTTAATAGTGGTGAGCAAACTGAGTTCGAAGTGGCAGAAATTCTGGACTCAAGGAGAAGGCGTAATAAACTACAGTATTTGATTCACTGGAAGGGTTATGGACCAGCCAACAGGTCATGGGAAAATGAGAGCGATGTCCATGCTCCGGACTTAGTAAAAAACTTTCATCAACGGTTCCCTCATCGTCCTAAGCCGACAAGTTGGGGGGGAGCACAGCATAGGAAAGGGGATGGTGTCAGGATGCAGGATTGGGGCCCTGATGTTTCAGAAGATGAGGAGAGGGAGGGGGTCCTTTGGCCAGAGCCGTGTGAAGAAGACGCAGAGGAGGGGGAGGGAAGCTCAGAGATAGAACTGTCTGGCAGCGAAGACCTTGAATGTCCAACAGACACATATCCTTCCTGTGAGCTTCCCACGCCTCCTCCCCCTTCGAGCTTAGAGCAGTTGGAGAAGGAGGGAGGGCAAGGGGGAATCCAACCTCCTCCTGATCCAGGGAAAAGCAAGGAGCCAGATGGTTTAGGCCTTGCCCCCCCGCTTTCCCCCATACCTGAAGTAGAGTCCTCAGAAGGGGAGGGGGCAGTGGCACCCCCTTCACCACGTACAAGGAGACAGCAAAAGAGGCAGCAAAAGAAGGGGGAGAGGAGGGGTGTGGATGAGAGCACTTTGAGGCGGAGTGAGAGAATTTGCGCTCGATTGCCCCCTTCTTAAGGGACAGGGGCAATAGTGGTTCCTTGTTCTGTCAACTCTCTTCCTAGTCGCAGGTTATGTTTTGTAGTGAAACTTCATGAGACGGCGTAGTCTTTGTCTGGATATTACTTTAATAAAAACTGATTTGCTTTCACCAACTGGTCTGGTTCCTGAGTCCCAACCTGGACACGACACCGCCTCAGCTAATGGTTAGGGATGATGGAAGCTGCAGGCCAACAATATCTGGGGACTCAGGGTTGAAGAGGGCTGGGAGAATGAATTGTTAACAATTCCTGAGAGAGGACTGTTAAAAACCTTCCAACTGCATTTATACCAGCATTCATGACTGTTCAGAGTGCAAAGATATGCATATCAAAGTAATAGCAAAACACAGAAAATGTTAAAGAGAATACAAAGTAAATTTCCTCAGCCTAGAAGTTTAACAATTTGCAGCAGAGGAAGAAAAATGAATGGCTAACATATTAGCATACGCTGTCCATATAATCTTCATTATATGGACAACTTGATTGATTGATTGATTTATATCCCGCCCTTCCTCCCAGCAGGAGCCTAGGGCGGCAAACAAAAGCACTAAAAACACTTTAAAAATCATAAAAACAGACTTTAAAAATCATAAAAACAGACTTTAAAAAGTTTTCAAAGCATTTTTTTAAAAAAAAGGTTAAAAAGTGGGTTTTTTTGTTTTTGTATTAAAAAGGTTTAAAAACATATTAAAAAGCAATTCCATCACAGACGCAGACTGCGATATGGTCTCATCTTAAAAGGCTTGTTGAAAGAGGAAGATCTTCAACAGGCACCAAAAAGATAACAGAGATGGTGCCTGTCTAATATTTAAGGGGAGGGAATTCCACAGGGTAGGTGCTGCCACACTAAAGGTCTGTTTCCTATGTTGTGCAGAACGGACCTCCTGATAAGATGGTATCTGCAGGAGGCCCTCACTTGCAGAGTGCAGTGATCGACTAGGTATATAAGGGATAAGACTTATTCTAGTATGTAAGCTAATTACTTCCAACCTTAGTTCAATATAACACCAGCAGTTATTAAAAATGTACCCAGTAGAAAGATAGCCCATGGCATAACCAAATGATTACAAAACTCGTTAAGGTACAACATCATCTAGTTGTGCTATTCTTGATGTGCCATCTAAGAGTTTCTTTCCTCTTGTTTTGAAACTCCCAGCCGCTGAGCTCATGTAGAAATACTAACAAGAGGATTGCCTACCGCAAGTCTCCTCATAAAATACCTAAGACCAATTTGGCACAAAAAGCGAAATCCCACAGAGAACAATCAGAGCCGCTTTGTCCTTCACAACCCCATTCAAACGTCTAACTCAGCTCATACTTACTGTGATCTCTATCCTTAGTCAAGATACATTCTTTTATAGATTCCGTTATCCCAAGACTGGCTGCAGTGGGGAGAGGGCCAAGGAGGGATTCTAGGGCAGGTGGCCTCACAGGATACTCTTTTTCCTTTGACTTGTCTTTATTGAGAAGTTCACTGTAAAAGTCCTTGTTTAAATGATTTGCAGCTGCTTCCAGTTCTTCGTCTTCTCCCTCCTCTTCTCCAAATATACTCAAGGTATTATCTTCCATGCAGTCTTGAAAGGAAAAGGATCAAATAATTTCATCAAATGCATTAAAGCAGAGGTGTGCTATATGCTCCTAGTAGGCTTGTTTAGACTCCCAAGAAACTCCCACAATCGCTATTTCTTTCTGGCATAAGATCGATTACTGGTTCATTACCTGTCCTTGTCAAAAAAAAACGACATCCACAGTAACCTCTACTCAACGGTGTGAACAGGGCTCCAGAGTCCTCTGAACCTGTGGTGGCTGGTGCAGAAGCTGCTCTGTGAGCGGAATCAATCTCATTATTAATTCTATATCCTATTGTTTTAAACTGGGGCATATCGGTAACAAAGGAATATTCTCGGAGGGCCAAATGCTAAACTTTTGTTTCAGAGGAAAAGGAAGCATCAGCCTGACACGCTTCTACTGCATCAAGCTCCAGCACCAGGTTACAGTCCCCATCCTTCTCTCCAACTAGCAATTGACTTTGCTGAGGCCACCGGAGGAAGGGAAAGCGGCTGCCCCTTTAGTGTGCCATGAGCTGCTGAATTACTACCTGTCATGCAGATGTGGGGGATTTCGAAGAATGGAAAGCAAAGACAGTATAATAATAAGAACATAAGAAGAGCCTGCTGGATCAGGCCAGTGGCCCATCTAGTCCAGCATCCTGTTCTCACAGTGGCCAACCAGGTGCCTGGGGGAAGCCTGCAAGCAGGACCCGAGTGCAAGAACACTCTCCCCTCCTGAGGCTTCCGGCAACTGGTTTTCAGAAGCATGCTGCCTCTGACTAGGGTGGCAGAGCACAGCCATCATGGCTAGTAGCCATTGATAGCCCTGTCCTCCATGAATTTGTCTAATAATCCACACCTGAAATCTCCATAGGCTCAACAAACGGTTTGGGAAATCGTGAAATGCTGTATGGAGGCTTGGTATAAATCAAGCGCATGGAATATATGCTGAGGAAGCAACACAGGGCAATTTTAATCTGCTGCTACTGGGCTGTAGCCAATGCTGCAGCTCTGCTCACGCAACAGACTTCCATGCACACGACGCAGCTTCTTTTTCCTCTCCTGGCCGATACCTCTACTCCCCCCACATGCCCTCAAAATCAGCTCTGGGGGTTGGGGGGACCCTCTGGAGCAATTTGGGGCACATGGGGGGGAGAGGAAACAGAAGCCACGTTGTGCAAGCAGACCTCCACTAGCATGCTGTCGAATACAACCAGCTGTCCACGCTAATTGTATTCTTTTTTATGGCTGTGACCTGTCCTTGATGTTATTACATCTTGTAGGCTGTATCAGAGGGTGACAGTACAGAAAGGCAGTACATAAACTGCATATAAATAATAAATAAAATTGCAGTCTGTTATCTTAAACCTTGCAGTCTGACTATCAAAGGTCTGCCTCCTCCTCCTCCTCGCTCACACAGTTTTCCCTCTGCTCACACCGGTGCAGAGTTGGGCTCCAGGCAGAACAGTGGTTGCAGCCTTCAGAAACCTCACTTCCTATAAGTTGGAAGACCACAACCCCTTGATCAAAAGCTCCCTCGCCCACAGAAGCCACCTTCATCAATGAAATTATTTGAACAATGAAATGCAATCACATATTGAGGTGTGTCATTCTGCAGTCTTCACTTTTGGGTTTTTTTTTTTTAAATCAGTGAGTCAAGCATAGATGGGCACCATCACACCTTTTACTCCTTTACCAGATGCACACGTTTTGTGTGTTCGTGGTGACTGGGAGCTCCTAAAAGGTTGGGGAGGGAAATGAAGCTATTTATATCCCATTCATACTGATAATAGTTCTGCAGTTGAGCAGATGCATCACCCTGTCCTCGCCAGTACTAACACCACTGCCTGCTCTCTTTTCTTCTCAAATTATTTGGATTCTCTCCCGATTATCTTTAAAATGGAATACAACATTTTCAGTTCAGCTAGTCAGGGCTGACAGCCCTGGAAGAGATCTCACACACTCTCCAATTCCGCTAGAAAATTCATCCCTTTCTGGGTCATTCTACCCTTGCCTATCTAGCCCACAAGTGGAAAACTTCCTCCTCTCCATAGTCCAGACTGATGCACTTATACACCCAAAATACACAACTGGCATAAAATCACTCTCCTAATTCATAGTCCTAATTCATGGATTTTAGACAGACTTACCATCTTTACTGTAATTTGCATAAAGTCCTTTTGCTTTTGGCCTGCTATTTTCTAACAATCTCTATTTCATCTTGGTAGCTTGATATTTCACCTACAGTACAGACAAAGAAGTGTCACCAGTGCACAAAGGAAATGTGGCACAAATGAGAATATTGTATGAAATGTAGCCCTTACCTTCTAACTCTTCAAGTTTTTTTGACAGCTCCTTCTCAAGCTGGAGAAAGGAGAGAGGAAGAGAAATGAGGAACAGAACCACATTGTAAAATAGGAAGATTTAAAAGCACCAAGAACTATATCCTATGAAACACATATCCTGTGGCAGGCCTGACAAAGTTCTAAATCAGCCTCTCCCAACTAGTGGGCCACCAGATGTTGTTGCACCACAACTCCCATCAGCCTCAGCCAGCATTGC
This sequence comes from Rhineura floridana, assembly GCF_030035675.1. Lineage (NCBI taxonomy): Eukaryota > Metazoa > Chordata > Lepidosauria > Squamata > Rhineuridae > Rhineura > Rhineura floridana. The sequence continues at coordinate 237,541,544 of NC_084481.1, forward strand.
CAATGGTCAGGAAACATGGGAATTGTGGTCCAACAACATCTCGTGGCCCACTAGTTGGGAAAGGCTGTTCTAAATCAACAATAAACTTCTGTGTGAAATCAAGATTGCATGCAGAAGGGTTTACCTTCAACGAGGTAGTCCTATGATCTAGGGCAGAACAAAAGAAAAATACCAAAAAGATTTATAATAGGGCTTGAAATCTTTAAATTACCTGCCAAGATTCATGCCTCAATCTGGAAAAGCTCACAAATAGCTGTTGTGATATTCTTTGATTTACTGTATTCACTATGCAACCAGAAACAAGTACAACCCAATCCCACGGAGCATTACAAAATGTGTCACTTTACCTGACATTCATGTAGCATATATAAATGTTGGGATGCAAGATTTCTCCAAAAGGCACTGGAATTCAGAATTGAACACACAGATTTGAGGACAGGATAGGTGTGCATTCTGAGTTCACAGCAGGATAAGCTAGAAGGTGGGCTCACATTCATTCTAGAAATCAGTTTAGGAGACAGAGAAAGTTACTTGCCCAAGGTCATCCACTGATTTTCATGTCTGAATGAGGATCTGAATATGAGTTTCCCAAATCTGGCCACTTCATCATACCACACCGCAGTACAATTTGCATATAATTTTCAGAAAGCTCAAGTCATCCTCTTTCAGTACAGACACACGTGAACCAGCTCTCAAAGATGTGTGGGGAGGGTCCACAGCTCAGCCGTAGAGAACATGTGTTGCATGCAAAAGGTCCCAGGTTCAATCTCTACCATTTCCAGTGTATTTATTTATTTTTATTTATGATTAGATTTATATCCCATCTTTCCTCCCAGTAGGAGCCCAGGGCAGCAAAGGATCCAGTTGTGGGCCATATAGTGCCAACAGTCAAAGAAGAATATACTGGACTAGACGGTCAAATAATCTGACCTAGTATAACGCAGGCCATATACTTTATGTATATTATACAAAAGTGCGTGCTCACACACACACACAGGGGTTCACTACCTACAGCGCGTTTTGTGTCTGCACCAGTTGCATTACAGTTCTTTTCATTTGTCCCTCTATCTTTCAGATGAGTTTCTTTGCTGTTCTTTGCACTTTTGCAGTACAAACAGAAACACACAATCCATGTAACTAACACCCTCGTTCAACTGTTCACTCCCCTGAGCATCTTCAGTACACTACGACTGCAATCCTATGCACACATACTTGGGAGTAAAACCTTTTGAATTTAGAGGGGCCAGTGTGGCGTAGTGGTTAGAGTGTTGGACTACAACCTGGGAGATCAGGGTTCGAACCCCCACACAGCCATGAAGCTCACTGGGTGACCTTGGGTCAGTCACGGCCTCTCAGCCCCAGAGGAAGGCAATGGTAAACCCCCTCTGAATAACTCTTACCATGAAAACCCTATTCATAGGGTCGCCATAAGTTGGCATCAACTGGAAGGCAGTCCATTTCATTTTCTGAGTACATGCATAGAGACTGGGATGAAGGTACTTTACAATCCTTCTTTGTTCAGTCTCAGCATGTCCATTTTAAGATGGTGAACTGAGGCTAGGGGTATTCAAAAAATAGAAACTGTAAGTTACAAGTTTGTACAGAATGTTAAGTGATTCCAATGTATATCTGTCTCTTTCAGCCCCTGATGAAGGCTATATAAGATTAGCCGAAACGCGTTGGGCTTTTTTTACAATTTTAATTTACATAAATGGAATAAAACTGTGACTTTTTACTTACGCTTTTTCATCATTCTGGGCCACCCCCCTCCATTCAACTGATTCATTGAATGACATCCACTCTCTACCTACCTTTGCAATGAGTTATACTCAACTTTCTACATAGAGAAGACCCATTGTAATTAATGACCCTATGTTAGTCATGCCCATCAATTTCAATGGGTCTACTCTGAGTATGCCGATTGTTGCATATAACTCCTTGGCTGGAGAGTCACTGCCAGTCAGAGTAGATAATACTGGGCTAGGCAGGTTAACTAGTCTGACCTAGGATAAGGCAACTTCCTAGGAATTATAAATCTTAAGCATTAGATAGGTCTTCCTAAGCAATAGATTCTTTAACACATCATTTGCTTTACTTGCAGTAACGATCAATGATTAATGAAATGAGTGCTTCATTTTCTACCCAAATGCTACAAGGAAGGGGTTTGGGCTAGTTTGGGGGGCTATATCCAGTCCAGATGTAGCAATCAAGCAACCTCATACTGCCTCCTACATGCATTATTGGTTCCATGGTGGGACACAAGCTTTGCAGGCAGAAGATCCCAGGTTCAATTTCTGACATGTTAAGAGGCTTAGGTAGCAGGTGGTGGGCTAGACCTCTGCCTGAGACCCTGGAGAGCTGCTGCCAGTCAGAATGGACAATATTGGGCTAGAGGGAGAAACACTCGGACCTGGTACAAGGCAACTTCCAATGAGTTATAAAATTGGTTGTAGCTGCCCGGAAAGAGTTATGTCTAATGCTTCCTAAGCATTAGATAGTTCTTAAAATAAACATCATAGTCAAAAATAAGGGAAGGGGGAGCACACACCTTTTGCACAGAGAAAACATAATGGCTTTCATGTACCAACAAGGAAATTGCAACGGATTAGCTTTTCATTTTATTGTCAGTGGCTGCCATAAAGGTCACAGGGAGTGGGACACCAACTATGTTTGTAGCCATCACAAACTGGCTACATCTCAAAAGGCCACACTTAATTCATGACATGTATAGGGCGTTATACTTAATGGGATTTCCAACTTGGTCTCTACAATCCGAGTATGTAGGATCTTTCGGCTGCTGAATCAGTACAAACACACAAGTGCCTGATTGCTACTGAATGGGAAATTTCTCTCTCTATAAACAAGAACCTGTCTTGCCTGGACTGAATAAAGTTCAGGCAGTTGATTTCATTGGATGATGTTGACGTCTAGTATTCTGAAAGTGAATAATCCCTCCCTGTCCAATTTCCTCACATCATTTGTAATTCTATACACGTCTATGCCCCTCTTAAATTAACTGTTTTCTAAACTAAAATCCCTAATCACCCTATTCATTCCTCATAAGATGCTCCAGCCTTCTCATCATTTTAGTTGCTGTTTTGTGTTATCTTTCCCAGCTGTACAATATTTTTTACATAGGAAGCTGTCTAGGACAGAGTCAGGCCATTGTTCTATCCGGGCCAGTGCTGTCTGCTCTGACTGGCAGAAGCTCTCCAGGATCCCAGGCAGGGATTTTCCCCAGGCCTACTACCTGACGTTTTTGCTTGGAGGTGCAAAGGATTGAATCCGGGACCTCCTGAGTGCAAAGCACATGCTTTGCCACTGAGCTATGGCTCTCCCGTTATCATACAGAGCAATCAGAACTGTATGTAATGTTTCCAATGTACTTGTACCAAAGATTTCTATAATGATGGTACTGGCTTTCTACAAAATATTTTCCAACACTGACGTTGCATCTTTGCCCCCCACCAACACATTCAGCTGGTGTTTTCGGTCAGCTACTCAATATAACCCCCTCCAAGGCCTCTTTCCTAGGCAGCTACAGCCAATTTCTAAGCCAGCCATTCCCACTCTTTTAGTCCCCAGAAGTTGCTGGACTACAATTCCCATCAGCCCCAGTCACCATGGCCAATGGTCAGGAATGATAGGAATTGTAGTCTGGCAACATCCAGGGGCCCACGGGTTGGGAAAGGCTGTTCTAAGCCATAGGAAACTGCCTTATGTGACATAAGAACTAGCTGCCCATCTAGCCTAGTACTGTCTCCTCTGACTGTCTCTTCGGGGCCTCAGAAAGAGGTCTTTTCCATCACCTGCTACTTGGTCCTCTTAACTGGAAATGCCAAGGGCTGAACCAGAGGCCTTCTGCATGTAAAGCATGTGGCTTTGCCACTGAGCTACAGCCCCTCAATCCATTGGTGTATATGTGATCAGACATTTTTGTTCCAGTGTGCCTCACTATGCACTTCCATTATACTAAATCTCTTCTGCCATCCCTGTTGCCACCAGTTTGGAGAGATCCTCTGAGATCAGCCCCAACAACCTCCATGATGGAATGATTCTATGCCAGAAGATCTGAAATTCATAAATGTCTTTGGATGCCTGTGCTAAGTTTCAGCAAAGATCTGGCAGGGATAGAAACTTTTGTGTACCTTAAAAAGGGACCATATTATGATAATATATCCCCAAGAGCCTCTACAAAACCTTTTGGAGGGGATTTAAAGACAACACCAAAATGGTGGTGTTTTCTTTTTTTTACAGAAATAACAATTTCTATGCAAAATTAGTGATAGATATTTCTGAACAATCAGCTCAGGAACTGATTCTAGTGACACTCCACATGTCTTGGCAAGCAACATTTTGGAGCAAATCCAATGCAATTTAATCATAATTAATAGCAGCGCTTATTTTAAATTGGGCCAGATAAAACACATAATTCTATGTAATGTATTGTCTCTCTCTACTCCTGGGCATCTCCAGAGAGATCAGAACTTGAAAAGAGCTCTTTTTTTGGGGGGGGGGGATCCAATTAACAAGCAAATACCTTTCCAGCTGTGGCCTTTGTTAATTGGGGTGGAAGAATGAATGTGGCATACAGAGGAGGAGGAATTTACACAAAACAAAATAAGCTTAGCTGTAACATATGATAAAGATTTTTAAATCTTGTAAGTCAGCCCACCATGGTGCAGAGTGGTAAGCAACGGTAACACAGCCGAAGCTCTGCTCACGGCCGGAGTTCGATTCCAGCGGAAGGATGAAGTTGAATCTCCAGTAAAAGGGGTCGAGGTCTGTGATGTCCTTCCCCAGCACCACCTGTGAAGCTCTCACTTGTGGCTACTGGCAGACAGGATCATCAGGTTTATTCTTACCCTTTACAGCACTAGCACCTATCTCAAAAGATCCCACTGCTAGGCAGCACCCCCCAACACTCTGTAACCCTTTTAGCCAATAGACTGTGCCTAGTCTCTGCCTGGCTATTCCGATACCTTGTGTCAATGGGTATAGGTAATTTGTAAACCCCCCTGCAGCCCCTTGACTCTGAAGCATACAGCCCTGGGTTTCTCTGTGGGACTGGATACACTTTCCTCCGATCCGCCGCTGCCACCATTTGATACAAACTGTTCAGCCTTGGTTACTTTGCTATTCCCCCTGGTATGTGTATCCCAGCTGAAGGAATCAGGCTTTTATTTAACCAAGAAACATTTATTAAGAATTAGAAATAACAAGATTACTTAAGGAATGTTTCACAAGCGTATGGTTTCATCTATATTCTGTTGTGTACTTAACTTCTTACTAATTGCCTCAGAACTCCAACTCACTCTCAACAACAACAACCTCCAAACACCACCTCACAGCCACCACCTCAATTCACCACCAAACCTCCACACCGATTCAACTGTCATTCTTTCATTTATACTCCCAGCCATTCAAACGCTCAGCCAATCACTCAGCATTCTATTGCTCATGTACTCCCCCTCCTCTTTCACTCCATTTACCATATATCTTCTATATAACCAGCACTTACCATATTTACAATATAAGCAGGAACATCACAAGGTCCACTCAGCCTTCCATCCATCCGTGGTCGGTAAAATGAGTACCTGGCATATGCTGGGGGGTAAAGAAAGGCCGGGGAAGGAACTGGCAATCCCACCCCATATATACGGTCTGCCTAGTAAATGTCACAAGACGTCACCCTAAGAGTAACGACTCGCACTACAAGTGCGGGGACACCTTTACTTTTTAAGTCAGAACAAATTTGTCACTGCACTGTTGGGTGAGCTGTGTGCTGACAGGGAGAACTTGTGCCCAGCAGGTAGCCTGCCAGGGACTACGCAGAGAGCAACCGTGACAGCTCTGCAAATGGAATAAATGCTTGTGCCCTGCACAGTTTCCAAAGCAGGAGCAGGCGCTGAGCACAAATGCTGATGCACGGCTGGCACATCTTCACGTCTTCAACCATATTCTCTCTGGGCATTGCTTTGCCACACCTCAGTCTTCTCGCCTCTACCAAAAACTCTGTAGCCAGAACTGTTCACCACTCCTGCCACTCGGATCACACCACGCCCTTCCTCAAACCCCTAACACTCCCTTCTCAGCCCCTTCCACATCTGGCACATCCTTTACAAATCTCCAAGACCTCAAGTCCATTTTTCTGCCCTTGCTTCTCACTATACCCCTGCCTTCATTCTTCCAGCTGCCCAAAAGGGAGTCTGGGTGGACACTTGCTCTCCAATGGATCCGCCCAGCTTCCCTTGCTGCCGTCTGTACGTAAGACCGTCTGGATCAGGCCAAAGATCCATCTACTCCAGCCAACCAGATGCCTATAACAAGGCCACAAACAGGACGTAAGCTCAATAGCACATTTTCCTTCATAATCCTCAGCAATACCAGAGCATGCTGCCTTTGATGCAGGAGGCAACATAAAACCATCATGACAAGTAGCCATTGATAGCCAAATTCTGCTCCAATCAATCATGGTGTCTTATACCATGATATTCTGTTCCATTTCTTCTCTCACCCAGTTTCCTCTCCCCCATCCCAACAATCAGTCAACATGCCTTGCACACTAAGTCTTCACTGGTCTGTCTGGGGAGGCTCTCCCCTTAGGTTTCTTTTTCTAAAGATTTGTTATACTTCTGTAAGCCTTGGGGTTCCCCTGAGTTTGTTGATAGTTGTGTATGAACAGTGCCATTTGAGCTATTTAAGGACCAGCACTTGTTTCTGAGCTTTGGAAATAGAGGCAATGACAATATATTGTGGAAAACACCACAAATCACATTCCTTTTCTGCATCATCTCCTGTCATCCGTACTCAAAAGAAATTAGCATTAAAATCAATGAAATTTTTCACATATTAAGGTCATCTAAAATGCTCTGCTCTGCATCCCATATGTTAAAGAAGGAACATCTGAAAGGGCTCAGAGCTGGGCCTTTTTGATGGTGATGCTCTAGAAACTTCAGACCTCTGGGAGAATGGAGAAGACATCTTTATTTCAGCATACTTTTCAAAGAAGATTCTATATTTTGTCACGATGCACGGCTGGGCCTCTGTTTTTAAGAATGATTTTTTACACACTGGGTTTTGGTGACAGGTTGGAACTGACCTCAACATTATATGATTTTGCTGGTGTTATGTAAACTTTCATGTCGTTCTTTTTATTCATCACTTTGGGCTTCCAGATGGGAGAGAAAAGCAGTATCAGATTCTATAGACAGAATGGCATAGCATTGCCCTTCTAACCACAAAAGTAAGAAAGGACTATGCATTCAAAAGTGTTCACCTGCTGAATCTTTATCTTTCGTTGACCAGCTGTAAATGAAGGAGGGTCACATTCCTCTTCCAAATCAATTGTCATGAACTCATCTATTGTTAGCTGACTTGCAGGTGTGTCTTCAAACTCTGTAAGTCTAAAAGCATACATAAAAAGATTAGCACAGTAATTCCATCAGCGAATTTCAAAGTAGACAAATCAAAAGTGATTTAAAAGATGCTCCCCAGCTTGTAACAAAACTGAGTAAAGAACTCGGCCAAAACAATTTACATAACTCAGCTTCATGACCAACAAGACAGACCCATAAGCTATTCTTTTCCAACATAAACTGCCCATTAAAATGCAGGTTCCAAAGAGTCGTGTTATTTGTCAGATGCAACAAAAACAAGAAAGAATTGTGTCACCTTAAACACTAACAAATGAGGGCAATAGTTTTTGTGAACTACAGTCCATTTCACCAGAGACATGATGTGCTATCCTGAGTTACAAGAATATATTGCATATGTACATGAGGGCAGGGGGAAGGAACTGTAAACATTGAAGTCAGAAGGAAATTAAATGTGGAAAGTACAGGTGATAATAATAATTATTATTATATATTTTACACATTTAGAAACCACTTCACAGCCTGAAGCCACTGAAAAGATGTACAAGATAAAATGAGATAAGATACAAGCTCTAAGCAATAAAATAATTTCTACAAAAATAAAATCATTTCTACAGATATACAATTAATATTCCATAAATGACGTTCATACGTCAGGGAAAGCCTTCTTAAAACAAAAATGCTAGGTGCTATACATCACTAAGAGTGGCCTAATGAAAACGTAGAAACAAGCTTTACATTCATCTAAAAAAATGTAATTAGATCAATATCATTTAAGCATTCATAATATTCTCATATTGGAAGCAAGTTTAACCAGCGTTGAGCTATCCAGCCCTGACCTTACAGCAGGCCTCCAGGGTTGAAAGCAGAAGTCCTTGCCAAGTCTGTAACCAGAGACCCTTTTAACTTGAGATGTTTGGGAATGAATATGCAATGTTATGTTACACATGCAAAGCTCTGTCAATGACCTTTTGGGTGTTTTTTTTTAAAAAAACACATTCATATATCTGGGGAAAATCTGCCCAATACTGCAAATTAACATAGCAGAAGAAACAATCAGCACTGGTTTAGCAAGAGCCATGCTGCTTTTTCAAGCGTTTTTCCTCCTCTCCTCACTGCAAGTGTTATGAACACTATGTACTTAATAACACTTTACATTCCTATAGCACATTTTGAGTGTTCAAAGCACTTCATATACTCCTGCAGTAATCCTGTAAGGCAGGCCAGTATTATCATTCCCATACTGCTGTTGGCAGGGAGCTGGGGCTGAAAGAATAGTGGCTTTCCAACCATCATCCGATGAGCTTCAGGCTAATGTGGGATTTGAACCAGGGACTTTCTGGCTTACACTCTGAGCAGCTGCATTACAAGCACTCCTTATGCTGGAAAAAATAGCAACCATATGCCACAAATGGCAATGGCTGTACCTCGTGGATGAACCATCCATCTCTCATGCAACAGGAACCGGTCCTGCAAGAATTCCAAGTCATGAGCTTCATCTGGCATCTGTAGGTTACATTTTTCAATGCAATCTTCCTCTTTTCCATTTCCTGGCCACTTATAATGTTTATATATCACAAAACTGGTTATTCAAGAACAATCCTAGGCCTCTGTATTGATCTGGGCACCTGCTGCCAACAAGAAAGGAGACAGATGTTTCTGTTCTAGGTAGTTTTTCCATCCTCATTTGCTCTTTTTATTTTGTACACACATTGATTTATATTACATTTACATCCCACCCTTCGTCCCATGCATATGAGCATGGGGCTGGTTGGAAGCAGGTGTGAATAGGGATAGCACTGATCAACTCCCAAAACTGAATTTGGATCTTGAACCTGGCCCTGGTTTCCACCGTGACTAGAGAGGGTGGTTGCCCTGGTGGTTGCCCTGTTCACTCCAGTGGTGGCAATGCCACGTGGAAGAGGAGGGCACGTGTCAAGAAGGAGTCACAATAATTGGCTAGCTACCTGGCTCACAACCAACATCAGCTGGCAACCGGTATAGCTCTAGCCTAAGTTGTGCATATATCCCTGGCCAGGGCTCCCTCACTTCTCCCTTCCCTCAGGCCACACAGAGCTCCAGGGAAGATAGAGGAGGGGCTGCCCCATCAGTTCTCTCAGGCCACTGGCGGTTCTGTCAGGAGCCGATGCTACAAGTGCTCCTTGACTTCAGCTCCCTGATTTCTTCTTCCGTCGGGGCGCACAGCTGTTTCTTAAGTGGCCCCAGGGAAGACAGGTGATGTGAGCATGTGTATGTGTGCATGTGCTCTCTCTCTCTCACACACACACATTCCTACTTATTTCCAACACAACACGCTCTAAGGTGGCCTAGAAATAGAGAAACCACATAGGATCTCCTACACAGAGGCTAGAAACAGGCTGATTCTTAAGGGTGGGGTCTTTGAGGCAGATAACAGGTTTAGCCCTTTATGAGCAGGCAGGTTTGTATGGGATAATCTTTTACAGTTTGAGGCCGGGGTATGATGATAGCAAAGCACGCCCTTCATCCCAGACACTAGATGGGCTGGCTCCCAATGACAGGAATGCCACAAGGCAATATAATGCATGTGTGTATGCAGTGGAAGCAGAGATGCCCAACACCTCCCAGGAATTATTAGAATACAATGATGGGTTCCTCCCAGTACTCCATCCACACACAAACCCCACCAATCACAAATGATGACCACTTTGCTAGCTAAGAAACCAGTGTTGGCTACAAATACAGGGGAAGTAAGTACGGCTTGGTGTCAATTCAAGAGTGCTGCAAAGATTTCAGCTTAGACAATTGCCTTCTAATTCTAGCAAGAGCAGCAATGATTCCGCCAGAGTTAGAGGAACATAACTTGTAATCCTCTTATAGTGTCACAGACTATGTCAAAGAAATCTTTGGGGACCCAAATTTTCTCATCTATGCATCAACGATCATCTAAGAATAAAAGGAAGAAACAACAACAAAAATATTTTGGGTGTTTTTGTACTGACTTTGTGGTTGTAACTCTCAAGCGACAGTAATGCTGACAACTGCTTAAGCGAGTGTGAAAATCAAAGTACGGAAGTCTACCAGCGAATTCTTAGTGTCTTTGTAAATAGTTTGCTGAAATGTTAGACTCGCTTGGAAGAAAACTCTGTGGGGAAAATAGCACTTTCTCTATGGAAGGAAAACAGAGAGAGATTGACCAGCTAACTTACTGGAAGAAATTAGGAAGATACCCAGATTGGATCTTTGCCTAACGTACTGGCAAGATGCTTGTCATTCAACCAATGATACCACTTTGAAATTATTTTAGTATGTATTTCAGGCTGCTACTTAATTTAGCAAAGCAATTCTTGGTGCATCTCCAAAGAAATTTGTATCCAGATACCAAAAAAAGCCATGCACTTCCATTCATAACAAACATTCTTTTCCTTTTGGTAACATCCCAAATTCCTTAAGTCAGCCATCTGCTTGACAGCTGATTCAAGATCCATCTTGACTGACACACATCCGCTAACCACTGACATTGCATGTTTCCCCCACTCCCCAGTGCTTAATATATCCTCCCCTCATTTTTCCTTCTCTCTTTCATTTTTTAAAAAAGTGTAATACAATGCCCATGACAAATATCAGAACTTGGCCCATAACACAGCAAAGGAATAGAGAGGGCATTCTCGGTTGTGGCCCCCACCCTCTGGAACTCTCTGCCATATGACCTGCGCCATGTCCCTCCTTGGTAGGCTTCTGCCAAGGACTAAAAACATGGCTGTTTCAGCAGGCATACAGAATCACTAGTTAATTTTAATTCTATAGTGTACAGATGTGGGTAAATTGAATATGTTATGATTGTATTTATATGTGTATTTTAAATTTTAATTATGTACGCCGCCTAGAGTGGCTGTTTATTCAGCCAGATAGGCGGCCTAAAAATAAAATTTTATTATTATTATTATTATAGAATTCCTTTCTTCTTACACTCCTGAAAATAACCCTTTGTTATTATGTGCAGGGCATGCTGGAGTCTGCAGTGTATATGAATGTATTTACGCCTAACACAGAACATGAAGCTGAAGCAATCATCGTTCTATATAAATTGAATTATGCACTCTCCAAAAACTGCCAATACTGGCTAAGAGTGTGCATGCTTTGAGTGTACATGATTTCATAAACTGGCACTCATCAGTAAGAGAGGCTCCAACACGGGTACAATTGATGCAAGACAGAAATTAATGATTGAACAAGGAGATCCTGTAAGATAGTCAAACCTCTGGTCCAAAAAGCTCAAGACTGTCCACACCAGAGGTAGCCAACGTAGTACTCTCAAGATGGACAGCTCTCCTCACACCTGACATTTGGTTATATGGTGAGGGCTAGTGGGAGTGGGAGTCCAGCAACTGAGGGAAACCATGTTGGCTACTCCTCATCTATACTGACCAGCCACAGTTCTTCTGGGTTTCAGACCAGGGTCCTGCCTGGAGATGCCAGGGATTGAACCTGGAACCCTTTGCATAGAAAGCATGTGCTCTACCACTGAGCTGCAGTCCTTCCCAAACAAAATGAACAGAGAAGAGGGGAAAGGAAAGAAATAGGAAAGAGATCTGCTCCAATTCTCACCCTGAGTAAACCTCAGGTGAAGAGAGCGACGTCTATCACAAGAAGCAGGCTCTTAAGGATTTTTTTTAAGAGTTATGTGAAACAAGCACTTATTAATTCAGCCAACTTCTACTTAATGACATTTCAAGAATCTAAGTGCTTGAAGGAAAAATCTTGGGCTCAGGAAGGCTTACTTTAAAAGGTTTGTTTTGAATATTCCTGTGATAAATGCAATATAATGTGGGGTTATTTGAGAAACATCAATCATGTTTTATGGATTTGTGATAAATACAGTTGTAATTATAGCTCCCTGAAAATAATTCAGCTGTCACGTTTACCTTGTCAAAGTAAATAACACTGTCAATTTAGTTGATATGCATGACCTGAGTAAACATTTCAAAGCACGAATTTTGCAGTTACGCTTCTTCATTTTAAACAACTGCTCAAATGAATGTGCTTCCACTACAATTCAACACATTTGCTATGACTCAAATAAAATAATCCATCCAAATCATTTGGAAATTGTGCAAAGTATCTGCTTAGTAGGGCCACAAGCTTTAAACTGACTTAAACTTGTAGGCTAGTCAACTAAAGAGCAATCAATTGGAATGGTGGCTTTCAAATGATGTTCTTAGGAAGCCAGGACTTTTCCTGAAGCTTATCAAGAGGATCAGATGGTCAAATAAGTGAAACATATAGAGCAGGGGTGGGGATCTGGCCAGTAGGCTGGATGCATCTCTCCCAACTGGTCAAGTTTGACAGGTAGGCATGGCCGGCCACCTTTCAATGCAATGATGTCAGTTGACCAGTCTGAAATCAAAACTATGTGGGTAAAGTCACAACACTTTGCAAACCCTGTCAATGAATTGATCTTTGGCACTTGCAGAGCCCGGTACACAGGGCTTTTCACAGGGCTTTGATCAACAGTGCCTACAAACCCTCTTTAGGCTAAGCCCAGTTTTTACTTACCCTACACCTGACGTCATGTATGACATCAGGTGTATGGCAAGTGAATATTGCTTAGCCAAAACAGCCTCTCAGGCCAAATCAGGAGATGTGGCTGGCCTGCAAGCCACATGTGGCTGCATGAAATCTCCATGTTCAGAGGCAACAGGCAAAAAAACAACAGTAATACTGGGCAAGCATCCTTTTAAAGCAGGTTGCTCTTCAAAACAGATTTATCCCCACAACAAACAACCACTAGGAAGTGTTGGACACAATCAAAGGCAGTTACACAGTGAGCCTGGCACAACTGCCAAGGGCTAGCAAGCAGTACTTATATGCGAGAGGGTATCCCATGACGTGCCACAGAATCCTATCACAATGCAGGGATTCCACAGAAGGACTAGCAAGGGTTAAATAGATGTGAAAAGGCTCTCTTATTTATTTATTTATTTATTTATTTATTTATTTATTAAATTTATATACCGCCCGACTAGCAATAGCTCTCTGGGCGGTGAACATAAAATAGCATAAAAATACAATGAATAACATAAAAATACAATGAATAACAAAATAATACTAAAATACAATCAACAATCCAATACATTTTTAAAAGTAAATCAGTGTAACTTAAAATGCTTCAGAGAATAGGAAGGTTTTGACCTGGCGCCGGAAGGAGAGCAGAGTCGGCGCCAGACGTACTTCCTCGGGGAGACTGTTCCATAGTTCGGGGGCCACCACTGAGAAGGCCCTAGATCTTGTCATCACCCTCCCGGCCTCCCTGTGAGTTGGAACCCGGAGGAGGGCCTTCGTAGCAGAACGTAGTGCACGGGCCGGTTCATATCGGAAGAGGCGTTCCGCAAGGTATCGTGGTCCCGCACCGTATAAGGCTTTATAGGTTAATACCAACACTTGAATGCAAGGAGTTTGACAACTATGGAAGAACTTAAGTGGGTGCCAGTTTTTAAATCGGTAACCATTTTTAATTGATGATGCTGAGATTTAAAGGCACACAATTTTATTTTTCAATTTCAGTATGTTCACTATAACAGGGAATGAATAACAGAATATTAAAGATGACCTTTTCCACAAGGAGTGGTAGCTTTTGCCTTATTAAATTGCAATTTATCTTACACTTCTGCATCTCAAAAACATATTTATATTGAAGCTTTGGCCTTATGTAAATATGTTTAAATTTTATCAATTCATTAATCCACCAGTTAAAAACTAGATGATTAATATGATTTAATTGCCTGGCAGCCCACTATTTAGAATTTCTGTTGACCAGCCATGAAAAAGTCAAATATTTATTAGCCTCCAGTAGTGGATTTCTCGGGTATTCATAAATGGAACCTTGAAGCACAAAGATTTTTCCAGAATTAAAAGCAGCGTTTTAAAACAGTAATCATCACCCAATGTATTAAATTGCATTCATTAATTGTTTTGACTTAAGAAAAATATTTTAACATACGTTGAAAACATTAGCAATATGAATGCGCTGAGATAATTTTGCAACTACTTACTTTCTTAGATTATTTTTGGGAGGAGGATGAAAAGATCCCTAATACTAGCACTTACCCTATCATTATTAATTTCAGGATTCCTATTTCATGCAGATGGTTAAAAAGTGTACAATAGCTTTTACAAAATCAACACTTTGACAAAATAAACATTTTTTTAAAAAAAATCAATTTTGTTTAAAAAATAAAACAGAATACCTTGCCAATCAAAAATGTAGAATTACATGGACAATTTCCAACACATGATATCTATATTATTCAGACCCATCAATGGCATTACATTATTTCAGGTGTGGGGAACCTGTTGCCCTCCAGATATTGCTGAACTACAACTCCCATCATCCCTGGTCGCTGACCATACTTGCTTGGGCTGATGGGAGTTACAGTTCTGTAACATCAGAAGGGCCACAGGTTCCCTGCACTTGCATTACTTAACAAATAAATTATTTATTATTTTGCACAAACTACTATCTGGTTCACATCAAACTATGAAACATTTCAAATGCTGGGCTTTAAAGAGATATTTTTAGCAGTAGCAAACTACAAGTTACAAATACGTCCCATGGCTTTTACTTAAAACAAGTCCATAGCATCCAAGCCTAACCCCTAATAATTTTTACTGCCAGTATATTAAACGAAATGCTAGCAAGGCACTGGTATCTTTGCCTTAACATCTCTGTAGAAATGACTAATTTTGAGCAGTTGCTCCAATCCAGAAATCCCTTGAAGGTTTCATAGCTCACAGCGCAGGAAGGCAATCTCACTCACTTCAGTGAAGGAGAAAGCTCCCTGCAGAGGAAAGAATACACATCCAAATGCTGCGCCTTCTGGTGAAATGAATGGGGTAGTCTGCATGTGCAGGAACTCTTCATGTGTGCATGGCTTCCAGGTGGGAGCAATGAAATTCCTATGTTTTTTCTCCACCATGATATGACCTTTGGCACCCCCTTGAGCTGGGGATCTACTAAGAATGAGACTGAGGAAATTGTTTGGCGCACATTGGGATTTGGGGCCAACTCAAATTCAAGAAGCCTCAAAGGTTAACTTCGCCAAGCTTTGTTCTATAGAATTGTTCATCACAATGATGATTGCAAAGTTTCCCTTTGAGGAAAAACTCAGATTATGTATGTTGTAAGAGACAACAATAGGACTTAAACCTGGAATCTCATAGCCCAGGCTTGGGAAATGTCAAGTGATCTGTCTGTCGAGGCAATGTGAGTGTGCAACACCACCCCCAATAATTGACAGGTAGCATGAAGCCTCTGAGTTGGCTATGCCTTGTAATAAATACAAGGTATCTGGCCTTCTGACCTTGCCTAGTCAACAAAGCAGCACCTTCTCCTTGATAAGGCTTCAGCTCTTCAAATCTAACTCGAGTGCCAGCAACTGACCTCAGAGGTCCTAGGCTGAAGAACAGTCTATATTTGGGTACAGCCACTCACAGCCCCAGCTAGGCCCTGATTCACATTCCAGTTACTGGGAAGTTCTATGTGAAACTGCTGCTCTTGCACAGGGTCAGGATTGCACTTCTAAAGGATGTCTTCCTAGAAAAGGAAACCATCCTGTTCTCAATGCAAATGCATTGCTCCAAACCTCATCTCAAACGTGAAACAATGCACTACCTTTTCCTTAGTGTTGATTCACCAACTTTGACAACCCTGATGACTTCTTTAACAGTGCGCCGAAAATCATGCATTCGTGCCGCAACTAGAACGGCTAGAGCATAAACAGGGAAAGTGCTACATCAAAAGGCAGTTCAAGGAGGGAGAGAAAACGAGGGAATAGAGTGAGTCATGCAAGTACCGCCTGAAATTCTAATTCTCATATTTATTTTAAAATATTGATGTTTAGCTCAGGGCTTGAATACAGAGTGATTGAACTGGAATTTTATAAAACTTACTTTGCATGCAGTAAAATCAAGCCAGCTGCTGAAGAGGTTCTGTAAATGCAATGTAGTATTTTCTTTCTGGACATATCACTGTTATCTATCTGTCTATCCAAGTCCGTGTCTGTGTTAGAATTGCCCTTAATATGTTTTCTTTAATAATATGTTTTTAACCCTTTTTTTAAAGATGTTTTTAAAGATTTTTTAAAAACGTTTTTAACATTGTTTTGTTTTAATGTATTTTAAGGTCTTTTATGATGTTTTAAAGTGTTTTTAGCGTTTCTGTTGCCACCCTGGGCTCCTGCTGGGAGGAAGGGCGGGATATAAATCAAATAATAAATATAAATAAAAAAATAATAATCTATCAATCTATCTATCTATCTATCTATCTATACACACACACATGGGAGACTGTCTCCTGCTTCCTTTGCTCACCCCCCCCCCACTCGCTCCACTCACCAATCAGGGGGACACACACACACAGGAACTCCCAACCCCCAGCCTTCCCTCCGGGACTCCCAAACACACACAGGGACTCCCAAACAAGCCACCCTTCTCTGACCTTCCTCCTCTCTCCCACCCCCACCGGCTTGCTAAGCTTCCTCCTTTCTTCCCTTTAGACCTTTTCCTGTGAAGAGGAGGGAGGCGACTTGCCAAGGCGAGTGACACAGGAACAGTGGGGAGCGCCCAGGCAGCACCTCAGCAATTGTCCTTCTCTCTCGCTGCTTTCTTCCTTCTTGACTTCTGCCACTGAGGCTGCTGGTGAGGTGGAGGTCAGCAACAGCAGAGGACGGTTGATAAAAAAGCTCCCCTGGGCTATCCTAACTGTTCCTCCACAGCTCGCTCGGGCCGCCTCGCTCTTCCCCCTTGCTTGCTTGCCTCATGCCTGCTGTCCTCACTTGCCACGTGACTGCCACTGCCCCCATGGAATACTGTCATCATGCTCGGTGATGGCTTACAAAAATATTATATTTTTAGATATATCCAGGGAGGCCTTTTCCTTGCACATATGCACTGCTAGGAACAGAGTCCCAGTAGTGATGCATGTGCCTCACAATGATAAATTGATCATGGATGTAATAAATCTCTATACAAATGGGTTTCTTCTCATTTTTAAAATATACTTTCATAATATTCACGGCACACCTAGTCACCTCTTGCGGCGCACCAGTGTGCCGTGGCGCACCATTTGAGAATCACTGCACTAGGAACACATATGATATTCTGGTGCATTGCCAGGAGCTCCATTACACATCAGCCTTGCAGGGTCTACTTTCTAGTTACACCAGCCAGTTGCAAAATAGTGGCCAGAGGGCGGGAGCATGCTATTAGAATTAAGGAAAGTGTACCTCTGAGCATATACTCAACCCAGGAATTTGTTTTCAGAATCGTAACTGAGCTTACAGTCGTGTCACACAAAGACCCACGTCTGGTTTTCCTCCTCAAGTTTCTTCATATCAGCAGCATAATTTAAAAGAGAATTTTGGTTGTTGCTGTTATTTGGTTGTTGGAATCCTTGCTATCTATTGCAAACCACTCAGAAATCAACCAGTAGAGCCCAATATGTCTTCTGTCCACCCCTGGCTTAGACCCTAGAGGTGAATTCCAATCCTCTTAGCTTGATTTTACGTTCAGGCTTGTAGATTTAGCAACCGCTTCTTAGTTACGAAAGGAACAGGGCTGCCTGCAAAACACTTTCTGTACTACCTACTGTTGCCTCTCCATGCACAGCACCATTTGCACAAGTTCTGTAATACCTGCACCACAAAGCCCTGATGGCCACCGCCCTGTATGCATCTAGTCTCTCTTCATCTGCTGCAGGAGCCTTAGGGCAGTCATCGAAACCTCGTGGTTCTTCTTGCCTAACTCCAGCATGTGGGCAAAACGAGGGTTATATAAACATGGATCTGCAACAAAACAAGAGTCAGCTATTTCTGATCTCAACCTTTACCTTTGTAAACATGCATCCTGAACGAGAAAGTCTACCCTCGTTTCTTATTTCACTGACAGAAAACAGTTTCTTCTACAGCCGTCTTTCTAACCTCAGACATTTAGCAACATACTCCGGTGGTAGTAGCCCATAGGAAGCTGCCTTGTACCAGGTCAGATCATCAGTCCATCTAGCTCAGTACTGTCTACAAAGACTGGCAGCAGCTATCCAGGGTTTCAGACAAGGAACATTCCCGGCTCTACCTAGAGATGCCAGGGATCGAACCTGCAGCCTTTTGCAGGCAAAGCAGATGTTCAACCACTTTGCTATGGCTCTTTCTCTGAACACCACTTGGGAGGAAGTAGGCTGTAAGGGCCAAGCTAGACATTACATGAGGCGCACAAGAATGTCTCTCTTTTCAATGATAAAAGCAATTGTGGGATGTTGCTAGATTGAGCCAAAAGGCATGAGGAGGGACTATCCTGCCACTTGCCTGTTCAAAATTCAGTGTACGCATGCACACACACACAGAGCAGTTGCTTTGCTATGTTTTGTGGGAACAATCCCCCCCAAAAAACAAAATCACCTGGTGGGCTTGGGATTTTAATTAGATAAATTTATTAATTTTATTTATATACAGAAGTATTTCTATACTGCCCCCTCGCAAAACATCAGGGCAATGCACAGCAACATAAAAAACATTTAAAAGGAAAACAAAAGACAGATATGGCAAGAAAGGAAAGGATTAAGCTGCATCCCCTCCCCTGCTACTCCCTGCAGTGCAGTCTCCAAGGAAGTTGCCCTTATACTGCTAGAGTCCAACTGGAAGCAGCAGCAACCCATTTCTGCCACAGTTAAGGTTTGGAAAGCTCTTTCAGGTGCAGCAACACAGACAGAAGCTAAAGTAACATCCTGCCATTACTGCAAAGCCTCTTCCTGTGGGCTCAGTATATACAACAAGTTGAGGGGCCAAGCAACACTCCATGTCTCCTTTGTCAACCTGTTGTGTTTCTAGCCTGCCAATGTTTTCACTAGCCTACACTTGTTATAAAAGTGGACTAGCAAAGGAGGAATTGAGTCTTCTACCAGCTCTTCTTATAACTAACGTAAGAAGAGCTCCACTGGATCATGGCAAAGACCAATCTAGTCCAGTATCCTGTCGTCACAGCACCAATCAGATGCCTCTAGGAAGTCCAAAAGCAGGATCTGAGCGCAACACCACTCTCCCCGCCTGAGATTATCAATACTGATATTCACAGGCATGCTGCCTTCTACAATGGAGGCAGAACACAGCCATCAATTAGGGTTGCCAGGTTCTTGGCCTGAGACTGATCCCGTATCTTTAGGAGAAGAGAAAGTCAGCCAAGTGCAGGTGTGCTTGCAACTCTGTAATGGGAAAAACCACAAGGTGGAATTCTCTCTTCCCCCTGCACAACTTTTAAAGATACAGAAGACCTCTTGGAGGCTGGGCTTGGCAAGCAAGAGGTCTTCTGTATATTTAAAGGTTGTGCAGGAAGGAGGGAGAATTCCACCTTGTGGTTTTTCCCATTACAGGGTTGCAAGAACACCTGCACTTGGCCGACTTTCTCTTCTCCTAAAGATACAGGATCAGTCTCAGGCCAAGAACCTGGCAACCCTAGCCATCATGGCTAGCAGCCATTGAGAGCTTAAATTTGTCTAATTTCCTTTTAAGTTGTCCAAATTGGCAGCCATTACTATTTTCTGCGGGAATTTCATAGCTTAACTGTGTGCGGTGTGAAGAAGTACTGTCTTTTGTCTGTCCTGAATCTTCTAACATTTCGCTTCATTGGATGAATCCCATTTCTAGTATTTTGAGAGATAGAGAAAAGCTACCTGCTTTCTCTACACCATGCATAATGTTATACACCGATATCATATCCCCATACCATGTACATGTGGACCACAGCTCAGTGGTAGAGTATCTGTCTTGCATGCAGAACATCCCAGGCTCAGTGCCTGGCATCTCCAGGTAGGGTTGGGAGAGACTCCTGCCTGAAACCTTGAAGAGCCTCTGCCAGTCAGTGTAAACAATACTGAGCAAGATGGACCGACAGTCTGATTTAGTATACGGCAGCTTCCTATGTCCTACAGTAGGGCCCCGCTTTACAGCTCTTCGCTTTAAGGTGCTTCGCTAATGCAGCAGTCTCAATTAGACACAATTAGACTAAAGCCCCACTCATATGGTGCTTGATCCGCTTTTACGGCGGTTTTTGGGCACCACGCGTCATTGCAGCCCAGGGGTGAAATAAGACACAGATACAATATGCATTGGGTTAAATATGTGGCCGGCCCAACAGATCATACTATGGCTGCAGAGGAGGATGCATGCTCTTCCGTTTTCTTTCCAGTGGTCTGTCAAAACAAACGATTAACGTATAACAGTAATAACCGGCTAGCGTTTTGACTCCCTGTAAACAATCGCACATAGGACTTATATGCCTTGGAACGCCATCTCCCCAAAGCCTGTAGTCGCTCCTGGGGGTATCCCAGGCATGCTGCTGTAGAAGCCGCCCCAATACGAAAGGAGTGAGTCCCAAACAAGTGGTGGTCGAGACACAAATCGTCCATGGCCTTCCGAGTCAAAGCCCAGAATTGAAATTTTGAAAGGGGTTGACCATCCTCATGATTGAAAAGATATCCTGGTTGTTGACCCCTCAGGGCCAAATAACACCTCAATGCTAACACTGGGCAGATGTCACCCATCAGTGAAGGGAAGAGTATCACCACCCGAACCTTCATGCACTGGTCAGTTTTGGACCATCGCAGCCGTAAGAGGGCCTGCTCCTTCTGCCAACTAAGGTCCGATATCAAAAGGGCACGTAGAGATAAGTCCCCCTTGGACCTAGCCACCACTTCACTAATCCGGAACGCTCCGAAGAAAAGTGTAAGTGCAGTAGCATGAAGAAGCTTGGCCTCAAAATTGGAAGAACATAGCACCTCCCACTGCCTTTGAAGCCCCCTAAGAAGTTCTGGGTGTATCGGAGAGCGAGCATCCGGAATTACAGGGTGCTCCCGTGCCCAACCTTCCAACATCTTACGGATGCGGAAGTCATCTGAAAGGTCCAGAAATCCCTGGGACTTAGCCAAAAAGGAAAGGCCAGAAAGCTTACCTCTAATAGTTGTGACAACCAGGCCCTTCCTTCTGCCTTCTACACAAAACTCAATGAGGTGCTCCACTGGGACAGGCCATTGTTGTATGTATCCCCTTTCAGCCCTGAAAACCAAAAGCTCCCTACCTGATCTTTGGTAGCTGGCCATAGTGCTGGGCATAGTACATAGTGCTTATTGCCTTTTCTGATTCAAGCCGCCAATCTCCCACAGTTCCGGTGGCACCACGTCCAGCTGAGCCCTGGCCCACGGTGCCAGCTGTCGAAATCTCTCCATCTGGTTCCGTGACAGAGCATCAGCAATAGTATTATCAACACCTGGGACATGGCGTGCCAGGAACAGAATATTAAACTGGAGACAATGCAACACGAAGGCGCGTACTAGGTGCATGACCCTAGGGTTTTTTGATGATAATGAATTAATAACATGCACCGTGGACAGGTTATCACACCAGAAATGTACTGTGGTATCCCGTAACCTGTCTGGCCAAAGATGTACTGCCACTACTATGGGGAAGAATTCCAAGAGGGTCAAATCTCTGACTAAACCCTCTTGAACCCAGTGCAGCGGCCAGCTACCATGGCACCAGGAATCATTAAAAATAACTCCAAAACCAAAAGACCCGGAAGTGTCGGAGTGCACTTGGAGTTCAGCCTCCAGTAGGCGATCCCGCCTCCAGAAAGAGACCCCATTAAAATCCTGTAGAAACGCAGACCAAACTACCAGGTCTGCCTTAAGGGCCGCTGAAACTCTAATGTGGTGTTGTGGATGTTGGTCAGTGAAGCATGCTGTTTAAAGAAGAGGAATAACAGGGACTTTGAAAGTCAGAGAACAAGCGTGAACTTTGTTACTAAGGAGGACAATAAACTAATTAACTCTAAGTGGCTTCTCGACAGCGGAGCGTCTAATTGCCTAATCACAAACTCTAGTTTATTTTACACTTCAAAGCCGACGCAGGAGAAGATTTATCTGGCTGACGGATCGACTCAGGACGCGATTGCAAAAGGCACGCTCAGGTTGAGTAATTTGGGAACTATATTAACAGATGTGTTATTGGTTTCTGGTTTAAAATATAACATTCTATCAGTAAGAAAATTGGCTCAAATAGGTTGTAAAGTTACATTTGAAGGGGATAGATGTTTTGTGAGAAAAGATGGTGAAATATGCATGCAAAGGAAATTACAGAACCAAATGTTTATGGTTGAGTGCAATCTTGATAAACCCACGTGTGCTTGGATAGGAGTTAATAAAGATAAACATGATAATTGTTTACATGAATGGCACAGAAAATTAGCACACGTACAAAACACCCCAAAGCATAGTCAAGATTTGAAATTAACACATTGTGAGCATGTGGATGAGTGTGAGGTATGCTATAAAACAAAAATGACTGTGACTCCTGTCAATAAGAGATGTGAAAGCACAACCACTGAACCCTATCAGCCCATACATGTGGACTTGGCTGGACCTTTCCAGTGCTCAAAAGGTGGAGCAAGGTTTTATTTAGTGATTGTGGATGATTTCTCCAGATTTACACATGTGTTCTTATTGAAAAAGAAAAGTGAAGCAGAAGAGAAATTGAAGGCATTTATACAGAGGACAGAGACACAATATGGGGTTGTTATCAAAAATATCAAATCAGATCAAGGTGGGGAATTTACCAGTAATTCATTTAAAACATATTTGGAAAAGAAGGGAATAATACAAAGTCTCACTGCTCCCTTCAGCCCATCCTCCAACGGAACGGCAGAGAGGAGGAACCGGTCATTGCAGGATTCAATGAGAGCCATGCTAGCAGATGCTGATATGAATAACACTTATTGGGGTGAATGTATTCTGTACACTGTTTATATTCAGAACCGTCTCATGCACAGAACAATAGGCATGTCTCCCTATGAGAAACTGACTGGAAGAAAGCCCAGGGTGAAACACATAGAACGTTTTGGGGCAAAATGCTGGGTACATGTTGCAAAACAGAAAAGGCATGGTAAATTAGGCTCAAGAGCTCAGGCAGGACGCATTTTGGGATTTCAGAATTCATATTATAGAGTTTGGTTGCCTGAGAAACAACAAGTAGTGTTAAGCAGAAGCATAAAGGTGATAGATAAACCTTGGAGAGACAGTCAAACAGTTATACTTGATAGTGCAAGCAAGCAGGAAGCAGCAGATGTTCCTTTTGGACAGCAAATTCCATTAAGAACTGCATTGACTGATCTAATACACGGTGGCAAATGTACTGTAAAAAGGCTGAGAGGTGAAGACATGGCAATGCAAGATACAGAAGTGCCAAGTACCAGTGCAGGAACAGGTGCAGGTCCAAGTAAAATAGAGAGTGAGGAAGAAATGGAAATAGATAATGTTAGAAGATCAGAAAGAAAAACGAAAGGTCAACCACCTCAGAGATTCACATTTAATGTTACACAACAGAATAATGAAAAGTTAATATTGTAGAAATGTAATGATGAACAATGAAGTTTTGTAATCTGTGAGTCTCAGGTGGGGGCTGTTGGTCAGTGAAGCATGCTGTGAGACTCACAGACAGGGTGTTTTTAGCAAAGAGAGTGAAACCTGAAGCAGAAGGGTTAAGCTGTGAGAACAGAGCGCCAGGTTTGCCAAGGTCAGTAGCTGGCTGGGAAGCCTGATAAGGTGGGATGCTTGGAAAAGCTCAGAGTGGGGGAAAAGCTGTCTGTGGAGAGAACTGTGTCTAATGTCTTTGCCTAGTAAAGACTCTTACAAGAAACTTGCCTGGCCTGGCTTATTCCTGTTCTATGCGGCTCTTGGATTCCATCCTTGTATGATCCATACACGCACACGCAACAGTGGATGTGATAGTCCTGACATTGCATCGTACACCCTCCAAAGGAAGGCGCGCCCCGGTGCTACTACCCTGCATGCAAAGTTTAATGAACCTGCTAGCTCCTGGAGAGAAAGCAGTGTCGCCTTGCTGGAGGCCAGAACACGTGTGATCTTGTCACGCAACAACTTTAACTTTGCCAGTGGAAGCCGGCAGCATTGGGACAGAGTATCGATTTCAATTCCAAAATAGGTAATAATAGGGGATGGGCCCTCGGTTTTCTCCTCCGCTAGCGGAACCCCAAGGTGTGACAAACCCGTGAAGTGATCCATAAGAGTTTTACAATCACCAGTGCGTGCACAGCCAGCAAACAAAAAATCATCCAGATAATGAACCACTGATTGTGCCCCAGACCGCCTCCTGATTGCCCACTCCAGAAAAGAGCTAAAACGCTCAAATACTAAGCAAGAGATCGAACAGCCCATGGGCAATGCTCGGTCTATATAAAAACTGCCCGCAAAAGCGAACCCAACTATTCGAAGTCCCCAGGATGGACAGGCAGAAGGCGGAACACTGACTTTATATCACACTTTCCCATCAGTGCACCAATCCCGCAGCACCGAACCATCGCCACTGCACTGTCAAAGGGGGTGTAGCGCACCGAACAGAGAAGTTGGGGAATAAAGTCATTTACTGACTGGCCGTGTGGGTAGGAGATGTATCAGGCGGAACTCACCAGGTGCCTTCTTTGGCACAATGCCCAGCGGAGAAACCCTAAGGGAAGAAGTGGGTGGTGAGGGAAAGGGACCTAAAACCCTACCTGCCTCCCTTTCTTTGTTAATTTTGTTTTGTACCACCTGTTCCATGCCCAAGACTGACTTAAGGTTCTTGGACCGGAACGCACACCTAGGTCCTATATAAGGGATCCGAAAGCCTCTTGTAAAGCCGTCTAACAGAAACTGAGCTTCGTGAACTAGGGGGTAAACTTCCAATAAACTTCGTAACTCCATCAGCTTAATTGGACTGGGGCCCTTTTCCTTGATTTGGGCCAGGAGCTCCTTGCCTCCTGGGGCCGGGGTGGTCCTTATTCCCTCCTTTGAAGAAACGTCTCCTTGGGCAGGACGTACAGGCATGCTGGCTCCCACACAGGGAACACTCATGCCTAAAGCGGCATGAGCTGTGGCCGCAGGAACCATGGGAGCTGAACTCCCAGCAGAGCAGGTGTGATTGAACCCCCTGCCCCACGGGAGGGGGTCAACATTAACTGCTTAGGCAAGAGGTGTCCACTATCCGTACGGTCGCCTGGCACTGGACGTGAATGGGACATGAACAGAAGCCATAGGTCCGCCTCCTTCTTGTCCCAAGGAAGGGAGGTGTCATATGCAGCCCTCATGCGAAAGACTTTGTCATACGAAAGCCAAGCCAGGCCCTGGAACTCTGCGTATGCTCTATAAATAATGTCAAGATATTTAATCATGACAGAGCCACGCTGTGGCTGTTTTTGCATAATGACACCCATATAAGTTAAAAAGGCAGGTAGCCAATTAGCCCAAGTATGTTCAATCTTGCACCTCTTAGTCATGTCACTATCCTTATCGTCTCCCTTATCTTTCTCCTTCCTCGCTGGTTCCCTATACAACAGGGTAAAAAGGTCTATATAGTCACCTTTCCATATTTTCTCCCTAGTTGCAGGCAGCAAGTGAAATCCCAAAGGGGCAGAAGTTTCACCAAATGGGATGGCTCCCGCACAAATGCGCCCTAGAGGGTCAGCTGTAACATCTGGCGAAGTCCCCCCTAAGGAAGCTGTAGCGCCAGCCTGAGTAGGTCCCCATACCTTGTCACAGGCCTGGAGCAATGTGGGTTGTTGTTCCTGAATGCCAGCCCCTTCTTGCGTAGCAGTAGCTTGGTCAACCTCCTCAGCTCCCATCGGTGCTGAAAAGGGCCAAGCCTGCCCCAGCCCCCAGTATGGATAGCCCCAAGGCGGCCAGCCCCACACAGGACCTGGTCCTCGCGAGCTGGCCCTGTCACACTCACCCGAGTTCTCCCCCGATCCAGCATCCATTGATGACTGCGGAGTCGAAGTCCCTGCCTGCTCAGAAACAGATGCCACGTCAGCCAACCTGCTGGGCCCTGCCTCCAGGTCGTCCAGTCGAGCTAGAATTAAATCCAGAGTATGATTAATGTTATTGGAATCATGAACTGGTGGAACCTCAACTTCTGTGTTTGCGCGTTGCTGACTCTTCCACCTAATCCGCTTAGCAGGGGGATGGGTGGCTGTAAGCACAACCACCTGATTAGGGGTGGCTTGCTGAGAAGAGGCAATAGTCGTATGGACAGCAGTAGCAGTTCGACCATCTCCTTCAGAGGTCGCATTCTGCTGGCGCCTACCGCGAAAGTGTTTGGCATAGGGGTTGCTAGCTGTGGTGGTAACCCCTCGAACAGGAGTGGATTGCTGGGAAGAAGAGGCCATAGCTGTATGGTAATTAAATCCCACGCTTGATACCTGCTGACCCCTCCCCCTGGCCCGCTTTGCAGGGGGGTTGTTAGCTGCGGTAGCAACTAACTGAGTGGTGGTAGAGTGCTGTGAGGGAGCCCTCTCCAAGGCCTCAAGGTGAGCCAGGATAGCAGCCCAAGGTGGTTCAGCATCCTTCGCCATGGAAGCACTGAGAGGAGGCACCTCCAAAACCAATCTGGGGGCCCTACCTTTCCCCTTAGGCCCCCCTTGTCCTTTTTTCGGTGGCATTATGAAATCTCAGGTAAAAGTGAGGGCCTGATGCCCCTGGCTCCTATTACCCCCGCTCCCGTTATAAGAGGCCTTATAGATCAAATTCACAGCCCACTAACTAAACTAAACCCCTTGAGAGCAGTCTTAACGAAACCCCGAGAGCAGTTGTAAATGGGAAGGCCTAATGGTCCTGCAAGCCTATATGATACCCCCACAGACAACATGAGGCCCAATCAGCCAGGCTCAGCAGGCCTAGAATCGGGCCCTGTTAGTCAGCCTCTGAAAAGCCTGCAAGCAGTGCAGAACCTCCCCTGGGAGGAGTTAAGGCTCCTGCCCAGTGAAGGCTCAAAGGCCTCACAGGCCGGCTGGCTGGCTATCCGTGGGGAGAGGGAGGCCCAGACCCAGCCCGCACCAGCCAGGCCCTGGATTGGGCCCTGGAACCGGCCTCCGCGAGGCTAGATGGCCCTCTTAACGCTCCCCGCAGGGGAATATAAGGCTGGAGAGGCCCAGGAACCAGCCTCTGTAAGGCCAAACACATATACTCCCCGTGAGGGGGGAGGAAAAAGCCTGCAAAAACGGCTTGAAAGACGCCCGAAAATGGCGCCCGCCACACCGCTCTTTTGCTCCGTCAAAATGGCGCTCGCCACACTGCAGCTTCGCTCTCTTCACTGAAGCACAGATCCCTCCGATGCCAAATAAAGAAGAGGGAGAGGAGAAGCCAGCGCGAGTTTAAATAGGCCCGGCCGCTCGTCAGTTCAGGCACGCCTGCCCTCTTCGTTGATGGCTGCTGGGCTTCACTCCAGGCCACAAATCTCGCCCCGCGGCCCGGTAAGTAAACCGAGCGGGGGTTCTATTCAATGTTCCGCTTTACAGCGGGGGTCCGGAAAGTAACCTGCCATATGAGTGGGGCCCTACTGTACTTGTCTTTGTGTATTTAAAAGCCCCAAGCACTGTAACCTTTCCTCATTGGGGAGTTGTTCCAGCTCCTTGATCAAATTGGCTTCCTTTTTCTGAACAGAAACTGTTTAGTGAACAGAACTGTATGCTGTTTTCAAAGTGTGGCTGCACAGATTTATGAATTATGATATTGGCTGTTTCATTTTCAATCCTTTTCTTAGTGCACCGTTTATATGGCTTGCCCACACTTGGGTCATTTTTTTTAAGCTATCCACCACAACACCAAGAAAAAACAAGCACAAATGTTTGCAAGTTAGTAACCACACCCACAGTTTTCTCCTTGGTGTCTTCCTTGTCACAGAAGATAAATTTGAAGACATCCACAAAACCAGTCCAAAATAATGCAGTGCATTCTTCTTCATGCTTTCATTAAAATAAATATGGCCAAGGAATGTGCTTACATTTTAAAAGGTTGTCCGCTACACCATAACTGATGCCTTAAAAATAAGACCATGAGTGACGGAATCTGCCTAGTCTCTGCAGCAAAGTTTATTTGGGAATAAATGCTTAAATTTACTCTTACACGATTTACTCTTGAGTAGTCTCATTGACCTCTGTGGGACTCACCTGTTCCATTTAAATTCTAAGGGTAGTATTTAATGTGGTGCTAAATAAGTAGCTCCATCAGCACAAGTGCTTGTGCAACAGAACTCCCCCATGTGTCCCTTAAATCTGTTCTAGGGGTTCCCACAACCCTCCAGAGCAGATTTGGGGAGGGTGCAGAGCACGCACAGGGGGAAGGAGAGGGAGGAGTCCCACTGTGTTAGTAGTAACCCTTGTGCTGATGCCCTAAGAGTTATCGCTAACTAAGTTTTACTAAAAGTAGACCCATTGAAATTAATGGAGCAAAGTTAGCCATGGCTATTAATTTCAATGGGTCTACTCTCAGTAGGATTACCATTGGATACAACCTAAGAGTCATTTGCAAACTTCTGTATTTGCATACAACTGGTGGATGGAAGCCAAAGGGGGTTGCATTATCTCTTGCACTATTTCTCAACACTGCATACAGATAAAACCAGATTTTTAAATTACTGCACTACACAAGGAAACACTGCTGACTACTCTTGACCGTAATTAATACGACAATGCAGGCAATAACCAGGCCAGTAAAATATATTACCAGAATGTTTGGGAAGGAGTGGCCAGGGTGTGCTAGAGGGCAGCACCAACTGGGAACAGGAAGTGACAGGAGACAATAATGTTCTCGTAAAGCATTTCAACAGGGAACGTTCTGTCTGCTAGTTTTCCATCTATGTTCCTTGCAAAGATCATAGATTATTCAAGAAAGGTGAGGGGGATGGAGTAAAATATTTTTAGTAAATAACAGCTGAAGATTTTATTGTTGCACTTGAATTTAAGCCTTTTCAGAGTTCTGATGCAATATTTGAATCATATTCAACAAGCCATCCAAAATGCACCAGTGAACATTTGTTTTCACATTAAGAGGAGGGCATTTGCCCCATAGAGCATGCTTGATAAGAGAAGGTAGGCTGGTACGTCAGACATGGCACAGAGGATATGTGATGAGGGCTTCCATGTATTCGCTTTTACTTCAATGTGGGAAAGTGGCAATGGATGGGAGGCTGTTACATCCATTCCTTCCATGCTGTTTCCCCAATCTACATTCCACCCCCTAACTGCTATTAATTCCAGGTGGACAGGTACAAGATGTAGATTAAATCAGCAGCCCCACATGGCTGCTGTGAAGTTTGTTTTGAGGGGCAATAAATCTACCATGCGAGATCTGGATTAAGATCTCCCACATCATATAAAGTTTAGCCAAATGGACTAGCGATTGCAGACCCTAAACCCAGACCACTGAAGGATATTTGTTGGCTCCTTAATAAATATTTACAAAAATTCAAAGCAGCATTATAAAAAAAGAACAACCAGTCAATAGTTTATTAATCCAAATTCCCGTTGAAAGAAGAAGGGCTTTGTGACATAGCAGAAGGCCATTAAGAACATAAGAACATAAGAAGAGCCTGCTGGATCAGGCCAGTGGCCCATCTAGTCCAGCATCCTGTTCTCACAGTGGCCAACCAGGTGCCTGGGGGAAGCCCGCAAGCAGGACCCGAGTGCAAGAACACTCTCCCCTCCTGAGGCTTCCGGCAACTGGTTTTCAGAAGCATGCTGCCTCTGACTAGGGTGGCAGAGCACAGCCATCATGGCTAGTAGCCATTGATAGCCCTGTCCTCCATGAATTTGTCTAATCTTCTTTTAAAGCCATCCAAGCTGGTGGCCATTACTGCATCTTGTGGGAGCAAATTCCATAGTTTAACTATGCGCTGAGTAAAGAAGTACTTCCTTTTGTCTGTCCTGAATCTTCCAACATTCAGCTTCTTTGAATGTCCACGAGTTCTAGTATTATGAAAGAGGGAGAAGAACTTTTCTCTATCCACTTTCTCAATGCCATGCATAATTTTATACACTTCTATCATGTCTCCTCTGACCCGCCTTTTCTCTAAACTAAAAATGTTGGCGATTGCGTGTATAGGTCAAACGTGGTTTGAATTCAAGCGCCGTATAGAACAGGAATAAGACAGGCCAGGCAAGTTTCTTGTAAGAGTCTTTACTAGGCAAAGACATTAGACACAGCTCTCTCCATTGACATTTCTTCCCCCACTCTGAGTTCCTGCAAGTTTCCCACCTTATCACACTCCCAGCCAGCCACTGACCTTGATAGTCTGGCACTCTGTTCTCACAGCTTAACCCTTCTGTTTCAGGTTTCTCTCTCTCTGCTAAAAACCTTGTCTGTGAGTCTCACAGCCTGCGTCACTGACCAATAGCCCCCACCTGAGACTTACAGACTACAAAACTTCATGTTACAATTATTACATTTTCTACAACATTAACTTTTCATTACAATACATTTCAGTACATGGTTTGTTTTCTTACAGCTTACATTTACATTTTCAGTTCAGTTCAGTTTCTTTATTCTTTATTTACACAAGTTTCACAGATTCATGTTTGTTCACTTTTATTTGACAATACATTTATTTCATTCCTCAATACAAAACTTCCACATTAGATCCATTGTTTCTTTATCTATTGGTCCTTCTTTTTCCCATTCTACTGGAAATTCATCTGTTTCATTATTCTGTTGTGTAACATTAAATGCAAATCTCTGAGGTGGTTGACCTTTCGTTTTTCTCTCTGATTTCCTGACATTATCTATTTCCATTTCTTCTTCACTTTCAATTTTACTTGGACCTGCACCACTGGTACTTGGCATTTCTGTATCATGTGTTGTTATGTCTTCACCTCTCAGCCTTTTAACAGTACGTTTGCCACCGTGTATTAAATCTGTTAATGCAGTTTTTAATGGAATTTGTTGCCCGAAAGGAACATCAGCAGCTTCCTGTTTGCTTGCACTATCTAGGATCACTGTTTGACTGTCTCTCCAAGGTTTATCTATCACCTTTATGCTTCTGCTTAACACTACTTGTTGTTTCTCAGGCAACCAAACTCTATAATATGAATTCTGAAATCCCAAAATGCGTCCTGCTTGAGCTCTTGAGCCTAATTTACCATGTCTTCTTTGTTTTACTACATGTACCCAGCATTTTGCCCCAAAACGTTCTATGTGTTTCACCCTGGGTTTTCTTCCAGTCAGTTTCTCATAGGGAGACATGCCTATTGTTCTGTGCATAAGGCGGTTCTGAATATAAACAGTGTACAGAATACATTCACCCCAATAAGTGTTATTCATATCAGCATCTGCTAGCATTGCTCTCAATGAATCCTGCAATGACCGGTTCCTCCTCTCTGCCGTTCCGTTGGAGGATGGGCTGAAGGGAGCAGTGAGACTCTGTATTATTCCCTTATTTTCCAAATATGTTTTAAATGAATTACTGGTAAATTCACCACCTCTGTCTGATCTGATATTTTTGATAACAACCCCATGTTGTGTTTCTGTTCTCTGTATGAATGCCTTTAATTTCTCTTCTGCATCACTTTTCTTTTTCAATAAGAACACATGTGTAAATCTGGAGAAATCATCCACAATCACTAAATAAAACCTTGCTCCACCTTTTGAGCACTGAAAAGGTCCAGCTAAATCCACATGTATGAGCTGATAGGGTTCAGTAGTCGTGCTTTCACAGCTCTTATTTACTGGAGTTACTGTCATTTTTGTTTTATAGCATACCTCACACTCATCCACATGCTCACAATGTGTTAATTTCAAATCTTGACTATGCTTTGGGGTGTTTTGTATCTTTTGGAAATGTGCGTGTGCCAGTTTTCTGTGCCATTCATGGTAACAATTATCATGTTTATCTTTATTAACTGCTATCCAAGCACACGTGGGTTTATCAAGCTTGCACTCAACCATAAACATTTGATTCTGTAATTTCCCTTGCATGCATATTTCACCATCTTTTCTCACAAAACATCTATCCCCTTCAAATGTAACTTTGCAACCTATTTGAGCCAATTTTCTTACTGATAGAATGTTATATTTTAAACCAGAAATCAATAATACATCTGTTAAAATTCCCAAATTACCCATCTTCAGCGTGCCTGTTGCAATCACGTCCTGAGTCGATCCGTCAGCCAGATAAATCTTCTCCTGCGTCGGCTTTGAAGTGTAAAATAAACTAGAGTCTGTGATTAGGCAATTAGACGCTCCACTGTCAAGAAGCCATTTAGAGTTAATGAGTTTATTGTCCTTAGTAACAAAGTTCACGCTTGCTCTCTGACTTTCAAAGTCTCTGTAATTCCTCTTCTTTAAACAATGTCTCTGTATATGCCCACGTGATCCACAAAAATAACATATTTTAGTCTCTTGCTTGCTTCTTTGATTTTGGTGTTGTACAGACACAGTCACAGTCTCTTTTAATTCTGTTTTCTTATTCTCTTGTCTCCTATTCCACTCTTGTTGAAGTTTCTGTTCCACAAAGTCCAAAGTCAGATTCCCATCAGGTTGGGTTTCAAGACTAGAGACCAGCACGTCCCATTTTTGATCCAATGAAGATAACAGGAGATAAACCATCTGTAAGTCATTATGATGCACGCCTCGATCTTGCAGCTCAGCATTTAATCTACGAAATTCAGCCAAATGCTCTTCCATAGTTACTTCATCTGTAAAACGCATTTGATAAAGCTTCCGTGCTAAACACAGCCTGCTTCCCGCAGTTTGCTGTACATGAGCGGCTTTTAACTTTTCCCACATCTGATTAGCTGTCGGCTCATTACTCACCAGCAACAGTTGTGAATCTGATAGCCCCAGAGTAATAAAAGCCTTCGCTTTCTCGTCTTTCTTCAGCCACGCTGCTGAAGGAGCTGCCGGAGGGGGGTTTTCCACGACATCATTCAAATCCTCTTTAATCAGAACTGCTCTCATTCTCCACTTCCAGCTGGAGTAATTTACAGCATTCAGCCTCTCCATCGGCATCCCGGAAGACAGATTTACAGCCATGTTGCCCACTCTTACTTGCCTCTTACTTGCGCTTTGTTTCTCTCTGCAACAACACCACTTCACCGGCTCTTGAACCCGCTACCACACCTGATAAGCTGGGCCCATAACCCCTGTTGGCGATTGCGTGTATAGGTCAAACGTGGTTTGAATTCAAGCGCCGTATAGAACAGGAATAAGACAGGCCAGGCAAGTTTCTTGTAAGAGTCTTTACTAGGCAAAGACATTAGACACAGCTCTCTCCATTGACATTTCTTCCCCCACTCTGAGTTCCTGCAAGTTTCCCACCTTATCACACTCCCAGCCAGCCACTGACCTTGATAGTCTGGCACTCTGTTCTCACAGCTTAATCCTTCTGCTTCAGGTTTCTCTCTCTCTGCTAAAAACCTTGTCTGTGAGTCTCACAGCCTGCGTCACTGACCAATAAAAAAGCCCCAAATGCTGCAACCTTTCCTCGTAAGGGAGTCGCTCCATCCCCTTGATCATTCTGGTTGCACTCTTCTGAACCTTTTCCAACTCTATAATATCCTTTTTGAGATGAGGCGACCAGAACTGTACACAGTATTCCAAATGGGGCCGCACCATAGATTTATACAACGGCATTATGATATCAGCTGTTTTATTTTCAATACCTTTCCTAATTATCCCTAGCATGGAATTTGCCTTTTTCACAGCTGCCGCACACTGGGTCGACATTTTCATTAAGATGGAGACAACATGGGCCTCGCTCACAGAGTATTTCACAGTTTTGGCGAGAAGGCCCTTCCCTGTATCTCAGTCGAACAAATTCAGATTGAAAACCATAGCCATACGCTTCATGGCCCAGTGGCAGAAAATCTGCTTTCCATGCAGAAGGTCCCAGGTTCAATCTCTGGCATCTCCAGGTAGGGTTAGGAGGAAACCCTGCCCAAAACCCTGGAGAGCTATTGCCAGTCAGTGTACTGAGCTAGATGGGCCAATGGTCTGATTCAGTATATGGCAACTTCCTATGCTTCCTAAGCCAAAAAGGTGTTCTGGTGGGCTGGTTCTTGCCATCCCCTTCCCAAAAGTGATCGATAAAACTAATTGCTGTCCAGGGCTGTAAGGTTTATAGTAGCAGAATCAACATTCCATTAGTCATGGATTAGACTATATTTTCCCCTCCCTGCAGAGAGTGAAGGAGAACAAATACAGCTTCTTCGATGACAAACAATTGGTTACCTATTCTATTTTATTATATAATTTTGATTGAAGCATTTTTTAAAAATAATTTTATGGAGACCACTTTGCGAGATCCTCCTGAAAAACTGTATAAATAAATACTTCTGAATTTTCATTTGGAAAACCATTTTGAGCAGGCAGCCAATGTGGTTTGCCAGCCTTCTTGTTTCTCCAAATTAAGGCTGCGTACACACTAACCCATTTGTAGCATAAAAATGTGACTTTTCTCAGTCCTCAGTTCATGTTCATCCTCAATATGCTGATTTCAATCTAGGTTGAGTCCATATCCTGCCATCCACAAGGGTGGGTGCGGTTATTTGCTACATGTTTGAAAACCCTTCCGTTATCCACATCATCCCCCCCTAGGATGCACATCTTAACATGGTGAGGGAGTTTGAGAGTGTTGAAGAAGCTGAGAGCAATGCCGTCAGGTGTCTAGACCAAGAGGCTAGACTCCTAGCAGGGGCACCCACGGCAGAATGGTCAAAGCTGAGACACCAGACTAAGATGCATCCAAACTCAGACGAAGGCAATGGTAAACCACCTCTGAATATCTCTTACCACGAAGACCCTATGAACAGAGTATCCAAAATGCAACACGAGATAGTACTGGAAGATGAGATCCCCAGGTCAGAAGGCACTCAGCAAGCTATTGGGGAAGAACAAAGGACAAGTACGAATAGCGCTGTGACTAATGACACAGCTGGGTCAAAGCCGAAAGGAGCCCAGAGGCTGATGCATGAACCAGAGAAAGTTAGAAATTGTCAAGCAAGAAACGGAATGTATCAACATGACAATATTTGGCGTGAGTGAATTAAAATGAACTGGAATGGGACATTTTCAATCAGGCAACTACAAAATATTTTATGCAGGAAATGAGAAATTAAAAAGAAACAGGGTTGTTTTAATAGTGAGAAGTGATGTAACAAAAGCAATTAGGAGCTACAACACAAGGTCTGGGTGAGTTATATCAATGAGATTAAACGGGAAACCTATTAACATAACCATCATCTCACTCTACGCTCCAACGGCAAACACAGAAGAGGAGGAATTGGAGGGATTTTACGCAGAAGTACAGGAAGAAATTGATCACACACCAAAACAAGATGTGCTGATAATCATGGGGGACTGGACTGCAAAAGTAGGGAACAGAGAAGAACTAGGAATATTGGGGAAATGGGGCCTAGGGGACAGAAATGAAGCAGAAAAAAGACTTAATTGAATTCTGTGAAGCCAATAATTGGTTTCTTGCCAACACATTTTTTGAGCAACCGAAAAGACTGTAAACACTGTATATTGATTATATAATTGGTAGCAGAAGATGGAAAAGTTCAATACTTTCTGTGAAAACAAGACCAGGAGCAGACTGCGGTACAGATCATGAACTGGTCATATCGAAAATCAGAGTAAAGCTAAAGAAGAAGAACAAAGTAATCATAATGCCAAAATACAATTTAAATAACATCCCAGAAGAATATAAAGATCAAATAACAGAACAGATTTGAGGCTTTAAATTTAGTTGACAGAGAACCGGAAGAACTATGAAGTGAAGTCAGAGCCATTACCAGGGAAGAATGCAAAAAGACAATACCTTGAGTTAAAAAGAGAGAAAGACCTCAATGGATGACTGAAGAAACTCTTCAAATGGTTAAAGAGAGAAGGGAAGCAAAAGCAAAAGGAGATAGAAACACGATTAGAATCCTAAATGCAACAATACAGCGACTAGTATGTAGGGACAAAGAGAACTATTACAATGGTTATTGTCTAGAAATAGAAGATGACAACAAAAAGGGAAGAACAAGAGCCCTATTCCAAAAGATTAGAGAAATGAAAGGGAAATTTAAACCACAACTAGGGATGTTGAATAATCCACAGGAGAACACACTGACTGACCAACATGAAATAAAAGGAAGATGGAAGCAGCACACTGAA
The DNA here is from genome assembly GCF_030035675.1 of Rhineura floridana. NCBI lineage: Eukaryota > Metazoa > Chordata > Lepidosauria > Squamata > Rhineuridae > Rhineura > Rhineura floridana. Next base: position 237,577,922 of record NC_084481.1, read on the forward strand.
TAACTATAAAAGAGATGCAAGAATGACAGATTCATTCATGGAGGAACCATATGATGAAGGACCAGAAATTTTAGAATGTGAGGTGAAAGCTGCTCTTAAAATACTTGGAACAAATCACCAGGAACGCATGGCATACCAGTAGAGTTGTTACAAGCTACTGAGACCGAATCTGTCCAAATTTTGACAAAAGCTTTCAAGAAATATGGAAAACTAAACAATGGCCCACAGACTGGAAGAGTTCCATATACATCCCAATTCCAAAGAAAGGGGATCCCAGGGAATGCAGTAATTATCAAACTATTGCTTTAATATCCCATGCAAGTAAAGTAATGCTCACGATTCTTCAACAATGGCTCATACCATATTTGGAGCGAGAAATGCCAGATGTCCAAGCTAGATTTAGAAAGGGAAGAGGATGGATGACCTTTATCGGGAGAAGGACGGGGGAGTGCAACCCTGTTATTCTTACTTGATCTCTCAGCAGCTTTTGATACCATTGACCATAGTATCCTTCTGGGCCGACTTGGTGAGATGGGTATTGGAGGAACTGTTTTACGGTGGTTCTGATCCTATCTCCAAGGTTGCTCTCAGAGAATAGCATTGGGTGACTGTCTTTCGGCCCCCTGGCAGTTGTGCTGTAGGGTGACACAGGGTACCATCTTGTCCCCCATGCTGTTTAACATCTATATGGAGATTTGGGGCATGGTGTCAGCAGTATGCTGACGATACCCAGCTCTATTTCTCCATAGCACCTGAATCAGGAGAGGCCGTGCAAGCCCTGGACTGCTGCCTGGACTCGGTGGTGGGCTGGATGAGGGCCAATAAACTGAGTCTGAATCCTAGCAAGACGGAGGTGCTGTGGGTTGGTGGTTCCCGAGTTCAAATAATTGGTCAGTTGCCTGCTTTGGATGGGGTTGTACTCCCTCTGAAAGAGCAGGTCCGTAGTCTGGGGGTGCTCCTGGATCCATCTTTGTCGCTAGAGGCCCAGGTGACCTCTGTGGCTAGGAGTGCCTTTTACCAGCTTCGGCTGATAAGACAACTGCGGCCGTTTCCGGACCAGGATAGCCTGACCACTGTTGTTCATGCACTGGTAACCTCTAGGCTAGATTACTGTAATGTGCTCTATGTGGGGCTGCCCTTGAGGTTGGTCCGGAAGCTGCAGCTAGTGCAAAATGCAGCGGCGAGACTGCTCACTGGGGCAGGGTATCGCCAACATGTCACCCCACTGCTGAAAGAACTGCACTGGCTGCCCATTTGCTACCGGGCCAAGTTCAAGGTTCTAGTTTTGGTGTACAAAGCCCTATACAGCTCGGGACCAGGATACCAGAAAGACCGTCTTACCCGATCACTGCGCTCTGCAGGTGAAGGCCTCCTGCAGATACCATCTTATCAGGAGGTTCATTCTGTAAAGGAAACGGACCTTTAGTGTGGCGGCACCTACCCTGTGGAATTCCCTCCCCTTAAATATTAGGCAGACACCATCTCTGCTATCTTTTCAGCGCCTTTGGAAGACTTTCCTCTTTCAACAAGCCTTTTAAGTTGAGACCTATCCCAGTCTGTGTCTGTGTTAGAATTGCTTTTAATAGGTCTTTTAATATGTCTTTAACCTTTTTTTTTAATGTTTTAACGTTGTTTTAATGTATTTTAAGGGTTTTTTTATGATGTTTTAAAGTGTTTTTAGTGTTTCTCTTTGCCGCCCTGGGTTCCTGTTGGAAGGAAGGGCGGGGTATAAATGAAATAATAAATAAATAAAATAAATAAATAAGAGGCACCAGAGATCATATCACAAACGTATGTTGGATAATGAAACGGACCAAGGAATTTCAGAAGAATATCGCCCTGTGCTTTATAGATTACAGCAAAGCCTTTGACTGTGTAGTTCATGAAAAACTATGGAATGCTTTAAAAGAAATGGGGGTGCCACAGCATCTGATTGTCCTGATGCGCAACCTATACTCTGGACAAGAGGCTACTGTAAGGTCACAATATGGAGAAACCGACTGGTTCCCCATCAGAAAGGGAGTGAGACAGGAGTGTATTTTATCACTCTATTTATTTAATCTATAAGCAGAACATATCATACGGAAAGCGGGATTGGACCAAGATGAAGGAGTTGTGAAAACTGGAGAGAGAAATATCAGTAATTTAAGATATGCAGATGATACCATACTACTAACAGAAATTAGTAATGATTTGAAAAGAATGCTGATGAAAGTTAAAGAGGAAAGCACAAAGCAGGACTACAGCTGAATGTCAAAAAGACTAAAGTGATGACAACAGAAGGTTTATGTAACTTTAAAGTTGACAATGAGGACATTGAACTTGTCAAGGATTATCAATACCTCAGCACAGTCATTAACCAAAATGGAGATAATACTCAAGAAATCAGAAGAAGGCTAGGACTGAGGAGGGCAATGTGATGTTCCTATATTAATGTATATATGGTAAGTGTTGTTGTTTAGAAGATACATGGTAAGTGGAGTGAAAGAGGAGGGGGAGTGAATGGGCAGTAGAATGCTAGATGATTGGCTGAGTGTTTAAAATGGCTGAACGTATAAAAGGAAGAGTGAGAGTGGAATCTGGGGGGAGAAGAGAAAGAGTGGGTTGTTTGGTGGGTTTGAGAGAGTCGTTTGCCAGGAGAGAGTGGAGAAGGAGGGGGGTGGAGTTCGGATTAGTATTGAGTAAAACCATATGCTTATGTGCCTTAAGAAGAAATCTTGTTAATCTTGTTAGCTTTGTTATCTTTAATAAATACTTAATTTGGTTTACCAAAGGCCTGATCCTTGGCTGGGGTTTCACAGACCAGAAGGGAGGGTAAGGTAATGACCAAGGCTGAAGGGAAACTGTAACAAATGGTGGCAGCCGTGAAGAGAATAACAATACCAGTATTCAGAGTCTCTGGGAATACTAGTATTAGGACGTGACTGGTGGTTGCCTAGCAGGGGGATCTGTTGAGATCTGTGCTAGAGCGGGGAGAGAAACAATAAAAAAGGACAGTCCGGACTGGTGGAGTCCCTGGTGGTGCCTAGTGACAGGCAGTAGCCACGCGCAGGTAGGAACCTGACAGGGAGAGCCAGGGAAGGGCGTCACAGGTGGTGGCAGTAGCGGTGGGATACGAACAACAGAGAATCCAGATACGAACAAAGGAGACTACGTCACAGGTGTTGGCTGTAGCAGTGGTACGAATACTAGGGAATCCTTAACAGTGGTGTGGCAGACAGAAATAACAAAACAAGATTACTTGTGAGAGTGACTGGCAAAAAGTGTGTGGCAAAGAGTGAGTGAACTCAAACACCATGGCTGAATACATAAAAATGAAAAGAGAGGAGCTGGTGGAGAAGTGCATAACATTCAATTTACCTCACGAGGGTAAAGGGGTAGATGAATTGAGGGTAGCACTTATAGGATTTGCAACTGCCCAGCAAAAACAACCTGTCAGGGAAGAGACCCCAGAAGGATATTTAAGCAATCCCGCTTATATACAGTACTTGAGAGAGAAGTTAAGATGGGAGGCTGAGGAAAAAGACAAGCAGAGGGAGTTGGAAGCTGAGAGATTGAGGAGGGAGGCTGAGGAAAAAGATAAACAGCAAGAGTTGGAAACTGAAAGATTGCAAATGGAAACTGAAAGAATGAGAGTGGATGCGGAATTACAGGCAGAAAAGTTAAAATTTGAAAGAGAGAAGTTTCATTCTGATGAGACAAGGAAAGACAGAGATGGAGCAAAAATAAAAATTACTCCAAAGGACTTTGCTGTCTATGAGCCTGGTCAAGATCCTCAAATTTATCTCACAACCTTTGAAAAAGCAGCTCAGTTGTGGGGGCTACCTGAAGATAAATACATGCAGTATTTATCAAACCTGATTAAAGGGGAATTGGCTGAGGTATACCAATATTTCCCCTCAGACAGGCCCGTCACCTATGCTGAATTCAAAGAAACAGTGTTTAAAAGATTCAGACTGGGCCCTGATTATTTTAGAAAGCTTTTCAGAAACTGCCAGATACAGACAGGGAGGTCTTTCGTGGAGCTGGGGGCAAAACTGATGGACATATTTGGGAAATGGCTGACAAGTGCAAAAGCTCAGTCTGTGGAGGAGGTGAAAAACCTCATGATATTGGATCAATTATACCATCAGTTACCACCAGAAATAAGGCTCCTGGTCAAAGACCGTTCCCCTACATCGGTGCAGGAGGCCGCAGAGATGGCGGATCACGTCACCTCCAACAGAACTGGCTGGGTGGGGAAAACATCAAGAGATTTTAAACCCAGACCATATAACGCTGGCAGAAGGGATGTGGTACCACAGCGAGTGAGTCCTCCAGTAAAATCTGAAGGGCACAGGACACCCCAGAGTGGAACTGTGTACCCTAAAAGTGAGGAGAAATTATGCTACAAATGTGGTAGACCGGGGCACCTACGTTTTCAATGTGAGGTTGCCAACCCCATTAGTAATCCTGCTCAGACAAAGGCAGTGAAAACAAAGCCCAAGGCTTTAGAAACAGCGAAAAAGGTTCAGTTCTGCCAGATAAACTGGACAGAAGTAACAGACCTTGATTCAAGTCTGAGAGAGGAAGTGAGTGTACAAGGGGCAAATTATTGGGCATTGCTTGATACTGGTGCCGCTCAGACATTACTGAGGCCAGATTTAATAAAATCTGAGGTAATATTACCTCAGGAAACTGTGACTATCCAAGGAGTGAGGGGTCAACCAGAAAGTTTGCCTGTGGCCCTGGTGGAAATGACTTGGAGAGGCCAAGAGGGCCGATATAAAGTAGGCATTAATGCCCAGCAACAAGAACCAGTAATACTGGGAAGAGATGTAATGGGAGCCCAAGGAAAGATCTATGTAGTGACCAGACAGCAAATTGGCAGAGAAAAAGAAGCCATATTAAGGGGGGCTGAAACAAACAGGGTGGAATCTGTTAACCAGCCTCAGGTCACCATAGCAACCACTAGCAGGCCTGCTGAAGGAGACAAACTGTATCAAGTGGTCTCTGATAATAAAGAAGCAGATCAATATATCGGAAGGACAGGGAAGGACGTATTGGTGGCGGAGTCGCTCTATACGTGAAAGAAGTCATTGAATCCAGCAAGCTCGAAACCCCAAAAGAGGCAGACTCCTCCACAGAATCGTTGTGGGTGGTGATACCGTGCCCCAGGAGGGACTTAATACTGGGAACGATCTATCGTCCCCCTGATCAAAATGCTCAGGGAGACCATGAGATGAGATATGAAATTGAGGAAGCATCCAAACTAGGAAATGCGGTAGTAATGGGTGACTTCAACTACCCGGACATAGACTGGCTGCATATGTGTTCCAGTCATGACAAAGAAGCAAAGTTTCTAGATATTCTAAATGACTATTCCCTAGACCAGTTGGTCATGGAACCGACCAGAGGGACGGCAACCCTGGACTTAATCCTCAGTGGGGACCGGGACCTGGTGCGAGATGTAAGTGTTGTTGAACCGATTGGGAGCAGTGACCACAGTGCTATTAAATTAAACATACATGTAACTGGCCAATTGCCAAGAAAATCCAACACGGTCACATTTGACTTCAAAAGAGGAAACTTCACAAAAATGAGGGGATTGGTAAAAAGAAAGCTGAAAAACAAAGTCCAGAGGGTCACATCACTCGAAAATGCTTGGAAGTTGTTTAAAAACACTCTATTAGAAGCTCAACTGGAGTGCATACCGCAGATCAGAAAAGGTACCGCCAGGGCCAAGAAGATGCCAGCATGGTTAACGAGCAAAGTCAAGGAAGCTCTTAGAGGCAAAAAGTCTTCCTTCAGAAAATGGAAGTCTTGTCCGAATGAAGAAAATAAAAAAGAACACAAACTCTGGCAAAAGAAATGCAAGAAGACAATAAGGGATGCTAAAAAAGAATTTGAGGAGCACATTGCTAAGAACATAAAAACCAACAACAAAAAATTCTATAAATACATTCAAAGCAGGAGACCATCTAGGGAGACAATTGGACCCTTGGATGATAAGGGAGTCAAAGGTGTACTAAAGAACGATAAGGAGATTGCAGAGAAGCTAAATGAATTCTTTGCATCTGTCTTCACAGTGGAAGATATAGGGCAGATCCCTGAACCTGAACTAACATTTGCAGGAAGGGATTCTGAGGAACTGAGACAAATAGTGGTAACGAGAGAGGAAGTTCTAAGCTTAATGGACAATATAAAAACTGACAAATCACCGGGCCCGGATGGCATCCACCCGAGAGTTCTCAAAGAACTCAAAGGTGAAATTGCTGATCTGCTAACTAAAATATGTAACTTGTCCCTCGGTCCTCCTCCGTGCCTGAGGACTGGAAAGTGGCAAATGTAACGCCAATCTTCAAACAGGGATCCAGAGGGGATCCCAGAAATTACAGGCCAGTTAGCTTAACTTCTGTCCCTGGAAAACTGGTGGAAAGTATGATTAAAGCTAGATTAACTAAGCACATAGAAGAACAAGCCTTGCTGAAGCAGAGCCAGCATGGCTTCTGCAAGGGAAAGTCCTGTCTCAGTAACCTATTAGAATTCTTTGAGAGTGTCAACAAGCATATAGATAGAGGTGATCCAGTGGACATAGTGTACTTAGACTTTCAAAAAGCGTTTGACAAGGTACCTCACCAAAGGCTTCTGAGGAAGCTTAGCAGTCATGGAATAAGAGGAGAGGTCCTCTTGTGGATAAGGAATTGGTTAAGAAGCAGAAAGCAGAGAGTAGGAATAAACGAACAGTTCTCCCAATGGAGGGCTGTAGAAAGTGGAGTCCCTCAAGGATCGGTACTGGGACCTGTACTTTTCAACTTGTTCATTAATGACCTAGAATTAGGAGTGAGCAGTGAAGTGGCCAAGTTTGCTGATGACACTAAATTGTTCAGGGTTGTTAAAACAAAAAGGGATTGCGAAGAGCTCCAAAAAGACCTCTCCAAACTGAGTGAATGGGCGGAAAAATGGCAAATGCAATTCAATATAAACAAGTGTAAAATTATGCATATTGGAGCAAAAAATCTTAATTTCACATATACGCTCATGGGGTCTGAACTGGCGGTGACCGACCAGGAGAGAGACCTCGGGGTTGTAGTGGACAGCACGATGAAAATGTCGACCCAGTGTGCGGCAGCTGTGAAAAAGGCAAATTCCATGCTAGCAATAATTAGGAAAGGTATTGAAAATAAAACAGCCGATATCATAATGCCGTTGTATAAATCTATGGTGCGGCCGCATTTGGAATACTGTGTACAGTTCTGGTCGCCTCATCTCAAAAAGGATATTATAGAGTTGGAAAAGGTTCAGAAGAGGGCAACCAGAATGATCAAGGGGATCGAGCGACTCCCTTACGAGGAAAGGTTGCAGCATTTGGGGCTTTTTAGTTTAGAGAAAAGGCGGGTCAGAGGAGACATGATAGAAGTGTATAAAATTATGCATGGCATTGAGAAAGTGGATAGAGAAAAGTTCTTCTCCCTCTCTCATAATACTAGAACTCGTGGACATTCAAAGAAGCTGAATGTTGGAAGATTCAGGACAGACAAAAGGAAGTACTTCTTTACTCAGCGCATAGTTAAACTATGGAATTTGCTCCCACAAGATGCAGTAATGGCCACCAGCTTGGACGGCTTTAAAAGAAGATTAGACAAATTCATGGAGGACAGGGCTATCAATGGCTACTAGCCATGATGGCTGTGCTCTGCCACCCTAGTCAGAGGCAGCATGCTTCTGAAAACCAGTTGCCGGAAGCCTCAGGAGGGGAGAGTGTTCTTGCACTCGGGTCCTGGTTGCGGGCTTCCCCCAGGCACCTGGTTGGCCACTGTGAGAACAGGATGCTGGACTAGATGGGCCACTGGCCTGATCCAGCAGGCTCTTCTTATGTTCTTAAAGATATAAGTTTGAAGCAGATAAAGGAACAAGCTCTGACCCAACAGATTCCTTTCACTGACAAACTGAGGAATCAAGTTGTGTGTGAGAATGGGATTTTATATAGACTGTGGATGCCCGCTGAGAGAAAGGATGAATGTGAACCAGTGAAGCAATTGATAGTACCTAGCAAATACAGAACCAGATTGCTAGAGGTAGCCCACGATGTCCCATGTGCAGGACATCTGGGAATAAAAAAGACCAAGAGGAGATTGGCAGCACACTATTATTGGCCAAACATCTCCAAAGATGTAAAACAACATTGTCTATCTTGTGGAATATGCCAAAAGGTGGGAAAAAGTGGAGTAAAGACTAAGGCACCCTTAAAGCCCCTTCCTATAATTGGACAACCCTTTTATAGAGTGGGAATAGATTTGGTGGGCCCTTTTTCCAAACCCACAAGGCATGGCAAGAAATATCTATTGGTGGTGGTGGATTTTGCCACCAGGTACCCAGACGCAGAAGCACTAAGATCTGTAGAAGCCCCTGTAGTGGCAGAGGCTTTATTAAAAATCTTTATGAGGCTGGGTTTCCCTCATGAAGTGCTGACGGATCAAGGCAGTGTATTCATGGGAGAAGTGATGCAATGTATGTGGAAATGTTGTGGTCTAAAACATCTAAAGACCACTACTTACCATCCCGCCACTAATGGGTTAACAGAGAGATTCAATGGCGTTTTGAAGGGCATGATCAGAAGCTATGTTCAAGATCACCCACAAGACTGGGATGAACGGTTGGGATGCTTCTTATTTGCATATAGAGAAGTCCCTCAGGAGTCAACAGGCTTCTCACCCTTTGAACTCATGTTCACTAGAAAAGTGAGGGGACCTTTGGAACTATTAAAAAATTCATGGGAAGGAACCCTGGGAGAGTACAAAACATCTGTAGTAGATTTTGTATTGGAATTCCGCAATAAATTAACATCAATGATGGAAGTGGTGAAAGAGAATCTCAGTCAAGCTCAGCAGAAGCAAAGTTACTGGTATGGCAGAACAGCCAGGGAACGTGTGTATGATGTGGGAGATATGGTTATGGTGTTCATACCCAGGAAACATGACAAATTACAGGCTAACTGGGAAGGACCATATACCATCAGAGAAAGGCTTGACACAGTGACGTATGTAATCACCACAGACCAATTAAACAAAAGCAAAGTGGTTTATGTAAATATGTTGAAGCCTTACCATACCAGGGATGCACAGGTGTTGCAAGTTATCTTATTCCCTGAGGGAAGTGGGCCTGAACTTCCAGATTTGGTACAGGAAAGCAAAGACAAAGGAGGGGTAGATCAAGTGGAATGGTCAGAGGAGGTGAAGGAGGAAGTAGAAAGAGATTCTGAGAGTTTTGAAAACCTATAGGAATCTCTTTAGCAACAAACCTGGCCGAACCAGTATAGTTATACATTCCATTGATACTGGAGATCATGCCCCAATCAGATCTGTTCCGTACCGTGTGAATGGGAAAGTTTTGAATGAGATCAAAAAGGAGGTGGAAGAGATGCTGGAATTAGGAGTGATCAGGGAATCCATCAGTCCCTGGGCCTCAAGTATTGTCCTGGTTCCGAAAAAAGATGGAACGACAAGGTTTTGCATTGATTATCGGCTAATCAATAAAATTACTGTCCCAGATGCGTATCCTATGCCTAGGGTAGACGCAATGTTAGAGTTATTGGGGGCAGCAACCATTATCTCTACACTAGATCTCTGTAAAGGATTTTGGCAAATGGAACTAGACGAGCAATCCAGAGCCAAAACTGCCTTCAGAACACCAGATGGGTTATATGAGTTTGTGACCTTACCCATGGGACTAAGGAACTCACCAAGTTCATTTCAGAGGCTAATCAATACTGTGTTGCGAGGCATGTCAGATTTTGCAGTGGCCTATATCGATGACGTGGCCATTTTTAGCAAGTCGGTGCCTGAGCATGTCCAACACCTGACAACAGTATTGGAGGCCTTAAGAAAAGCAGGCCTCACAATAAAAGCTAAGAAATGCCAGTTTGGACTAAAGGAAGTAATCTATTTAGGACATAAGGTGGGGAGTGGGAAAATCACCCCCTTATGGAGCAAGGTGGAGGCAATACAAGTGTGGCCGATCCCCTTAACCAAAAAACAAGTAAGGGCATTTCTGGGTGTGGCTGGATTTTATAGGAAGTTTGTGAGAAATTTTGGGGAAATAGCAACCCCCTTGCATGAATTAACAAAGAAGAAGTGTTCTGAGCGTGTGGTATGGACGGATGAATGTCAGAAGGCTTTTGATCTACTGAAGCAAGCCTTGTGCCAAGAACCCATATTAATAGCACCAGACTATGAGAAACCATTCATCGTGGCTACAGATGCGTCGGACCTGGTGCTGGGAGTCGTCTTGCTACAGGAGAGAGAAGGCACCAGACATCCAGTGGCATACCTGAGTCCCAAGCTGACGCCGAGGGAGAAAAACTATTCGTCGGTCCAGAAGGAGTGCCTAGCGGTCGTGTGGGGACTGAACAAGTTGCGCCCATACGTGTGGGGACGAAGATTCACAGTGACTATGGATCATCGGGCCTTGTTATGGTTGCAGACTATGAAAAACCATAACACTATGCTGCAGAGGTGGTCCTGGGCCCTACAGGACTATCAAGTGGACTTCCAGTTCATAAAAGGCAAGGACAATGTACTGGCCGATGGACTTTCCAGGCAAGTGGCTGGGACTGCAGTAACGTGACCAGACGGAGGAACAAAGAAAGACATTTTCCCCATAGAGACTTTTATTTGTTAATGCGACATATAAATCCTGGAACAGGAATAATACTCTGCCGTTGTTTTAAGGGGGGGGGGATGTGATGTTCCTATATTAATGTATATATGGTAAGTGTTGTTGTTTAGAAGATACATGGTAAGTGGAGTGAAAGAGGAGGGGGAGTGAATGGGCAGTAGAATGCTAGATGATTGGCTGAGTGTTTAAAATGGCTGAATGTATAAAAGGAAGAGTGAGAGTGGAATCTGGGGGGAGAAGAGAAAGAGTGGGTTGTTTGGTGGGTTTGAGAGAGTCGTTTGCCAGGAGAGAGTGGAGAAGGAGGGGGGTGGAGTTTGGATTAGTATTGAGTAAAACCATATGCTTATGTGCCTTAAGAAGAAATCTTGTTAATCTTGTTAGCTTTGTTATCTTTAATAAATACTTAATTTGGTTTACCAAAGGCCTGATCCTTGGCTGGGGTTTCACAGACCAGAAGGGAGGGTAAGGTAATGACCAAGGCTGAAGGGAAACTGTAACAAATGGTAGCAGCGGTGAAGAGAATAACAATACCAGTATTCAGAGTCTCTGGGAATACTAGTATTAGGACGTGACTGGTGGTTGCCTAGCAGGGGGATCTGTTGAGATCTGTGCTAGAGCGGGGAGAGAAACAATAAAAAAGGACAGTCCGGACTGGTGGAGTCCCTGGTGGTGCCTAGTGACAGGCAGTAGCCACGCGCAGGTAGGAACCTGACAGGGAGAGCCAGGGAAGGGCGTCACAGGCAACTATGAGAGAACTAGAAAAAGTTCTCAAATGCAAAGATGTATCACTGAACACTAAAGTCAGGATCATTCAGACCTTGGTATTCCCGATCTCTATGTATGGATGTGAAAGTTGGACAGTGAAAAAAGCAGGTAAGAGAAAAAACAACTCATTTGAAAGGTGGTGTTGGAGGAGAGCTTTGCGCATACCATGGACTGCGAAAAAGACAAATAATTGGGTGTTAGAACAAATTAACCCAGAACTGTCACTAGAAGCTAAAATGATGAAACTGAGGTTATCATGCTTTGGACACATAATGAGAAGACCTGATTCACTGGAAAAGACCATAATGCTGGGAAAAACAGAAGGGAGTGGAAAAAGAGGAAGAGCTAACAAGAAATTGGTTGATTCCATAAAGGAAGCCACAGACCTGAATTTACAAGATCTGAACAGGGTGGTTCATGACAGATGCTCTTGGAGGTCACTGATTCATAGGGTCGCCATAAGTCGTAATCGACCTGAAGGCACGTAACAACCATCGGGCCAAGTGGTGGTTTTACCATTGCCTTCCTCTGAGGCTGAGAGGCAGTGACTGGCCAAAGGTCACCCAGTAAGCTTCATGGCTGTGTGGGGATTCGAACTCTGGTCTCCCAGGTTGTAGTCTAGCACCTTAACCACTACACCACACTGGCTTTCATGAATCAATATACAGTATCTATATCTATATCTATAATTAGTAATAAAACAGAACTATCACCAGAAGCTAAGATGATGAAACTGACGTTATCATACTTTGGACACATAATGAGAAGACGTGATTCACTAGAAAAGACAATAATGCTGGGGAAAACAGAAGGGAGTAGAAAAAGAGGAAGGCCAAACAAGAGATGGATTGATTCCATAAAGGAAGCCACAGACCTGAACTTACAAGATCTGAACAGGGTGGTTCACAACAGATGCTGTTGGAGGTTGCCGATTCATAGGGTTGCCATAAGTCGTAGTTGACTTGGAGGCACATAACAACAACAACAAATTCACACCATTTCCTCCCTGCTCATGCCTAAAGTGAATGAAGAAGGAAGTGGTGACTGGGATCTTGGTATACGCCCACCTACAATATCATTGGGCAAGTGTGAATACACGCACACTCACTGCTGCGTGCATCTGTTTTCGTAGGTTCCAGATGGACTCACTGCAGGGCAATGCAGAATCAATCTGCAATGAGCTTTTATTTTCTGGATAATAATAATAGTTATTATTGTTTTCTGAATAATAATAATAGTTTCTCAAGAAGCACTTCTTAGGGGCAAAAAATAAGCAAAAGATTTAGATTGCATGTGAACTGCGTAGGAAAAAAAAGTACTTGGTCTCCATTGATTCTAGAATAGAATATTGTGGGCACACAGCCTTCTATCAAACTTCCAGTCTTCATTCAGGGCCACAGTTACATGTGCTGTTCAATGCAATGCGGTGTGTAGCAGCTGTACCGCAATAAAATCATTTTTCCTATTAGGTGTTTTCAGTACCAAATGAAGAGAGCTACAGAAACAGTGCTCTTTTGGGCCAACTTCTAACCAAGGAGATTTTTTTTAAAAAAGCTTTGTTTAACACATCCATGCTCTTCTGCAGAGATATTTCTATTTTTCCTCATTTCCTGTCAGATAAATTGTTGACTATTATATGAAACTCCATTTCCTCAGCTGATGCCCTGTTTCAGCTCTTCTGTTGACAAAGATGAGGCTTTGCTTGAAAATATTCATTTAAATAGTTCTTGTGGATTTATAATAAATGAAATCAGTCTCATTTGCTGCTAAGTGTTGCCTTGCCTGTTATGTTGCTAGTTTTATTTCCTCCCAATGTGTCAAAAATATTTATGGAGGAAATCACCACATAGATCTTTATTAGTTATTCATGATGTCCATACGGGTTTTTAGATACTGCTCAATAAATGCTGTAAATGAATAGGTGTTTGGAAGAACCAATCCCCCCCAAGAAAATGTAGGGTACAATCCAACTCACCTTTCCGCCAGACTGGGGTGAGTTGGATGCTGCTGATCTCCAGTTCCACCGGTAGGCTATCAACTGTGCAGGGCTTTGCCAGCCTCCGCTAGCAGCAACCCTCCACTATGGCTGAGCTGTGGTGCTGCCGGGAGCCGGTCAGCACTGCCAGGGATCCACCAGGAATGCCCAGCCCAGCAGATAGAGGGCTGGTGAAAGCCCTGAAAACAGGGCATACCAAGGGAGGACACTCAAGGGGGACTTACACAAGATCTTCCTCATGTTCAGAGCCCTCTCCCAGGTCCTGGCCAAAAGGCTGGCACAGTAACATAATTTTAATTATTTCCGGCATTCAACCGGGCTGACAGCTTCTGAGCAGGAGGAGGATCCCATGGAGCTTTCCGCCAGCTCCTCCTCCTCCAGCCGGCTCTCCGTCATTTGGATTTCTCTGCTAGTATCCAAATTAAAAACTAATGCTTGTAAACATTCAGCATAACTTCATATATCAAAGGTGGAAGCCAGTAAGGAACTCTTTTACCTAAGGCTCCCATGCACTGCAGTAATTCAGAAAATTATGTTGTCAAGCTGTGAGTCTGGCTTTTAGAACACTGACAGTTGGTTCTTACTGAGCATGCCCAACACTATCATAGGGTTCCAGCCAAAATTTCTTAAATTAATTAAAAATCAGCCAGGCATTTTTTAAACTTTTAAACTGCAGAAGATGGAAGGTCAGAGTATGGGGCAATGTCAGTAACAGGATTACAGGTACTCTGTGAACATGGCTGATTTTTAATTAATTTCAACAGATTATGAAAACAGAGAGAAAAAAGGTGTCTGGGTTTTTTTCTCTCTCTTTAGACTTTGAACTCTCAATTATTTTTGTTTTGTATATCACCCTGAAAATTGAGAGGGTTGTTAAGCAAGCGTTTCTGAGTTCAGGACTGTAAGTTTTGTAAGGTTTTGTTTTGAAATGAGCTGATGGGATGCATCAGAATGGCATGGCGGGGTATTTTCAATTTAACATTGCGGAATGTGAATAATCCATGCTGCCTATAGTATACAGCCACGATTTGAGGAAACATTGCAATCCAACTTTGGATATAGTTTATCCAAATGGTTCAAGCAATGTGCAAATTGGAATAATCAGGCATTTATAGAAATTCAAGAGCTTGCTTCCAGTCTGATAGCAACACCCAGAAAGGGGTGCATGATGATTTGGAAAAGCAAGCCTTTCTTTTTGTGTTTACATGAACAAATGCAGCAAGCTGTTGCAAAGAGGTTTATCAGTAGCCAAGTGCTTTACATTCTTTCTTTAGGGGGGTACATTGCCTGCCTCTTTTTTCCCCCTCACAAGTATCATGTCCAGCTACCAGGTATATGTGGATCTCCTTTCCAGAGATGAAGCGGTAATTCTCCATTATGGAGCAGAACACCTCATGAAGGGATGGGAAGGGTCTTGTAGTGACTCTAGTGAGCACACAGCTCAGGAACAAGGATGTATATTCCTCTTCTAAGAGTATATATACCTACACTCACTCTTCATTCTAACTTCCACTCTCCCTAAAAGGAATTCAGCTGTGTTAGTAATAGGTTACACTGGAATAACTTCTTCACGGGAACCACAAACATTCAGAACACATGAATTCTGATCTATCATAACTACCTTTGAGATGTACAAATTTGCTGTTCGTCATCAAAGTATCCCCATACAAAGTGCATCTAATTCACACAGCCTTTTTTTCTGCAGGATGCTTTTAAAATAGATTTTCTTTTTAAAGTGAATTTTGACATGTTGACCCAACCTCTGATTTTAAAATCAGGCATGTTATCATCCCAACAACTTTCCTTTTGGGAAATATCTTGGCCGCTACTCAAGCTTATCGTAAGAATATTTACTCACATTTCATGTATTTCTATCCCTGGATGTATTTATCAACTTGTCTTAGAGAATCAGTTCTGATATGTTGACAACCCATTTATGCTCCAAAAAAAGCATTGCTCATGAGACCTAATAGCCAATGATAGACTTCTCCTCCACAAATTTGTCTAATCTGCTTTAAAAGCCATCTAAGCTAATGGTCATCCCACATCCTATGGCAGCAATTTCCATAAGTAAATTGTGCATTCAAATAGCTAATGGTATATCAGCAGAGCCAACTGCAAGTCAAACCATTGGTGCATCTCGCCTTTAAATGCGGAGTGAAAATTGGGCAGCTGCAAGGAACGTAGCTCAGGGACAGAACATCTGCTTTGCTTGTAGAAGGTCCCTGGTTCATTCCCCAGCATCTCCAAGTACAGCTGGGCATGTCCCCCCTGAAACCCTGGAGAGCCACTATCAGTCACTGTAGACAGTACTATTGCTGTAGCCCCTCCACGGAAATTTGTGTATAATGTTAAGGCCCCATCTGCACTATACATTTAAAGCAGAATCATTTATTTAGTCAAGGCTTCCCCCAAAGAATCCTGAGAACTGTAGTTTGTTTTTTTTTTTTTTTCAATAATTTTTATTCAGATTTTCATAAAACATACAAGACAAAATCATAAAACATTCAAAGACAAAAAACAAAATCAAAAATAGTTAAACAAAAAGAAAAAAAGAAAAAAAAAAACAAAAATAAAAAGTAAAGAGTAAAATATTGACTTCCCATTTGTCAAAGATCAAATCAGTTATAAGTCTATAATATATAACAATCCTGTCTCTTAAGTCATATTATAAAATCACTTTCCTCCAGTAGTTATCTTACTTAATCATCAAATCTCATAAACATTACTTTATTCTTTCCACAAAAAGTCAAAGAGAGGTTTCAATTCTTTAAGAAATATATCTATCAATTTTTTTTTCCAGATAAGCATATCGATTAATCCATCTCATTACTAATTATGATAATCTTATTGTCATAACCATAGTCAAAATAAACATTTCAATTAATCCATCACATCAGAATCTGTTAGGTTCAGTAATTTCAGTAGCCATTGTTCTATTATCCCTATTAGTTCCATTTTCCATCTTCCATCTTCAGTAGTCTTGTTAAGTCCAGTAATTTCAGTATCCAATCTTCCATTATCAGTATTCCATAATAATCTTGCTGTCAAAGCCATAGTCATATAGTAAGAGTCTGATGGGAATTACCTCTATCCCAAATATTTTCTTGCCATCCATTCTGAATAGGTTGCTGAAATACTGCTGTAAAATCATATCTCTGTTCTTTTTTTCAAAATACACTGGGTCATCTCTTGAAAGTTTTTCCATTGTCACATGGCTGCAGTTAATTCCATAGATTTTCTCTATATTGGGCTCCATCACATCATTCCAGTCCAGAAGATTATCCATGCCATTGATAACTTTATCTCTAGAATCTTCATTAATTTCTTCAGAGATAACATTGAGTTCCAAACAATAGATTTTATTTCTAAAGTCCATAGACTCCAAATCTTGTTCCTGTTCCACGTTTGTTCCAATCTCCGGGATCTCCTCTCTCACAGGGACCCCTGTTCCAGTCTCCAGGGTCTCCTCTCTCACAGGGACCCCTGTTCCAGTCTCCAGGGTCTCCTCTCTCACAAGGACCCCTATGTCTTTAATCTCCTGTGTCTCCAAACAATAGATTTTGTTTCTAAAGTCCATAGACTCCAAATCTTTTTCCTGTTCCACGTTTGTTCCAATCTCCGGGGTCTCCTCTCTCACAGGGACCCCTTCCAGGGTCACCTCTCTCACAGGGACCCCTATATCTTTAATCTCCTGCTTCATTTTACTCAATTCAATTTTCAGCTCCTTACAACCCTGTCGCAGGTTTTGTTTCGTTATCTCAATCTCATCCATTATTTTCTGAAACATAGTTATTTCCAGCTTCTCAGCCACTTTCTTAATTGCCATTTTAAAAGAAAAATATAGGAAAACCACTTCTTATTTCAGCAACAATTGGGTTAATACTCCAAACTTGGTGACATCACAGTATAAACAGAGCAGACAGCCTTATCTCTCCATGCTTAAGTAAACAAAATGCAGTTCCCAGGATCGAAACAATTAATGGCGGTCGTCAGGAAACAGATTCGTCAAAATAAAATAGACCAAAAAGAGAGTAGTCTCAGACAATATAATATTCTTCAAAATAAAAATCTGGAATAGAAATCCCTCTTCTGTGTATATCTTTAGAATGCAAATCCAGGACAGCTTTTTGCAACAAAAACAGAGATAAGCTATTAATTAGTGAGTAGCAGAGAGAAGTTATGGCTCCCCAGTGAGATGTCAAAAACCGATCAATCTGGCAAATCTCTTTTAAACAGCAACAATTTAGGTCAAGTAAAAGAAAAATATAGAAAGAAGGGTGCTTGCCTGTTAGTGCGTTCTCTCTTAGAAGATAAGATGAACGTTCGCTTTATCAGATAGAGCTTGTTGTTGAAAATCCGTCCCACCTTCGTCGGCTGGACCTCGTCCCATAAATTAATGAGATCTGGTCGTCCCAACAAAAATAGGCTTTGAGGTTAATCTCTTCGTTTCTCCCTACCCGGGAGAAGTTTAATCAGTCAAAAAAAAAAAAAATCTGACTGATATATCTGAATAAGCTTCTTTTGAGGCAGGAGCCCGTCTCAAAAGCAGGCACAGGCTAAGTCACCCTTCCCGGAAGTCCCGAGAACTGTAGTTTGTTAAAGGTATTGAGAGTTATTAGGAGACCGCTATTCCCCTTGCAGAGCTACAATTTCCAGAGTTCCCTGGAAAGAGGGACTGGCTGTTAAACTACTCTGGGAATTTGAAACATTAAGCCAATCCTACAGGACCTTACAGGTGAAAATTAGGGTTGGCGCTCAGTTTAAAGTAACCTTTGTTCATTTTATTTATTTATTTAAAAATTATACCATTTAAAAGTTAGACAACCTCAAAACGGTTTACATAAAAACAATAAAAATATACAACAGCATTCAGTAAAATTTTCTGAAAACTAGATAAAATATGCAACTGTATATTACAAATAAAACTGAGCAGTAAACAAGACAAAAAATTAAAGTTAAAACTTCCATTTTTTTTGATCAGTTACATGTGCATATAGGTAAAAACAATAATTCTGAAGCATCTTTGCTTAGGATCTTGGAGCCCAGGATTCAAATCTCCACTCAGCCTAAAACTCACTGGGTGACATTAGGTCAGTCACTCTCTCAGCTTAACCTACTTTGCAGGGCTGCTTTGAGACTGTTTTTAGATATATTTTTTTAAAAAAAAGGTTTTCTTATTGCTTTGTCTGCTGCCCACGGCTCCTTCAGGAGGGTGGGATACAAATCCAATAAATACATACATAATAAGTATTTATTTATTTATTTATTTATTTATTTATAGAATTTATTAGTCACCCATCTGGCTGGCTGTCCAGCCACTCTGGGCGACGTACAACATAGGCATATAATACCTAGACATTGAAAATCTAAAAACAATGAAGATAAAATCTAGCCCACCCCAAAAGCCTTCCTGAAGAGCCAGGTCTTCAAGGCCCGGCAGAAACTCATCATAGAAGGGGCATGGCAGAGATCATTTGGGAGGGAGTTACAGGGTGGGGGGCACAATTGAAAAAGCCCTGTCTGTAGTCCTCACCAGTTTGGCTGTTTTGACGGATGGGATGGAGAGAAGGTCTTTTGAGGCTGATCTTGTTAGGCGGCATAATTGATGATGCTGGAGGCGCTTCTTTAGATAGACTGGGCTGAAACCGTATAGGGTTTTAAAGGTCAAAACCAACACCTTGAATTGGGCCCGGTAAGCAACTGGTAACCAGTGCAGCTCTTTTAGCACTGGAGTGATAGGATCTCGCCGGCAGCTGCCTTTAATCAGGCACGCCGCCGCGTTCTGTACCAGTTGCAGTTTCCGGACCATTTTCAAGGGTAGCCCCACGTAGAGCGCATTACAGTAGTCTAGGCGAGAGGAGACCAGGGCATGTACCACCGATGGGAGCAGATGATTGGGAAGGTAGGGGCGTAGCCTCCGTATCAGATGGAGTTGATACAGCGCTGCCTGGCTCACAGCCAAAACTTGAGCTTCCATGGACAGTTGGGAGTCAAGAATGACCCCGAGGCTACAGACCTGGTCTTTTAGGGGCAACTGTACCCCATTGAGCACCAGGTCCAAATCCCCTAACCTTCCCTTGTCTCCCACAAACAGTACCTCAGTTTTGTCAGGGTTCAGCTTCAGCTAATTCCTTCCCATCCAGCCACTCACTGATTCCAGGCACTTGGATAGGGTTTCTACAGCCAACCTCGGTGAAGATTTAAATGAGAGATAGAGCTGTGTGTCATCCGCATATTGGTGACACTGCAGCCCAAATATCCTGATGATAGTCCCCAGCGGCTTTATATAGATGTTAAATAGCATCGGGGAGAGGATGGAGCCCTGTGGCACCCCACAACTGAGAGGCCAAGGGTCCGAAACCTCATCCCCCAATGCTACTCTTTGGTGCCTATCAGAGAGGAAGGAATGGAACCACTGCAATACAGTGCCCCCTATGCCTAACCCCTCCAGGCGATCCAGAAGGATACCATGGTCAACGGTATCAAAAGCTGCTGAGAGGTCCAGGAGGACGAGGAAGGTGCACTCACCCCTATCCAACGCTCTCCTCATATTATCCACCAAGGCGACCAAGGCTGTTTCAGTCCCATATCCAGGCCTGAAGCCCGACTGAAATGGATCCAGATAATCTGCTTCTTCCAAATGCGCTTGCAACTGCTTCGCCACCACCCGCTCAACCGCCTTGCCCAGGAATGGTAAGTTTGAGATTGGGCGAAAGTTGTTCAAATCTTGGGGATCCAAGGAGGGCTTCTTTAAAATTGGTTTTATTACTGCCTCCTTGAGGGCTGATGGCATTATGCCCTCTTCCAAGGATGCATTTACCACTGCCTTGATCCCCTCGCCCAATCTGTTCTTGCAGCTCATAATGAGCCACAACAGGCAAGGGTCGAGTAAGCAGGTGGTTGGCCTTAAGGTTGAAAGCACCTTGTCCACTTCATCAGAAGGAAGAAGCTGGAACCAATCCCACACCACCGGAGAACCACTGGCCGACTCTGGCTCGCTCACTGTATCCATGGCGTGCGGAATCGCACTCTTTAGATGATCAATTTTATCCGCAAAGTGCTTTGCAAACTCATCACAGGAGATCTTAGAATGTTCCACAGGTTCCGAAGCAACTGGACCGACCAGGCTTCGGACCACTTGGAACAGCCTCCTGGGACAGCACTCTGCGGACACAATAGAGGCAGCATAAAAATCCTTTTCTGCTGCCCTTATCGCCATATGGTAGGCTACTGCAGCTGCTCTAACCCGTGTCCAATCGTCATCAGAGCGAGATTTCCGCCACCAGCGCTCTAGCCGTCTCACCTCCTGCCTCAGAGTTCGCAACCGTGGAGTATACCACGGTGTCATCTGAGCTCTATTCAGGGGGAGACGGCGTTTCGGAGCCACCCAGTCTAATGCCCTGGTAATCGCCTTATTCCACTCCTCCACCAGGGTCTCGACCGAGTGCCCACCTACAGGTTCCATAAAGTCCCCAAGCGCATTCAGGAATCCATCAGGATCCATCAAGCGCCTGGGGCGGACCATCCTAATGGTACAGTGAAGAGAATTCTGCACACCATTTTGAGGAAAGGTGAGATATAATAATAAAAAAGTAATAGCTTAGAAGCATCATTTTCTCATGTACAAGAGAAAAGAAGTTTTGCCTCTTAAAATAACGTGTCATCTGTAGTTTGTGTAAGACTTTGGCGGGTTTTTTTAAATGGGGAACTGTCACACTTTGTATTTAATTATTTGCCCACATACTGGCAGTGTTTTTGTTTGTTTTTTTAAAAAAAGAGGTGCCAGTACTCATATCTTGATAGAAGTGCCATGAATGCCAGCTTGGGCCGCTTAAAAAAAAGACTTCATAGTCCTCCTTACAGGCGAGTATCATCACAAAAAAAGCACTGCATGCTGATAAGGCTAAGACTAAACACAGTTTCATGGACATGCAGCAAAACAAACACAAAATGACCTACACGGATTCCTGCCTGGAAGCACTGCCTATGTAAGAATATCCAGAGGGGCAGCAGTGCTAATTCTGTTTCAGCAAAAACAAAGAGTCTTATAGCACTTTACAGCTACAACCCAAAACTCACTATCGTCGGAGCAAGCCACACTGAACACTTCTGAGTAGCCATGAACAGAAGGGGTTGCTGTCATTGTTATGTGCCTTCAAGTCGATTTCAACTTATGGCAACCCTATGAATCAGCAACTTCCAGTAGCATCTGTTATACCACCCGGTTCAGATTGTGTAAGTTCAGGTCTGTGGCTTCCTTTACGGAATCAATCCATTTCTTGATTGGCCTTCCTCTTTTTCTACTCCCTTCTGTTTTTCCCAGCATTATGGTCTTTTCTAGTGAATCAGGTCTTCTCATGATGTGTCCAAAGTATGATAACCTCAGTTTCATCATTTTAGCTTCTAGTGACAGTTCTGGTTTAATTTGTTCTAAAAACAATTATTTGTCTTTTTCACAATCCATGGTATCCGCAAACAGAAGGGGTTAACAAATGTAAACTAACGTTTATCACGCTGTCAGACTTTTGAAGGCTTGTTTCTTCTGCGTAAGGCTTTTGTGACGTCTGAAGCAGTCTCCAGTCACAGATAGATCACAGTTTCCACTTTGCCGCCAAGATCTTAAAGAGGGGAATGAGACAGGCAAAACTTCCCAAGATTTGCAAAGAAATCTGGCGGCCTCTGCATCCAAAGAATTTGGACCATGCCACTCTGGTTGCTGACTGCACCTTGGATGGCTCCGCCTTACTTTTAGCCTGACAAAAAGTTTGAAAAAGCACTATTTTCCCCCCTCACCCCAACCCTCTGCCCCAGATGGGGGGAGGGGATCAAACTGAGTGGGGAAAGGTGCCTGAAAAGAAGCATTGTGCCAGGCTTCGACCAGAAGGAGCAGGGGCGCCCTCGTTAGGCGCGCTTTAGAAAAGGACTTTCTGCGGGGCTGCTGCTGCTGCACTGAGCCAGGATCGACGAGGCGGCCCCTCCCGCCTGCCTGATGGTGCCGCCACTGGAGCCTTCCATTTCCATAATCATGGCTTCTGACTCCACGGATAAGCCTGCCGCGAAAACTTTCCCAGCTGGGCTGCGGGAAAAGGACGCCTGGTGAGGAAGAGAGCAGGTACACTTCAGTGGCTTTTGCAAGGTTGGGGGCGGCAGCTGTGGCGATGGGAAAGGGAGAAGGCCAAGGCTGGGGTTCGGGCGATCAGCATTGGCAGGGCGCCGCAGCCGAGTTTGCAAACTGCAGTGCTGCCTGGCTTCGAAGCTCGTCGCCTTGAGCGATACCCCCCACGCTTTGCAGCTGGGTCAGAAACTGTCGGCGCTGTTTATTCCTTTCGTGGTCACCTTTTGGGCCAGCAGCAGCAACAACAAACAGCGAGGCGAGCGCTGCCAAGAGCCGGGGAGGGGGAAAGGTGGAATTTGCCATAAAAGCGCGGGGGTAACGGGCGAGCACGCTAAAAAGCAACCAAACGTTTCCCTCCTGTCTGCAAAAAAAGGGGGGGTAAAAAAAGCCCTGCAAATCCCTTTTAAACTGAAATACTTCTGCAGAGTTTCGGTGACTCCTTTTCGGAGACTGTTTTCGTTTGCAAGCTCCTTACGCTCTACTGCAGCCGCGCGCGTGCGCGAGTGTGCCTTTTGCTTTGGAAATATTCTCCATCCAACAAGGAGAGCGAATTTGGGTTTCCTGTAAATTTCCCAAATGGAGGAGGGGACTAGATTGATGGGAGAGAAAAGGGAGGGGGGAAAGAGGGTGGGCGGCTAGAAAAAAAGAGGGGAAGAATGACATATTGTCTGGCAGGGGAGGGGAGGGCCGCCTCCCCTCTTCGCCCTGCTCGCCGCCGCCTTGCCATTGGAGGAGGAGGCGATGACGCGCGCAGCTGCTGCTGGCTATTTGAGGCGGCGGTAGCAGCAGCAGCAACGCCAGATAGAGCGAGGCAGGCAGGGGAGTGCAGGCGCGTGAGAAGGCACACATGCGGATGGCCACGGGCGCCCAGCCCGGTATAGCTGCTCCTGCTGACACTCAAAATACGACGCAGCAGGAGGAGGAGCAGGAGCAGCGCCCGCTAATGGAAGACAACGCCGGGGACCGGCCTCCCCGGAGAAACGGCCTCTCCGAGCGCAAACGCTGAATTGGTTGCAATTTACAAGGTTTTTTTAAAAAAAAATCAATTTTTTTTAAAAAAAATACAAAACAACTTTTTTGGAGAGAGAAAAAGCGGCTGGATCTGGCGCCAGCCACCTCCGGGATTTTACCTAGCAGGGTCTATTGACCAGGGAGACTTCAGTGGAAGGAAAATACTAATAATCCGAGGGGGACCTGCTGCTCCAAAAAGAGCCGAGTTTCCTGCTTTCCCCTCCACCCCCTCTTCTCCAAGAGGGCTGGCAGAAGTTCAGCGTCGCCGGGGCTGCTTGCTACAGCTTGCCTCGCCGAAGACGACCGGCACCTTGACAGATCACCTCGGGCTTTTGCGGGAGGGGTGCGCCGGGTTCCTGCCTTGCCGGCTTTCTGGACACCCCCGCACGATCCCCACCGTCACTCCGTTCCCGGCCGCCAGGTGAGCGATGACTCATTAAGGCACCATCGCTGCGCTTCCATCAGGAACAGAAGGCAAAAGGTGCTTTGGGCATAGTTCTTTCAGCAACAAGCTGAAGCGGTCGCTGTTCTGGTTTGTTTTTCCCCACCGAAAGGCAGGAATTTTTGTTTGCGTGTTTCCATCTTTTGAAGTGGGACTGCTCGATTGCCAGCTGAGGAGGAGGAGGGAGGGATCCCTCCCCGCTGATGTCACTGGACCATGGTTGCTTCCATGGCCGGATCATGAAGTGTTTGACTTTCTTTCTTCTGCTTCCAGAGGCCTTGAAGAAGTCCAAAAAGAGCGTCCGGGCCAGCGGCAAGGGGCCAGCATGCTATGAGGTAGCGCCCCTGGCCCTCAAGAAGAAGATGGCTGCGGAACTTTACCCTGCCAGCGCCAACACCAATCTTGCCAACAGCAATAACGCCGCCGCCGCTAACAGCAAGAAAAACGCCCTTCAGCTCCAGCAGAGCGCGCAGCCCCCGCCCCCGCCGCCGCTCCAAAACCTCAACAACAACAACGTGGAAAGCGCCAACTGGCAGTCCTTCCACCCCACCCTGCGAGAGAGGTAAGTGCCTGCCCGGGCAACTAGCCCAGAAGAGGGAGAAGCTCCTGGGGGTGGCAGCGGCAGTGGGAGAAAGGGAGGGAGGGCAGCAGCAGAGAGAGAGAGAAACTCTCCCCTTAAGAGCTGAAAAAGCTCCAGCCCGCTGCAGGTTGCAGCAAGAACCTGGGCGTGAACTTCTGAGGAGGGTTGCAAGATCAACAAGGGGGGGTGGAGTTTGGAGTGCCTGGAAAAAGGGCCTTGAGCTCATAGGAGATGTTTCCAGAGATATTTGGGGGGGGATTTGCTGTCCTTTTCTGGTGATAAACCAGAAGGGAAGGAGGCACTGCAGTAATGGTTGGAATGGTTCCAAGATGGGGGAGGATGGCATGCACAGCCCCTTGAAGAAGAAGGGGGAAGAGGAAATACTCAAAAGCAGTGGGATGGCTGTCTTGTCTACTCTGTTGTGGTTTCAACACTGCCTCCTTTTCTGTAAACTTGCAGGAACGCACTCATGTTCAATAACGAACTTATGGCTGACGTGCATTTTATTGTGGGCCCAGTGGGGGCAGCCAAGAAAGTTCCTGCTCACAAGGTTTGTGGAATCTCACACACCTTTCTCTTCCACGGTAACGTTTATGACATTTATAATATCCTCTGTATCAAAGACACCTGTATTGCCCATCCCTTCAATCTGTCCCAGCTCAACATGTTCTTAGCTGCAGGGTCATCCAATGATACTATCTTTACAAAATGCCACCAAAGGGTTGTCTAAAAATATAGTTAGATAAAATTAATTTGCTCACATGTGGTACAGTCCAGGTTTTATAGCTAAATGGGGGAAGGGAGAGAATACTCCTAAAATTGAAATTTTGGTATAATTCTACCTACCTATTTAAATAGAACTGCCTATTTCCATGGCTGAATTTATTATTGTTATTATTTTAATGCAGTATGTTTTGGCGGTTGGTAGCTCTGTCTTCTACGCAATGTTTTATGGAGATCTTGCAGAGGTCAAATCTGAGATCCATATACCAGATGTGGAACCTGCAGCCTTCCTTATCTTATTAAAGTAAGTCTTAAAGATAACTTGGCTAAATCTCACCAAAAAAACAAAGCTTTTTATAAAGGTCTTTTCACAACTTGGAAGCATTGCGTTTAAAGGCATGTAAAGATGTTGATGTTAAATTACTATCTGCAAAACGTGGACAGCCATATGGTCATTCTTTTTTTTAAAGAAGTTTTTTATATATATATTAATAGGTACATGTACAGCGATGAAATCGACCTGGAAGCAGATACTGTGCTTGCTACTTTGTATGCAGCCAAGAAATACATTGTCCCAGCATTAGCAAAAGCTTGTGTCAATTTCCTGGAGACCAGTCTAGAAGCCAAGAATGCTTGCGTCCTGCTGTCTCAGAGCAGACTCTTTGAAGAGCCGGAGCTCACACAGCGCTGCTGGGAAGTCATTGACGCTCAAGCTGAAATGGCACTAAAATCGGAGGGTTTCTGCGAAATAGATCACCAGACGCTAGAGATCATTGTGACAAGGGAAGCACTGAACACGAAAGAGGTTGTAGTATTTGAGGCAGTTCTGAACTGGGCTGAGGCTGAATGCAAGAGACAAGGGCTGCCAATTACACCAAGGAACAAGCGGAATGTATTGGGCAAAGCTTTATACTTGGTACGGATTCCAACCATGACTTTGGAAGAGTTTGCCAACGGTGCAGCACAGTCTGACATCCTAACCCTTGAGGAAAGGCATAATATTTTCTTATGGTATACTGCTGCAAATAAACCTAAGCTAGAATTTCCACTAACAAAAAGGAAAGGACTTGCACCTCAAAGGTGCCATCGATTTCAATCCTCTGCCTATCGTAGCAACCAGTGGAGGTACCGAGGGCGGTGTGACAGCATCCAGTTTGCTGTAGATAAAAGGATATTTATAGCCGGACTGGGGTTGTATGGGTCAAGTTGTGGAAAAGCTGAATACAGCGTCAAAATCGAACTAAAGCGGCTAGGAGCTGTTCTCGCCCAGAACCTGACAAAGTTTACCTCTGATGGATCTAGTAACACTTTCTCAGTATGGTTTGAGCATCCTGTGCAAGTTGAGCAAGACACCTTTTACAATGTAAGCGCCATTCTGGATGGCAATGAACTGAGTTATTTTGGACAAGAGGGAATGACAGAAGTACAATGTGGGAAAGTGACCTTCCAGTTCCAGTGCTCCTCAGACAGCACCAATGGCACAGGAGTACAAGGAGGACAAATACCTGAACTCATTTTCTATGCATGATGCACTTCACTTAGATTGTATTCCAGGACTGCTCTGCACATTAAGGGATACTTTGGTTTGACTGCAAAGATTCCAGAGCAGCTTGGAATGTTATACTACTTACCCATCTACTTACCTTACCATCTGGCTATCAAACTAAGTGAAGGAATGCTCTTGAATTTAATCTTATTTTATTTATTCATAAGCTATTTGACTTAATTATTGAACTGCAACATGCAGGAGGGAGAAAATGTTTTTAAAAATTGCACATGGTGTGCATTTATTTTGTATATAGATAACTAACTTGCAGACTGCAGCTGACTCAAACAGAATGTTCTAAAGTAGAGCAGTTTTGAGGATCTGTTGAATATAAAACATTTTTACTTGTCCTAGATATCTGTGTTTTGCTGATTACTGAACCTCGATCACTTGCTTTCACATGAATGTTTGCATAAACTGAGACTTTTATAAGGATCAACCCAAGGCTGCACTTCCACGCCCACTTCCATTGATGTTAAAAATACATGTGACCACATGACTGAGGGCAGGACTACACTGCAAATAACAGTTACATTTGCAGTTATTCTCTGCCGCAGACCATGATAACTATTGTCCAGTTGGGTGCCTTGAATAAGAGGTAACAATAAATCTACCTTTGACTAGCAAAAAGTACAATTGTCAGAGTTGAACAACTCAAAATGTTTGCAAACCCTAAAAGAGTTCTGTATAACTCCAATCCTTACACTCAGATACCAACAGAATTTTACTTCCTAAACAACAATTAGTATCTCAGTCCTAGCAATCTTATTGTAAGGTCAGCCAAAAACTATTGGCAAATAATGAAACTTTTTTCTGTTTGGTGTCAAACTGCACGTTGCATTCACTTTATTTTCAAAATCATGAACAAAGAAGAAACAATGACAGACTAATCTTTATGCAGCTATCCTTAGGTCATTCTGAACTTAGGGAAGTTTACTTCTTGATAAGCGAACACTGGGTTTTGCTATTAAATACCTTTAAAAGTCTTAACTGTGAAAAGGACTGCCTCACAATTGAGGGGGGGGGTTAACTGTTTTTTACAATACAATAAACCCCCAGAAGATTGCTGTCAGTTCATCGGCTGCATATATACCCTACACAGTAGATCCTAGGGACAGCTGCCCTGGGCTCCTACTGGGAGGAAGGCAGGGATATAAATCAATTAAATAAACAGAATTGAGTGCTCTCAAGGTATTTTACAATCGTGGGGTATACTAGCTATCTCCCTTTTCACCTACAAAAACTGAGACCAATTGGAGATTGCTAATTTCAAAGTTTACTTGTTTTCTGAATGGTTTTGGCAGCCATGATACCCTTTCATTAATAATAATAATAATAATAAAATTTTATTTCTAGGCCGCCTATCTGGCCGAATTAACGGCCACTCTAGGCGGCGTACATAGACTAAAATATAACAGAGTAAAATATAACATATAATACTAAACAAAACCACAGTAGTCTATAGACATCCCGAGCAGCAGGTTCACGCACACATACACACACACGGTCTCTGGCCCCTTCAGCAGTTGCTGCTTTTGCAGCTGGAGAGAGACAGGGCCCCACCCTTCCAGGCCAGGTGGAAATCAACCAGAAATGCAGGGAGCAGGTAGGTCTTGCAGAAACTCACACAGGTAGATGGTCTCTGGCCCCTTCAGCAGTTGCTGCTTTTGCAGCTGGAGAGAGACAGGGCCCCACCCTTCCAGGCCAGGTGGAAATCAGCCAGAAATGCAGGGAGCAGGTCTTGCAGAAACTCACACAGGTAGATGGTCTCTGGCCCCTTCAGCAGTTGCTGCTTTTGCAGCTGGAGAGAGACAGGGCCCCGCCCTTCCAGGCCAGGTGGAAATCAGCCAGAAATGCAGGGAGCAGGTCTTGCAGAAACTCACATAGGTAGATGGTCATTAGAACTTTAGATCTTGAAAGTTTGTCATAACAAACACATTTTCAGAACAACGTATGCTCAAATTGATTGTGGTTGGGTTAAATATTCTCATCTGAAACAATTTGGTAGCATTAGAGTTAGGGTGAACTAGTAAAGTGGCACTGTCCAGGATCTAAAGAAGATTGCAACTAGTTCTGTACACTCAATGCGACTATACATTTATATTTTCTCAAAATAAAATGTCCACTGTGGTACATTTTTGAAACTGGAGGAACATTCACAAATAGGGACACTGTTGCAAGAAAAGCCACAGTCAGAAATTTGAGCGTATATAATGTCTCAAGTGGCTTTGATACTGGGCATAATTTTTATGAATTCCACAGAAGTCGTACTGCAAGATCACCATGAATGAATAGCCAAACAGCTTTTGAGATATCTCAGCATCATGCTGATGAACTCCTACGATACGATAGCACAAATCTATACTGATGTCACTCGTAATATTCCTGTCCATTCGCTAAGGTCCAACAGTGCAAGAAGTTGGTGCAAGTTTAAAGACCATTTGTACTGTCATTGTGTCATTTAAGCTAATTAGACTACAATAATGTTAGCTGGTGTCTGAATCATATCCTAAATAGCTTTGGTAGCCTTTGAAACCAAAAGCATAATATATCCTATTCAACATGCATAGCAGCATGCAACACAAGCTGTCTTTTGGAAATAGTTGTCACGGCTTTATCACAAGGAGTGCAAGCCACAACATCCCTGGTTCAAGTGTCACCTCTGCCATGAACTCCCCAAATGGCGTTCGCCAAGCCACTCAGCCTTTGTCCTCAGCTGGAGTGTTAAACTAGAGTAATGCCGATTCACAAGCTTACTGTAAGATCGTATGTGCCTGTCTCAGTTGTATGTGAAGTGCTTGGGGCATTCTAAAATACCATACAAATTCTATGTATTATTATGACAGTAGAGTTATTACCAGACAAGTTTAGGGCAATTACACTAGTGCCTTGATCAACATGGAATAGCTTGTTAAATGCAGATTAAAAAATTGGTCATTAGTCAAAACATATGTGCAGATTTTTCACATTGAGCAGTAAATGTGGGATTCCCTGGCATGTCTCACTTCCTCAAAATATTAGCAATTAGCCTGCAAATGACAACATTCAGCATGCTTCTAACATTTGCAGTGATATGTATACTTTTAGAGGAGTAACACACTCCACTGGGCGTACGCCATTGCTTATACATCAGACGTGATAAACACATCTCTATAGGAGTTGGTACCACTAGTAGTATGACACCAACAGAAGGCATTACTAGTTGAGTATATATTTCTTTACCAGTAATTGTGAGAATGCATCTTTGGTCATGGAAACAAGCCCCAAAGAGTCTGCGTACAACACCAGAGTTACAAAATTTGCTTTGATTTCTCAAGGTTGCTTGTGAACCACTGCCATTTCAAAGTGGGGAACATCAAAGCCAGAAAAACATTGACTGACTTCTGTCTAAAATAAAACAGTACTTTCAAAAGATACTTCAACCTGTTTATGATTTCAAACCAAGCAGATTGTTCAAACGCACAACCCTATTTACATCTCACAGGCAGTCGCAACCAGGTAGGATACGAATTGAGCTTCCTACAGGTAAAGGATCAGGAGGACTCCATGCACAAGGGTGCTGTGATGCTGTTCTCTGAGCAGCACTCTCTACTTCAAGAGGCCCAACTGCCAAAGGGAAATCTGCTAGATGCAACAAGTCAATGTCTAATTGCAAGGCTTTCCCTCTACAGGTGATGACATTAAATGTTTAATAAGATAATTTGTACCATTTCTACTGAATTTTAATCAACAGCTGAGCCTTTAATTTACTCAAATTTAATAAATAAAATTGAAAGAGAAAGCCTTATCTTGCTTGTAACGTGATAATAGACTGCTGTAAGATTGTCTATTCTAAGGTTACCTCTGTGCTTTTAATTGACAGCTTTCATCTCCCAGCTCCTGGATTTAATATTGAAATGCCTTTTAAAAACAGGTTAAATTGCATTATGCAAATATTTTAGCTTTGAGAAGCTGCCATGAAATCATGGCACAAGATACCCACGTACCGAAAGCCAACTCTTATTAAAAAATACCTATAGCTGGAGCATTTATGCAGAGCTCTCTGGCCAACAGAAGAAAAGTTTTCCCCAAGATGTAGACATTCACCTGTATAAGGAGGGGAAAAAAATAGAAGTTAAATATGCCCTTGTATAGATATAAAACAGTATCCTGAAAATGATCAGTTTACATTTAAACAAGCATCCAAGTGTATGAAAAAAATCCACTTCTAGTACTGCCAGTTATTATTTATCAGTCTTAAAGGCCAGAAATATCCACACTGGTTTGTATCCAGTGCTGGCTTTGCACTAGCAGAAAACACTTCCACTCATGTGAAGTAAGGCACCCAATTTTCACCAAGTCCCTCTGCCCACTGCAGTCACCTGGACCTGCCAAAAAGATGCATCTGAGGGTTGCCCAGATTCAGGATATGGCACAGAGAGACTAGTTACAGGGAATAGTATGAGATATCTGGCCTACAGAGCTGCAGTGGGTGGGTGGAACATTGCTGAAAACAGGTTACTGTGCTTTGCATAACCATAGGCACTTCCCACTCGTCTAAAGCTACTGACAGATACAACCCACTGAAAGGAATGAGACACTCTACTCCTTGCCATGTATTATTTATTTATTTATTTATTTTATTTCATTTATATACCGCCCTAAGCCAATATGGCCTTTGATAGACTTCCAATTTGTTCTTAAGCACTTTGGCAACTGTCAGATATTGTTAGCCTGAATCACAACCTTCATTTATTCATATACAAACATCAATTACGCTACAAAGCCATAACTGTTTCATCATTCATCTCCCAGCACTGCAAATCAATCCCCCCAAAAGCAATTACAAAGTTAGCCTGTGTTAGAAGGACATGCGGCACCACTACAATTGCACAAGCTCCATTCGGCAAGGTTGTCAAACAAATAATTGTGTCTTGGCTCTCCTACTTCAGCGTATCAAGTTCATGAATATCGTCTCTCTGAAGGATATGGAAAAAGCCAGTGGGTAAACAGGAAGAGATGTCACAAAACGTACAGTACAGGTCAGCACATGAAGAAGCACCAAGTAAAAGTGGATGCTGGTCAAGGTGTAGCATAAAGCTCTCGGTGGTCTTAAAAGGGGCCAGCATTTTCAAGTAAGCTTCCTTACAACACCTATGATTGTGAGGGGAGGAAAAACACATTTCACCTATAGCAATATTCCTCATCTCAGTTATTCATAGTTCATACGAATTTTTACTATGCAATAAATTCTGTAGATGTCTTATCAAGAAAATGGCTTCTTACAGGTTTTTAGAAAATTACTTTTTTTTTTAGACTGAAGAGTATTCTCCAAGTTGTATTACCCTCTTAATTGGCTGACCTTCAGCTCTAACCCTTCTATGTAGAAAGTTGGCCAGTCATATCTTTGAGCCAAACACCATAGCTTTTTCCTGCTTATTACAATTAGTATCTTTCCATTTACATATGTGCAGGGAGGGCAATGCACAGATCAACCAATCGACATTTCTGTCTACTGGTCCTCTGCCCTTTCCCATTCTTTACATGAAAGCAGGAAAAACATCCATGGGTTGCCACAAACTAAATCCAGCAGAGCAAGAGCAAGAAGCCTCTTGTAACCAATGCCAAACATATTGCAGGGAGGGAGAAAAAACAAGGTAAGTGGGGTCAGGGCACAAAGCTCAAATTGTTACCTGTGGCTAGGGGCACCAATATCTGGAAGCCCCCTCCCAGAAAAAAAAGCCAGTATAAGCACAATATTCAAGAAGTTGCACTTTAGATACCACATTGCAACACATTCTTCATCTTTCTCCCCTCCCCCATCCTTTAAATAAGTGTGGTAATATCACAGAATTGCATCTTGAACAGTGTTTGGAATGAACTAGTTCAAAAATCTCTGAACTACACCTGAAAGTAGTTCCCATAATTGCCAGGTGAATGAAAGGTGAACTCAGTTCATTCTGGGATAGAACTTTGAATGACTTCTAATTCATCTTCATGCTCATTCCTTCTATCCACCACAGCAGGAGACCAGGAATCAGCTTTTTCCTTCTAAATGCAAGTAAGTCAATCAGACATCTATAAAGAAAGTTAGAGAGCAAAACATGGAGGTAATGTTCTAAGGCTTATTAGGCAGATATGGGAGCTCTTCTATTGATAAGCACGGTTAGTCACTTTATTGCTGTTGCAAAGCAATCAGAAGGAAGGAATGTGAAGCATTTCCTGTATCTCCCTGTGAAGAGATTCACTCTCTTGCAACAGAAACAACTTGCAGTGAGAAGTATAGATACAGAAATAAAACGAATGATGCCTTGTGCATTTTACTGTGCGTTAGTTATTGTAAACCGCCCAGAGAGCTCTGGCTATGGGGCGGTATATAAATACAATAAATAAATAAATAATACAGTTGTGTGGCTGCACAAATGAATCCTGCTCCTGGGAGGAAGGGTGGGATATAAATTTAATAAATAAATAAATAAATAAATAAATAAATAGTGTAAGCCTTTTGTAGAATGGAAATACAATTATGGGGAAGCTTCGCCTCTTGACATTCTGTCTGTCAGATATCTTATTACTTGTGCATGGCTCCTGATTTACTTTTGTGCCCTATACTTAAGCACAGCAGTTCATAACATTCTGAATGCTGAGGGGGAAAATGCCAAGGATGAACATTCAAATTGAACTGGTTTATTTTCCAAAGAACAAACTGGAATAACTTCCTTTTTGAACAGCATGAGCTTGAACTAGTTCCTTTTTAAAATTAACTTTCCAAGTACTGATCTTAAACATGCACACCATCCAGGGGTAGTGAACCTTTGGCACTCCAGATTTTGCTGAAGTACAATACCCATCAACCCCAGCAAGCATGGTCCATGGGCAGGGATGATAGGAGTTGTGGTTCAGCAACATCTGGAGCGCCAAAGTTTCACCACCTCTGAACCAACTTTCATTCTGATATCTCAATCTTCAAGAGAGAGATGACATTACAATATATTTTTCATTTTCCTCACCCATCCCACCAAATTGAAAATACATGCCCAGTCCAGCTGATGTTCTGACTAGTGTCCTGAAAGTACACATCAAATGTCATTCCAGCATCTCAGATGTGCAAGAGAAATATAAACTCAATCACAGGATTTCACCAACACACGGTCTGCACTAACCATTTAAAACCAAACCATGAACTGAGGTTCTCAGCCTAGGGCAAACCATAGTTTAGAGATGCTTGTCTGCTTTTGTATTCCACCTGTTTAGTAGCTCCTGTTTCTGTAATGCAGGGACTTCCTAGAGGCAGAGTAAAGGCCATAACTATGGTTTGTCAATTCAGACATGTCAAACCATACTTCATGCAAAACCATTCTGTGGATATCCAATTCAAACTATTATTTCAGAACCTTGTTTGTGATCAACAAGCCAACTCTGTCTATTCAGGTATCTCACCAAACCATAGTCAAGATTTCCTTTACCAAGTCTGGGTGTAAATTTTCACTGAATGCAGCCATCATGCTACAAACTAAAATTCTAAATAGCCAAATCAAACGTTACTTTTTCTAATGACAGTGTGAAGTAGTTTCTATTCTTAGGCCTACAAAAGTTTTCAAAGATAAGATTTTATCTGATGCTGCCCTTGCACGAGCAATTTCTGTTCACACGGCAGGACTTCACCTTCCTTTCTTCCCCACCGCAGCGTCTCCTGCTTCTCCCAAAATCTATTCCAGATGTCTGGGGTGACGATTTCTGCTTCAGCAATTACTGTATTTCATCCATATAGTCTACCTAGTTTTATCTAAGGCTGGAGACAGAGGACAATACATACAAACATAAGAAGAGCCTGCTGGATCAGGCCAGTGGCCCATCTAGTCCAGCATCCTGTTCTCACAGTGGCCAACCAGGTGCCTGGGGGAAGCCCGCAAGCAGGACCTGAGTGCAAGAACACTCTCCCCTCCTGAGGCTTCCGGCAACTGGTTTTCAGAAGCATGCTGCCTCTGACTAGGGTGGCACAGCACATCAGTTGTGGAGAACCTTTGGCCTTCCAGATGTTGCTAGACTACAACTCCCAACATCCTTTGCCACTGGCTATGCTTGTTGGGGCTGATGAGAGTTGTAGTTCAACATCTGAAAGGCCAAAGATTCCCCACACCCGCAACAGAGAATTGAAGGT
This sequence comes from Rhineura floridana, assembly GCF_030035675.1. NCBI lineage: Eukaryota > Metazoa > Chordata > Lepidosauria > Squamata > Rhineuridae > Rhineura > Rhineura floridana. Next base: position 237,612,899 of record NC_084481.1, read on the forward strand.
CATTTAACAGAGCCATTATTGCTATGGTACACCTCTCTCTTTTTATTTATTTATTTATATCCTGCCCTTCCTCCTAGAAAGAGCCCAGGGCAGCTCTTTTGATTCACTACGGCCAAAAATCAACAAGAGCAGATAGTAAAATGACCGTATACCAGTCCAGTATTGTCTACTCTGACTGGCAGCAGCTTTCCCGGGTCTTAGGCAGACACAGGTCTTTCTTATCACCTGCTACGTGATCCTTTTAACTGGAGATGCCAGGGACTGAACCTGGGACTTTCTGCATACAAAGTAGATGCTTCACCACTGAGCAATGGGCCCTCCATACATACACACCAAAGACAATGACATCTTACCAACTCTGACTCCGAAAAAAAATCTGTCTCCATTCCTAACTTATCCCGCTTTTCCCATTTGCACTCACAAGCAAGGCAGACAGCTTAGCTCTACACAAAACACTTGATATCAAGGGCTCGAGGGAATTTCTGATCTAAACTCTTAAGTACAATTTCTCAGCGTTTGGTTTTATCATTGATCGAGATAGGAAGTCTGCATGCATTGCACACTGTTCCATTGCTCCACTGGGTTTTCCCATATACCTCATGCATGTTTAATGCCAGGACAAAAAGTCAGCAGTAAGAAATTGGTTTAGACTCCCTTGATAAGCAAGTGTTACTGATGCTTCAGCTGGAGAACACACACATGCTCACACTTCATTTTGGAATTATGAAGTATTTATAAGCTTGAACTGGAGCTTTATCTCCAGTTTTGCTGCATTGTATCCATTTATTGTGCTCTGCCCTGAGCCTTTTTGGGGGCTGCCATTTGCATGTATTCAAAATTCTTGCTTCTCACATGTTTTTTTATCATCTTAAAAAGTGCATGGGCATCTTCCACTTTTGGGTTGCCTCAAGCTGCCTTTTTGAAGATAATTCTTTCCTACAGGTCCTCACGCTATCTTTGCAGCACCTGAAAGCTGGTGTAGCATAACTGGTAAGAGTTGCCTTCGCCACAGTCTCCCTTAGACAAGCCAATATGCTCTTAGCCCCAGCTCTCCAGCTGAAATGTTGGTAACCAAGCCAAAATCTGTGATCACCAGAACCCTGCCCTTCCCTCATCTGCAACCTCATACTGCATCTCCATGCAAGATCGGGGCAATCCCCCTCCCTATGCTCCATGTTTGGAGCTGGGGGAAGGATGCGCCCGTGCAACTGCAGGGATCATCTTTCCCATAGCTCTGCTGAACTTCTTAAGCTTATCACAAACGTGGGGACAAACCCCACCAACTCTCCTGCTCCAAACGGAAGAGGAAGGCTGTCCTCATTATCCTCACCAGAGCAAAACAGAACACTCACTGAGGTGGGCATAGCAAGCAGCTGTGGAGCCCTGTTTGAGGTTAACACACACTTACCTTACAGGGTTATCCTAAGAATTACTAATTTTTTAAAAAAAATATTCAAAAAGAGCCACAGAAACTGTAAATATTTTAAATGGCCTTTTCCAGCTTCTGTGCAAATAAAGGTAAAGGTAAAGGTGTCCCCGCACTTATAGTGCGAGTTGTTTCCGACTCTTAGGGTGATGTCTTGTGACGTTTACTAGGCAGACCTTATATATGGGGTGGGATTGCCAGTTCCTTCCCTGGCCTTTCTTTACCCCCCAGCATATGCCGGGTACTCATTTTACCGACCACAGATGGATGGAAGGCTGAGTGGACCTCGACCCCTTTTACCGGAGATTCGACTTCCTCCTTCCATTGGAATCGAACTCTGGCCGTGAGCAGAGCTTTGGCTGCGTTACCACTGCTTACCTCTCTGCGCCACGAAGGATCTCAAACTACAAATAGCAAGCCATATTTTTGCCAAACGAATTTGATTCCCAAAAGATGTGAAGCCAATTGCAATAGCACTTAGTCTACCGAAGATTGCAGGTAAGCAGGAGGACAGGAATTCATGTGCTTCATTGTCATCAAGGTCAAGAAGAGCAATTCCAGTCAGAGATAGCACGGAATTGCAGGGATGGTGTCAGGAAAACTAAAGCTAAGAATGAGCTGAGGTTAGCAAGGGATGCTAAAAGCAACAAAAAAGTTTTCATCAGGTACATCCATAGTAAAAGACAGAGAAAAGAAATGGTGGCACAGCTACTCAGTGAGGATGGCAAAATGATAACAGATGACAAAGAAAAGGCAGAAATGCTCAATTCCTACTTTGGCTCAGTCTTCTCCCAAAAAAGGGTCTATGACCCTCCCGGGAAACAGGAAGTAGAAGGGGCAGGATTTGACCTTGAGATTGATAGACAAACAGTCAAGGAATACCTAATCACTTTGAATGAGTTCAAATCAGCAGGGCCCGATAAACTGCATCCTAGAGTATTGAAGGAACTGGCTGAAGAACTCTCAGAACCACTGTCTATTATCTTTGCAAAATCGTGGAGGACTGGTGAAATGCCGGATGACTGGAGGAGAGCTAATGTTGTCCCTATCTTCAAAAAGGGCAAGAAGGAGGAACCAGGGAACTACAGACCAGTCAGCCTAACATCAATCCTTGGAAAAACTCTGGAGCAGATTATAAAGCAGTCAATCTCTAAGCACCTTGAAAGCAATGCAGTGATTACTAGGAGCCAACATGGATTTATGAAGAACAAATCCTGCCAAACTAATATTATCTCATTTTTTGATTGGGTAACTTCCCTTGTAGACTGTGGGAATGCTGTGGACATAATATATCTCGACTTCAGCAAAGCTTTTGAGAAAGTGCCCCATGATATTCTGATTAGCAAGCTAGCTAAATGTGGGCTGGATGGAACAACTATCAGGTGGATCCACAGTTGGATCCAGAATCATACTCAAAGAGTGCTTATCAATGGTTACTTCTCAAACTGGGCAGAAGTAACGAGAGGGGTACCACAGGGCTCGGTCCTGGGCCCAGTGCCCTTCAACATTTTCATTAACGACTTGGATGAGGAGGTACAGAGCATGCTTATCAAATTTGCAGATGATACAAAATTGGGGGGCATAGCTAATACCGTGGAAGACAGAAACAAAATTCAAAGGGACCTTGATAGGCTGGAGCATTGGGCTGAAAACAACAGAATGAAATTCAACAGGGATAAATGCAAAGTTCTACACTTAGGAAAAAGAAACCAAATGCACAGTTATAAGATGAGGGATACTTGGCTCAGCAATACGACATGTGAGAAGGAATCGTTGATCACAAGCTGAATATGAGCCAACAGTGTGATGTGGCTGCAAAAAAGGCAAATGCTATATTAGGCTACATTAACAGAAGTATAGTTTCCAAATCGTGTGAAGTATTAGTTCCCCTTTATTCAGCACTGGTTAAGCCTCATCTTGAGTACTGCATCCAGTTCTGGTCTCCACACTCAAGAAGGATGCAGACATACTGGAACAGGTTCAGAGGAGGGCAACAAGGATGATCAGGGGACTGGAAACAAAGCCCTATGAGGAGAGACTGAAAGAACTGGGCATGTTTAGCCTGGAGAAGAGAAGACTGAGGGGAGATATGATAGCACTCTTCAGGTACATGAAGAGTTGCCACACAGAGGAGGGCCGGGATCTCTTCTCAATCGTCCCAGAGTGCAGGACGTGGAATAATGGGCTCAAGTTGCAGGAAGCCAGATTTCAACTGGACATCAGGAAAAACTTCCTAACAGATTTTAAAATAGAAGAAAAGGTGAAATATTTAGGTATTATTATGACAAATAAAAAATCAAAGTTGTTTCATAATAATTATGAAAAATTATGGACAGAGATTAAGAAAGATTTGTTAAGATGGGATAAATTACAGTTGTCATTAATGGGTAGAATATCTGTAATAAAAATGAATGTATTGCCGAGAATGATGTTTCTATTTCAAACAATACCTGTCATATCCTCTGATTTACCTTTTAAACAATGGCAAAAAGATATTTCTAAATTTGTTTGGCAGGGGGAAAAACCAAGAGTTAAATTTAAATTATTACAAGATGCCAAAGAAAGAGGAGGACTGGGATTATCAAATTTGAGACTTTATTTTGCTGCTTGTTGCTTAGTCTGGATAAAGGAATGGATTGTATTGAGGAACAAAAGATTATTGGATTTGGAGGGCCACAACCTGAAGTGGGGATGGCATGGATATCTATGGTATGATAAAGTAAAAGTTAATGTGGATTTTAATAATCATTTTATAAGACGTCCTTTGTTGAAAATATGGAATAAATACAAAACAAGGTTTTTTTCGAAAATACCACTATGTGTTTCAAGTCAAGAAGCATTTTATAGAAGAGAAATGGCTGGAAAAGAGAAATGGTTAACTTACCAAGAACTATTAGAAAATGTACATGGAGAATATATAATGAAAGAGAGAGAACAACTAATAAAGGAAGGATATAGTTCTCAATGGTTTGCCTATTTACAATTGTTAGAAAGATACAAATTGGATAAGAAAATGTATGGGTTTGAAATAAATAAATCTGATTTTGAAATAGGTTTGTGTACAAATGATGAATGTATAATTGCAAAAATGTATAAATTTTTATTGAAAATGGACATGGAAGAAGAACAAGTAAAAGAATGTATGGTCAAGTGGGCAAAAAATTTTGGTTATAATATACAAATGGATCAATGGGAAAATATGTGGAAAAAAGGTTTGAAATTTACATTATGCTATAATCTTAAAGAAAATTTTTATAAAATGATGTATCGTTGGTACATGACTCCAGAAAAGTTGTCAAAAATGTATAGTAATGTTTCTAATGTATGTTGGAAATGTAAACAACAAGAAGGATCTTTTTATCATATGTGGTGGTCGTGTAAACAGGCAAAATTATTTTGGGCACAGATAGGTAGGATGATGCAAAAAATCTTAAAGATAAATATTCAGTCAAAGCCAGAATTTTTTTTATTGGGTTTTATGGATAAACAAAAGGAAAAGAAATATGGAAGAATAATATTATATATGATTACGGCAGCAAGATTATTATATGCACAAAAGTGGAAAATGGAATCAATACCAACAATGGAAGAATGGCTATTGAGATTAATGGATTTAGTTGAGATGGACAAATTGACATGCCTTCTCAGAGAAAAAACGACAGATACATTTCTTAAGGAATGGAAGCCTCTTTTGGACTTTTTGTTGAAAGAAAAAAATGAAATGATGATAATGGGATTTGACTATTAATTAAGATAGACCATGGGAAAAAGTGAATTTCGTATGTTTTAGGGGACAGGTTTGATATATATTATATACTTATAGCTGATCTGTAACAAATCGGAAGTCAAGTTCTTTTTTTATTTTTGTTGTATTGTTTTTGTTGTTTGATTTTGTTTGTGTTTGTTTTATGAAAATTTGAATAATAAAAATTATTACAAAAAAAAAAAAAGGAAAAACTTCCTAACTGTAAGAGCCATATGACAATGGAACCAATTACCTAGAGAGGTAGTGGGGTCTCCGACACTGGAGACATTCAAGAGGCAGCTGGACAGACATCTGTTGGGAATGCTTTGATTTGGATTCCTGCATTGAGCAGGGGGTTGGATTTAATGGCCTACTCTACTATTCTATGATTCTATGAGATATCTAAGGCACTCAAGCTACTGGATACAGGCGGGCCCCTCTTATACAGCAGGTTCCGTTCTGGACTGCCGCCGTAAAGCGTAAATCGCCGTAAAGTGGAACCCATTGAGGATAATGGGGTGCATCACACGAAAATGATGCGAAAATGGCGCAAAAGCACAAAAATGGCTTTAAAACGGGGAATTTCCCCTAATTGAAAGCCGCCGCATTAGCGGAACGTCGGAATGCGAAGCACCAGTAAGCGGTGCCCTACTGTACCATATCAAGTTACCAGCTGTTCAAAACATACTGTAAAAATAAGTCCCACAGTTTCACTCTGGAGATTACAAAATAAATATTTCAGAAGGAAAATAATTATTATATCGTGACAGACAGTCAAGAGAGATCAAGACAGTTTCCTAAGCAGGAATTTCAACACCTATTGAAACTATCTTCCTTAACTATCAGTTCAGTCTTTTGAATTACTTCTTCAACCATACTACATATTATCTACATATTATGCTGCCCTGGGCTCCTGCTGGGAAGAAGGACAGGATATAAATCCAATAATAAATAAATAAATAATAAAATATCTGCTCATACTATACCAAGACAAGCTGTTCCCCCTCCCCAGACAATGTCCTCCAAAGACTGGGGGTTACCTCTGTGGGGAAATCTTCCTAGTGAATAAGAGTTGTTAGCATGCTCCACATTCAGTCACAAGCTTCAAAACTGGATACTTCCTCCAGTTCTATCTTTTCAAATCTTAGCTTCCAATTTAGAGTGCAGTATCTACACAAAGCAGCTTTTTTTTTTACCCTTCAATTCCTGACTTCTATGGTGTGTGTGGGATTTTTCCCTACCATATTGTATCTGCAAGCCTGTGCCTGTAAAAATCCATGAGACATTCTAGGTTTTTTCCCTCAGGATAACGAGGAAGACAAGTCATAATACAGACACCACAAAGAAGTCCCTGGGGAGAACAGACACAGCCTGCAATAACTTATTTATTTTATTGGCAAAAATTTATACACCGCCAATATTAAGAAGAAAATATCAGGGTGGCCAACAGCATAAAATTGATAATAAAATTACATTTATAAAACAAGTACAAAATACACCACAAATCAGTTGTTAAGCTTAATACATCAACAAAGCTGGAATACTCCTCAGGTGATGAGTTTAAGCAGGTGCCTAAAAGCCAATACCGGCGGTGCCTGCCTGAGGTTCACTGGTGGCGTGTTCCAAAGAACAGGTGCTGCCACATTAGATTAAAGTCCCTGGTCTTAGTGGACATAAGATGAACCTTGGGAACATGCTTGCTTTAAAAATTCAGCCCACCCTCACACAGCTTAGGATGAGGCTGCTCTGGGGACTTTTATGTTGTGGTTTAAGGTTGCCTTCCCTCCCCACCCCCTAAAATCCATCAAAGTGACTTATATATACAGTGCCTTGCAAAAATAATCAGACCCCTGACCAATGCTCTCATATTACTGAATTACAAATGGTACATTGTAATTTTGTTCTGTGTGATATTTTGAAACAAAATCAATTACTGTAAGGTAACATTGGTTTTATGTTGGGAAATGTTTGTAAGAAACATAAAAAACTGAAACATGTTACTTGCATAAGTATTCAACCCCTGTGCTGTGGAAGCTCCCAGTTTACACAGATGAAATAAATTGTCCTATCCAAGACACAATTCTCCACCTGTGAACCATTAACATGGCTGTCACATTGTCAGGATAAAAACGCCACTGTTGAGGGATCATTGGTCAGGCTGTGGATCTGAAGGAAAATGAAGACCAAAGAGCATTCTACAGAAGTGAGAGATAATGTAATACTAATCCATAGATTAGGAAAAGGGTACAAAATAATATCCAAGTGTTTGGATGTCCCAGTGAGCACAGTTGGATCAATAATCAGGAAGTGGAAGCTGCATCACACCTCCCACGCACTGCCAAGAAAAGGCCATCCAAAACAAGGAGAATTGTGAGAGACACCACAGAGATGCCAATAATCACTTTGAAGGAGCTACAGAGTTCAGTGGCTGGGAGCGGAGTGATGGTGCACCAGTCAACCATATCAAGAGGTATGCATAACACTGGGCTGTATGGGAGGGTGGCAAGAAAGAAGCTGTTACTCAAAAAGTACCATCTAAAAGCACATCTGGAGTTTGCCAGAAAGCATGAGTGCACCCTAGTTGTGATTTGGGAAAAGGTTTTGTGGTCAGATGAGACCAAGATAGAGCTTTTTGGCCAAAACTCAAAGCGCTATGTGTGGCGCAAACCTAACACTGCCCATGTCTCAAGACACACCATCCCTACAGTGAAGTATGGTGGTGACAGCATCATGCTGTGGGGATGCTTCTCATCAGCAGAGACTAGGCATCTTGTTAAAATTGAAGGAAAAATGGATGGAGCAAAATATAGGGAAATACTGCAAGAGAACCTGCTTCAGTCCACTAAAAAACTGAAGCTTGGGAGGAAATTCACTTTTTAGCAGGGCAGTGATCCCAAGGGCAAGGCCAAAGCAACACTGGAGTGGCTCAAGAAGGTTAATGTCCTACAGTGGCCCAGTCAAAGTCCTGATCTCAATCCCATCGAGAATATGTTGTGCTCTTTGAAAAATTCAGTCCACAAGCGACATCCAACCAACCTGAACGACCTGAAATGGGCCAAAATCTCTCCGACACTATGTGCAAAGCTGGAGTATACCTACCTCAAAAGACTTAAAGCTGTTATTGCAGCGAAAGGTGGCTCTACCAAATATTAATATGTGCGGGTTGGATACTTACGCAAGCAACATGTTTCAGTTTTTTATGTTTCTTACAAACACTTTCCAACATAAAACCAATGTCACCTTACAATAATTGATTGTGAATTTCAATGTTTCAAAATAAAATATCACACAGAATGAAATTACAATGCACCATTTGTAATTCAGTAATATCAGAGCACTGGTCAGGGGTTTGATTACTTTTGTAAGGCACTGTATTTATATATTATATAACTATATATCACACATACACAGTTGGCCCCAGTTTGAGGGGGGCACTTGCACAACATGCTTTCAGGGAACCCCTCCTCCACACTGTAGCTGTCCACTCACTTGACCTGTCCCTCTAATTCCCACTGGCACCTTTGCCCAGAGAGAGAAAGGGCAAGGCAAGCTAAGGCTGGTGCTCCTCTCCTGGCTCTTGTCACTGCTAACTTCCTTGGAGAGAAGAGACAAGCAGGCAGTTATGGAAAGGAATAGGAACACTGGGGTCACAGGGCTCTGGGGGTTTGTAGCAGGCTCCCTGCTGTGTACGAGCCTCAGCAGATGCCTGAGAATGCCAGCTCCTGGTGCTGGCCCTGTATCTGTGTGCATGTGTGATATAATTATTTTATTTATTTATTTACTTACTTGCTTACTTATTATTTTATATCCCACCCTTCCTCCTAGCAGTCACCTGTCAAATTCAAGGTAAGCAGGTAATATAATGCACTCACCCATCACATTCAAGGTAAGCAGAAATCTTATTTACTATTATTTACTTTACAGTGAAGTATACTTATCAGAACAGCTGGTATGGCACAGTGGGGAGGAGAGCCTGGCTGGGAGTCCAGAGTCTGTGAGTTCAAATCTCCGCTCGTGTCTCCTGGGTGTCAAGGGCTAGCTAAAGATCCCCACCACAGTGAGTGACTCAGGGGTTACATGCCCTGCCACTTGTGGGCAAGCTGCATAGTTCCAAGGAGCCCAGTTGCCCCCCAGCTGGCAGTTGCGGACAAGGAAGGGACTGGCTTGTGCAGCTGTGGCAAGCTGAGCAGGCTCTAGCCAGCTGGGGAGGACTAGCCTCAGAGGGAGGCAATGGTAAACCCCCTCTGAATACCGCTTTCCATGAAAACCCTATTCATAGGGTAGCCATAAGTCGGGATCAACTTGAAGGCAGGCCATTTCCATTTTCATACTTATCAGACACTATAGGTATCATTCCAGGTTATATTCCCTACTCCCTGCTCCACTGGGAATTTGGAGGCAGGAACTGCAGTCGGGTCAAGCTGGAATACTTAATGCTACAGACCATAATCCTCCATGTTGCAAGGGTCAAAGCCAATCCTGTGCCATTCACTGCCTGCTAGAAAGCTTCAAGAGTGGCTGAGACAGGATGCTCCTCTCTCTGCTTCCAAACTGCCTGCCTGCCGCTTCTCTCTCAGTTCTGGATACATGCTGCCCCCCTTCCCCCCAACTGTGAGAGGTAGGCCTTTGCCAGCACTTAAGACTGGAGCACCTGACAAAGTGAAAGAAGGTTTTATCTTATAGTTTATTTTTCACTTTTAAACTATCCCACATCTATCAAGATTATACAAGGCAGTTTACAAAAATGTAAATAAAATAGTTATTTATTTAGAAGCATTTATAATCTGCTTAATATTTTTAAAACTCTCTAAGGTGGTACTAACTATATCTATCTATCTATCTATCTATCTATCTATCTATCTATCTATCTATCTATCTATCTATCTATCTATCTATCTATCTATCTATCTATCTATCTATCTATCTATCTATCTATATATTCACTAATAGGCAAAAAACCTTGCAGTTTAAGAATGTACCTATAGCCAACAGATATTTCTATCAAACTTTAAAAAGCAGGGAAATTGTGCAGCTATAGTGAATGCACCAGGGGAGCAGGAGACCTGAACTCCTCTCTGAGATATTAGACTGCCCTGCAAATTGGTCAAAATGCAAACACCATTTGGGTTGGTCTTTCACAGTCCAATCCACTTCCTGTGTAGCTTGGGAGAATTTGGTAACATGTGCCTCTGAGCATATGGTGCATGGTGGCAACACCTGCCATCTCCAAAGATAGAGAATTATATTTGTGTATGTTTGTTGGTGTTCTGCTTACGTTGCTTCTTTCTTGTGTTACTAATGTTTCTACAGAGAATCTAAACTAGAAAATTTTATTTCCCTCCTTATTCATCCCAGAAATCTGTCAAATTTATTTTTATTAATTTCAAAGCCTTTTTATTGGTCAGTGTTATATGATGGTGAAGATAGCCTTTTGTGTTTCAAATTGGAGGTTATGTTCTATTTCTATTTTGGGTGCATTAACAGTGGAATCTGAAACTGCAGTTTGATGTAAAATCTACAATATGTTGCTACTTCAGCAATGACTCTAGCTGTTAGAAAAAAGAGGATGCATGTTTTCAGCCTGCTATGTTTAAACCACTTCATTTAAGGCAAGGTGTGTACAGTCAATTAAAAACATAGAGCACACCTAGAATTTTGCTAGAATATATTTCACCTCCCACTATTTTATCTTGTGCAAATTGAGACACTCCTGAGGTCCACTGGAGACTATTCTGCAGAAGTCAGTGCCATTATAACACAATTATGTTTGGAGTTTTTTTAGTGTAAATTTTGCAAAGTGTTGCTGTACTTCACATATTCACAGAAATAGAAACAAAAGAAAATGATTTCCTATAGGAAACGTCACTAAAATTGCAAAGGAAATCAGACATATTCAAAGTGACCATCTGAACTATATCAACTGTCTTAATAATGTTGCTTCCTCCCTGCTAAAACAAGATCAGCACAGCACATGTCTTCTTTCTATTATTTGGGCTGATTGCAGGTGTTGCCACCACTTACCATATGCTCAGAGGCACATTACCAAATTCTTCCAAGCTACACAGGAAGTGAATTTGACTGTGAAAGACCAACCCAAATGGTATTTGCATTTTGACCAATTTGTAGGGCAGTACAATATCTCAGAGAGGAGTTCAGGTCTCCTGCTCCCAGTGGTGTGCTGGAGCCGGCTCATAGGGGCTCGCGAGAGCCCATTGTTACATTTTGGGGGGTTTTGCGAGCCAGTTGTTGAGAGGAAGCAGGGGCTCCTCGTGGCTACTTGCTCCATCTGTGCTTGGTGAGCCTCGATGGGTGCTAGCTGAGAGGTGTGTGTGCGCGTACTTGCACTAAGCGGCTGCTTCCCTGCCCCTCGTAGCTACTTGCTCTGTCTGTGCTTGGTGAGCCTGGATGGCAGGCAAAGCAGCTGAGTGGTGGCCTCTGTCTTCCTGCCCTCCCCTCCTCCCTTGGGCAGGCAAGCCCCGCAAGTGCCTTAGTTGCTGGCAGGGGACGTTTGTTCCAAATAGTTCCTTCCTTCCAAAGTAAACCCATTTCAAACCATCCATGCCCCCCCATAAGCAATTTTGTGATAGTGCATAGAGGCTTGTACAGAGTTAATTATCATTATTATTAATAATATTTTTAAATAATGTTTATTAAGAAGAAAATTACAAGTAGTAATAAAATAATAATAAATAAGAAAAGAGAAAAAATGCTTTACATACATCATTCAGCTTTATTACTAATTACAGATATAGATATAGATACTGTATATTGATTCATGAAAGCCAGTGTGGTGTAGTGGTTAAGGTGCTAGACTACAACCTGGGAGACCAGAGTTCGAATCCCCACACAGCCATGAAGCTTACTGGGTGACCTTTGGCCAGTCACTGCCTCTCAGCCTCAGAGGAAGGCAATGGTAAAACCACCACTTGGCCCGATGGTTGTTACGTGCCTTCAGGTCGATTACGACTTATGGCGACCCTATGAATCAGTGACCTCCAAGAGCATCTGTCATGAACCACCCTGTTCAGATCTTGTAAATTCAGGTCTGTGGCTTCCTTTATGGAATCAACCAATTTCTTGTTAGCTCTTCCTCTTTTTCCACTCCCTTCTGTTTTTCCCAGCATTATGGTCTTTTCTAGTGAATCAGGTCTTCTCATTATGTGTCCAAAGCATGATAACCTCAGTTTCATCATTTTAGCTTCTAGTGACAGTTCTGGGTTAATTTGTTCTAACATCAAATTATTTGTCTTTTTCGCAGTCCATGGTATCCGCAAAGCTCTCCTCCAACACCACATTTCAAATGAGTTGATTTTTCTCTTACCTGCTGTTTTCACTGTCCAACTTTCACATCCACACATAGAGATTGGGAATACCATGGTCTGAATGATCCTGACTTTAGTGTTGATACATCTTTGCATTTGAGAACCTTTTCTAGTTCTCTCATAACTGCCCTCCCCAGTCCTAGCCTTCTTCTGATTTCTTGACTATTGTCTCCAGTTTGGTTAATGACTGTGCCAAGGTATTGATAATCCTTGACAAGGTCAATGTCCTCATTATCAGCTCTGAAGTTACATAAATCTTCTGTTATCATTACTTTAGTCTTCTTTGCGTTCAGCTGTAGTCCTGCTTTTGAGCTTTCCTCTTTAACTTTCATCACCATTCGTTTCAGATCATTACTGGTTTCTGCTAGCAGTATGGTATTATCTACTTATCTTAAATTACTGATATTTCTCCCTCAATTTTCACACCTCCTTCATCTTGGGCCAATCCTGCTTTCCATATGATGTGTTCTGCATATAGATTAAACAAAGGATGATAAAATACACCCCTGTCTCACACCCTTTCCGATGGGAAACCAATCGGTTTCTCCATATTCTGTCCTTACACTAGCCTCTTGTCCAGAGTAGTTGTGCATCAGAACAATCAGATACTCTGGTACCCCCATTTCTTTTAAAACCGCTCCATAGTTTTTCATGATCTAAGGCTTTGCTGTAATCTATAAAGCACAGGGTGATTTTCTTCTGAAATACCTTGGTCCATTCCATCCAGCGTATGCTTGCAATATGATCTCTGGTGCCTCTTCCTTTTCTAAATCCAGCTTGGATTTTTTTTTTCAGAGAGCCTGTTGTTAAACATTTACCAGCACACCACTGCCTGCTCCCCTAGTGCATTCACTATAGCTGCCCAATTTTCCTGCTTTTTAAAGTTTGATAGAAATATCTGTGGGCTATACCAGTATGGCAATCTTATATGAAACCACTTCTTTTACTCTCTGTCTCTTTCACACACACACACACACACCACCAGTCCAGCAATTGGATTGCTTGCTTCAGCTGCTTGCTTGATTAAATAGGCAAATTTTCTTCTACATAGGCTACTTGGTGCTCCACGGAGAAGAGTTTATTTAAGGGCATTGCCAAACTCTTTCCTTGCTGTATTTCTGTATGGGTAAGGTCAGGCACCATCCCTTCTCTGGTGTGATATGCACACATGAACAATGTATTATTTGTGTAGCATAAATTTGAGGTGGCACAGGCAAGTGCTTATGTGGGACTTTAATTGAAAATTTAAAAAGTTAAGGAAGAGCCACCTTTTGCTTTTGGGGGTTCCTTTCTTTTTTTAAAAAAAAAAAGCACTACAGACAACAGTGAAAGGAACACCTAAAGGCAGCTAATATTGGCTCTTGAGCTTTGCATACTCAAACTAGTTTTGCATGCCAGGTTTTTTTTAACCAGTTATGTAGCTATGCTGTTAAACTAAAGAAGGGGTCTATTATTATTATTATTTAATTAGGGCATGCTAGAATGGACAGCTGCAATAATTCTGGAATTAGTTCTGTAATAAGTGTATTGCTATGGAAGTGGAATTCATTTTTTAACAAATAATATGATTATCAGTATTATTTTAATCAACTAATAAGAGACTGTATAGAAGCACTAAAGTGACTGAAGAGCCCAAAATACTACTTCATGTTTGTTTATTGATTGATTCATTGATTTATATCCCGCCCTTCCTCCCAGCAGGAGCCCTATATGTTGATATTTATTAAAGACTACTTCATTCGCCTTATTAATTGAATTATGTGTATTTATGTATCTTTCTAATTACTATTTATGTATTACAATCTAGTTCTTTATAACTGCTCATTTCTATTTCAGAGTCATTGCATGATTGCCATTCCTCGCAGACTGATACTGGGCCTATGCAGGGGGAAGGCAATATGTGAACAAGAAATGAAAGAAACTTGTTGCAGAGCTTGGAAAAGTTACTTTTTTGAACTACAATTCCCATCAGCCCCAGCCAGCAAGCGCTGGCTGGGGCTGATGGGAGTTGTAGTCCAAAAAAGTAACTTTTCCGAGCTCTTAATGTTCTTTGATACGGGAATGCCATTGGCCATTCTTTTGGGAGCCACTCTCAATCTAGCATCAGAACTACTTCCAATATTGTAATCATTCATTCCACTGTATATACATCCATTCCCCAGTGATATAATATGGCAAAAAATGGGGTTTTTATTACGCTGATGGATGTAATCACCACTTTTCATATACAGAACTCTGACCTTGGATAGAGACTATGAAGAAGCAGTCTGTACTTGCATTTCTTGCAATCTATGTCCAGTTCAATCTGTTTAAGTTAAGGGGGCATTTCAAGTTTGTGAGTTTCGGGTGTTACAGGTTTGTGAAGTGATTGGCTGGTGCATTATCTGTCTCAAAAAGTTAGAGCCCAAAAGTTAAAAAATATGGGCCACTTACAAGCCCCCTTTGTGCGGTAGAAGAAGACATCTGCTAGCCACAGTAGTCCACATCATGTATAAACTATTTCTCTGTGCTCATATATCATCTTTGTTTTCTTTTCCCCTCTCACATCACAGATGAAGGACCAAAATGGATTCTTGAAGAAGAGCATGCACAAGCAAGGACTACATGCACTGCAAAGACAAAATTGCTGCTCAATGTGCACGCAGGAAATAATTATTCAGAAAGACAGACACATAGGCTACAACAAAAAGAGCAACCAAACAGCAATCCATAACGAAATGCAAGGAAAGCAATCTGAAAAAGGCCTGAAGTTTCCAAAAAAAAGGAGTGCATGTGACTGCAAAGAAATCACAGATCTTGCCTTGCAAGACTCAAGAAAATCAAGCAAGGGTAGAAAAGGAAAGGGATGAATCAAAGGCAGAAATCAAAGACACTCCCATACATGATGCTCCCACTACATCTTCTTCTGCTTCAGTTGTTTATCTAGATCTGGCTCCTCATGGTCATGATGGCCCAAACTGCAATATCAACTTTTATAACAATTTAGATGAGACATACAACAGTATTTACATAGTGTCAAAGGAATACATCTCCTCCAATTCTGAGAATGAGTTCAACAGCTCCCCAAATTGCATTACCCCACAAATGATTGACACTATGCAATTGAACTCTAACAAGGAAGTTCAACAGTGCAGTACCAGCAATTCTAATGTTCATTCAAACTTCAGATCTAGTGTGGTTAAGCATCAGCTGTTGGATGTTCAAGTAATACCTGCAGTGGTGAAATTAGTTCCAAATATACCAAATGAACATGTACGTTCATCACTGGAAGATGTTAGCAATGACCAGCCAATCAACACCAAGTCAATTCAAAGAACAATAGTGTCAAATAATATCAGCAAGTGGCAATGATCTTATCTTGTCCATTGCAAGGATGCAATGGACAAGTATACAGTTGTCTGCAAAAGATGCCTTATAGGTAAGGCTTGGGCGTGAAGGTACATGTATAGGCACTTTGGTTATGTGTCACCACATGGAAATCCATCATCCTCTATTATTATTATTATTATTATTATTATTATTATTACGGTTTATTTCTATGCCGCCTTTTGGCCAAAAGTCCCTCACGGCAGCTTACAAAAAATAAACACAGATACAGAATACACATCAAGAAAAACAGTATAATTTACAATAATTAGATAAGTATTAACATTATTAAAAAGCAGCAATAACAACTTTCAATGACAATAAATAACAGGCAACATTTTCCTAATACGTGCCTAATAAATTCCTAATCATTAGATGATGTCTGCTGGTTCTTACATCAATATGTTGATATCAAAGCATGCTACCACTGGGGTGTCCTGCTGGTACAGCACCTGTCAGTCCTGATACAGGAAAGGGAGCAGGAGCAGTCCAGTTTTAACCAACATTTTTACAGTGTCCACGGTAAGCAGTACTTCAACCTGATCATGGGAATAAAGCAATCAATGTTCCAGCCCACAATCTCCCTGCCCTGGCTGGCCAGGCTGCTCTCGTAGGTTGTCACAAAGATGGAAATGAGGAGCTCAAAGGGAAAAGAGAGGAAAGAGGTGGAGGCCAGCTCAGCATAGGTGGATCTGTCCATGAGGGAGGCCCAACACCACGGGCCCGCCATCATGGCCGGGCTGGATGGTGAGAGGCCCAGTGGGGAGGGTGGTGGTGAAGAAGACACGATGGTGGAGACGGGCGGGTGGTGCTTGGTGGCTCTGGGGCTTTTGAAAGTAAAGGTGGCACAGCTGCCCCTCTGCTGGGCTCTGAACTGCATCATTGTAGGCCTCGTCAGCCTCTCCCAGCGCAGGGCGGCAGCTTCAGGAGCAGCAGCGACGTTGGCATTTTCTCCTTGGTCCCTCTACTTGTCCCTTCAGCTGAACATGCTAAACTAGACAGGACTATTTAAGGCAAGGATGGTTGATCCAGAACATCAACAGATCACATCTTCCTCCAACAATAAAGAAAGCAAACAAGAGCCTCCAGGCACATAGTCACAAACAAATATCCCTGGATACACATTTTTCAAATTTCACCAAGTTATCACCTCACTGTGCAACAGCTGCATGATACACTTGAGTAGCTGATGAGTGCATTGCAAGAGCAATGGTATCACATCCCACTGTTGAAAACAAAGCATTTCTTGATCTGGCTAGAGTCCTCACTCCATGGTGGAATGTATCCGGTAGGCAGTACTGTGCCAAGGTGGCAATTCCCGTTCTTCCAGCTGGCATAGCCCATGAAATCCATAAACCGCTGCAAACTGCCAAGGCAGGGGCTGTCCACTTTACCAGTGACTCATAGACAAGCAACCAAACAATGCTGTACCTTTGCATAACAGCACAGTGGTTGTCTAGCAATCCAGAAAACAACCAACTGAAGTGGGAAAAGGCCACACTAATGCTAGATCTTTTCTCAGGAAAGTAGAGCAATGACAATATTGCCCAACATCTAGAGTGTGGATGTAATCAGTGGCTGGCACCAAACAATCTAGAATTTGGATGTGTGACAACAGACAATGGCTTCAACTTTTATGAAGTATATTCATGAGTCTTCTGGAGTACAACACGTGCAGTGTATTGCACATGGCTTTAACTTAGGTTGTCTTCACTGTGCTTAAACATTGTGGAAACCAGATAGAAAATGTGCTTGCCTTGGCCCGTGCAATTGGAAACGATTTCTGTCACTCTTGTGCAGCGACAGAAACCATCACCAAAATCCAAGTGAGCAGAAAGCTACCAGCACATGGATTCAGAACAGACATTTCAACTCATTGGAACAACTGTTTATACATTGTTCAGCGTCTGCTAAAACAAAAGACTGCTATAAAAGAGTATGTGCAAGAACGTAGATCAGCGTCAAATGGGTTTGTGACACCAAATCAGTGGCTTCTTTTGGTGAAAGAAAATTTTTGATGTCTGCAGTTATCCTCAGTGCTGAGCAATACCCATATTAAACATCATTGAGGGGGCTATAATGGCGTCCATTGGGAAAATGGGTACTGGAACCACTGTGAGAAGCACCAATAGTGTGCTAAGTTTCAGTAAAAGGTTACTTGAGATGAGAACAAACAGCCACCTTGGTGCTATTTGTTCAGCCATTAAAATACCTGGCTGCAACATCACTTGGACCTCTGGAATGATCAGCCACCTAATGTAGCAGTATGCCGATTCTGGCACCATGTTCAGCGATGTGAAGTTATATAGCGCTGCAGGCAGCAGAGCAGGTGTACCATAAGAAAAGAAATGTAATCTCAGTGCCACAAAGTAATAGAACGACAACGGGAGAGCCGCACCATAGACAGTCCTACCCCTTCAGGAGATAAGGATGTCCAGACACTGATGACAACATTCAGTCATGCATACAAAGCCAGGATTACACATGGTTCTTTGCAATTTCAAGAACGTACAGTGCCACTTGCTCTGCATCAGTTAAACAGTACCAAGTCAACAATGGCCATGAAGCCACAGCTGTTGTCACTAAGGAGCTGGAGGCATACTTGATGGAAGACATCAATCCAGTGCACAAAGAGGCAAGAAGAGACCCAATTCTTTACTGGAGAAAGAAAACTTTTTTTTATCATTAATTTTTATTCAAATTTTCAAAAACATAACAAAACAAAACAAAAATAATTAAACAATAAAATAAAATGTTGACTTCCGATTTGTCGCAGATCAGTTATAGGTCTACAATATATAACAATCCTGTCTCTTAAATTATATTACAAAATCACTTTCCTCCAGTAGTTATCTTAATTAATCATCAAATCTCATAGACATTACTTTATTCTTTACACAAAAAGTCAAAGAGAGGTTTCACTTCCTTGAGAAATATATCTATCAATTTTTCTCCAAATAAACATATCGATTAATCCATCTCATCAAATCTGTTAGGTCCAATAATTTCAATAGCCATTCTTCCATTATCAATGATAATTCCATCTTCCATCTTCAATAATCCTGTTAAGTCCAATAATTTCAGTAGCCATTCTTCCGTTATCAGTATCCCATAATAATCTTGCTGTCATAGCCATAGTCATATAATAAGAGTCTAATGGGAATTTCCTTTCTCACAAATATTTAATCCACCTCATCAAATCTGTTAGGTCCAATAATGTCAATAGCCATTCTTCCATTATCAATGTTAATTCCATCTTCCATCTTCAATAATCCTGTTAAGTCCAGTAATTTCAGTAGCCATTCTTCCATTGTGTAGCCATTCTTCCATTGTCAGTATCGCATAATAATCTTCCTATCATAGCCATAGTCATATAATAAAAGTCTAATGGGAATTTCCTTTCTCACAAATATTTCCTTGCCATCAATTCTGAATATGTTGCTGAAATATTGTTGCAAAGTCATATCTCTGTTCTTTTTTTTTACAAAATGCACTGGCACATCTCTTGAGAGTTTGTCCATTGTCACATATCTGTAGTTAATTCCATAGATTTTTTCTATGTCAAGCTCCATCTCATCATTCCAGTCCAGAAATTTATCCAAGACATTAATATCTCTAATATCTTCATTAATTTCTTCAGAGACAACGTTGAATTCCAAACAGTAAACTTTATCTCTAATATCCATAAAGTCCAGGTCTTTTTCCAATTCCACATTTGTTCCAATCTCCAGGGCTTGCATCTTCTCTTTAATTTTTCTTTTCTCATCTCTGATCTCATCAATCTCCTCTCTCACAAGATCCCCTATTTCTTTAAGCTCCTGGTTCATTTTGCCAAATTCAATTTTCATCTCCATTCTACCCTGTCTCAGGGTTTGTTTCGTTATCTCAATCTCATCCATTATTTTCTGAAACATAATTACTTCCAGATTCTCAGCCACTTTCTTGATTGCCATTCTTAAAACCACGAAGAAAAAAAACCCACTTCTTATTTCAGCAACAATTGGGTTAATAATTCAAGCCTGATGACATCACAGTGTAGACAATACAGCCTGCCTTATCTCTTATATGTTCAGGAATGCAAAACAAATTTAGTTCACAGCATCAGAACAGTTAGTGGTGTCGTGAACAAGCAGATTCGTCAAAATGAAATAGACCAAAAAAAAAATAGTCCCAGACATATAATATTCCAAAGTTCATAAATCAAATTTATTTATTTATCTCCTCGGAATAGAAATCCCTCATCCGTTTGTATCTTTAAAATTCACAATTCCAGGTCAGCTTTTTGCAATCAAAATAAAGATAAGCTTTTTCAATTTCTTTCCTCCTTAATTTCGTGAATGAAAGAGAAGAGTGTTAACTCACCCAGGAATTCTTTATAGCTGATTCATTGACAAATCTCTTTTTGCTGCAACAATTTAAACCAGATGAAAAAAATAGAAAGAAGAATGTTTGCCTGTTAGAATCCGTTTTTCTTTGAAGAAAAGATAAACGTGTCGCTTTATTAGTTAGAGCTTGTTTGAAAATCCGTCCGGCATTGCTGGCTGAATCTTCTCTCATAAATTAATAAAATCCAGTCCTCCCAACTAACACAGGCTTTTGTGGTTAATCTCTACGTTTCTCCCTGCCCGGGAGAAAATCTTTACCAGTCAAAAAGAACGTTCTGACTGATTTTAAAACTGAAAAAGCTTCTTCTGAGACAAGAGCTCGTCTCAAAAGCAGGCACAGGCGAAGTCACCCTTCCCGGAAGTCGAGAAAGAAAACTTTTGAATGGCCACCAAGTGTTGAGTAAAAAAGGCTATTTATGACTACAGTAGGGCCCCGCTTTCCGGCGTTCCGCTGATGCGGCGGCTTTCAATTGGGAAATTCCCCGTTTTAAAGCCGGTTTTGCCGTTTTGCGGCATTTTCGCGCGACTCAACCCATTAAAGTTAATGGGTTCCGCTATACGGCGATTTCCGCTTTGCAGCGGGGGCCTGGACCCTAACCCGCCGTATAAGCGGGGCCCTACTGTACTGGGAACATTGTGACCAAACAGCAAATGAGGCTGAAGCCAACAAATGTTTCCACACTATGCTTCCTCCGTTCAGATTGCCAGGGTCCCCAAAAACCATACACCACCATCACAAGAAACCTATGCTGAATGCCAAGAAAATGCTTCTGATTACTCTGGTGACAAGTATATGATTGGAGAAGATGAGACCCAGAAGACACAGTCAATTATGATAGAGAGCGACGAAGAATAGATTCCTTTTTAATATTTGATCATTGGATAATAATTGTTTTGTGGATTTATTTATTTTGGTAGCATAGCATGAGCACAGAGTTTATTTAGTCTTCTACATGTATATAGTAAATGTTGTTTATGACACAAGTGTTTAATTTTTTTTAAAGCGATTGTGTGAGCTTAATGTAACTTTTTGGAGACAAGAATAATTTTTTTCTGATTAACCAGCAGCACCCAACATATTAGCAGTGAATAGATGAAACTGAGCAACATCAGCTAAATACCTCTAAAGAACATCTATTATTTAGTCTATTGAAGAGTAAACAAATGCTTTTTCATTTTGACACAGAAACAATGATTTATTAATCAAGCAATAAAAATATTTTAAAATGAAAATATAGTTTAATACACTATTTTTAATAAAATCTTAACAACCTAAACGTTTTAATTCTTTTGAAAGAAAATGAAGCAGTTAACTCCACTGTTTATATTTTGATAGCTTGCAAAAATTCTTGCATAAAAAAATCTTATTTTTAAAATCAAAGACAGCAAGTGAATATCAATTTAAATGCAAGAAAATGCAGAAATTAGGTTTGTAACAGACTACATAATATAGAAACAGGATAAAGGTATTTGTTTTAAATAAAGTCCACCTATTGATTGTTTCTACAAACAATAATTAAAATCTGAGCTGCAGGTGGTCTATCTCCTCCCTCATGTGATCCAGCTTGTTGTACACGGCACTCATTTCAAGCTCAAAATGAGTTGTGTACCATTTAGAAAGAAAAAATAGTCAAATTGAGGTACATGTAAAAAAAACCCACAACCATTGAATGTGTTGCCTCAAGCAAGTTATTGGAGCAGAGGCTCTGATTTGGTATCCATTTTGCAGATGCAAAACATGCCTCATTCATGTGATACATTGAAATTACCAGCATTCAATTCATACTGAAATGTGTGTCGTTCCTTTTTTTCCACCGAACAATTCCTACAGAACAGATACTATTTAAACAGTTTTCTATCAATAAATACCTCTAAACTGAGAATAATGCCAATTCCGAATGTAGGGAAATCCCAATAGTTTTTATCATGGCTTCAAAGTGCCCTTCTTCTAGATGTGGTTGATTTTGATGTTTCCTTTGTGATTTGCAGTTATAGCAAAAGATGGGCAGAAGTATGACCAAAAAAAATCTTACGTCTCCTTCATCTCCATGAGAAAACTGGTAATGTGCCTCATCTGGAGGCTCAGTGAGAACAGTATGGTTCACATGGGCACCATCCCCTTGAAAGGCTCCTTGTGGTGCTGACTGTAGTTGCAAGCTCCACATTCCTTGCAGGGTGTGGACTTTCATGTTATGCCGGTGGTGATGGTCCTCTGCATCAGTTATCTCCTCCAACATCTCTTGCTGTGCAGAATCACTTGTTGAGTCCTCTGCCTGAGCTTTTGCTGCCTTTGTAGAGCTCTCTGTGGAGCTGCATGGGTTTGGAAAGGAAAACAAGGTCAATCAATATCATGTCTCTTATTTTTGTATGTGTATGAAAATGAACAGATTGTAGCTATTTACAGTGTACAAACAATAAATTAAACTACATCCAGATTTGGAGGGAGTACTGTTATATATACATTACTAAACCAGCAAGGTATTGTTTGGTCAACACTTTCCAGTATTGGTTTTGAGGAAGACTCTGGACTCTGACTGACCCTGCATACTGCCCTTGTGCTTCCCTCACTTGTGTTTCTGCTGTAGTCTCTCTTGCCTCCTCAAGGAGCCTGGTGAGAACAGGATACACATTCACAGTTGACTAAATCCAGCTGCACTCAACAGCTTCTTGCTGACTTCTTCCAGGTAAAATCTACCTTGATCTTAATCTTGCATACCCCCTACATCGTTGTAGATGGCACAATCTACTTCTTAGGCGCAAGGAAGTTGGGAGTCAACTTTCACTCAATCTTTTCATCTTTTTGATTTGTTCAACATCATTGTGTTAATGTTTAGACTTTTCCTATAGTTTTTGCCAATTGACTGAGGTGAGTTTCATGGTTATTAGTTTACCTGGATCATAGTCGATGTATTGCAATATGGTAAATGAGATGACCCAGGTCAAACATTTTCTTGAAAGGTGGTGTTCACGGGGCATATGGCATGCCACCCTGATAAACACTGCAATATGGATGATTTTTTTCTTTCTGCCAGATTACCCTGGTCCCTTGAGGAGGCTGCGTCGTTTGTCTTGTTGTAGTGGGGAGAAAGGTTTATGGAAGGTCTATGAAGCAATTACTGCTAGGCAGAAGGGTGATTATGCATGGCCCCCAATACTGACAGCATGGCGATGGATCAAAAGGGTAATGTCACCATGGTGATGCTCAATGTTCAGGTTGGGGAGCCCCATAAAGAGGAGAAAAGTATCACAATATGTCTGGGAAGTGCAACCAGACATTGCATTTTTACAAGAGACACATGAGTACAAATGAAATCTAATTGACACATCAATATTTTAGTGAATCAGTTACAGCTCCTGGCACCTCCAAATCCAGGGAGGGAGCCATAATTTTTGCAGCTAGTTTTCCTTTTCTGAGTTCTAAAGTTTATAGGCACCTGAACAGGCAGTACTTATTTGCAACTGGCAAGAACAGGGACAGGCTCTTAACTCTGGCATCAGTTTACTCAGCCAATATGAAGCAATCCACATTTTTAAGAACAGTATTAGATCAATTAACTAAATTTAAAGAAGGGGGTATTGTTGGGTGGAGATTTAAATTGGATTGTGGATGCAAACTAGGATAAGAATCACATTCAAGCAAACTATGTCATAAGATAATAAGTTCACCTTTGATGAAGTTTGCTTTATTGGACATACAGCATATGAAAAATTTGCATTAGCCAGATTTCACTTATTACTCTGCCTGACACACCACCTATTCCTGCATTGATTTTTATTGGGGTCTATGGGGCTGCAAGATGCTGTAGTGGCAGTGGATATGTATAGGGCAGATTCGGGTGTCAGACCACACTCCGGTCTGAGTTTGCTTGAATTTCCTGAGTGAGTAGCACCAGACTTCAACATGAAGATTCAGTGCTGCCCTCCTAGCACATTTGCAAGCAGTCATGGAGAACTACTTCAAAAAAGATGTTGCACCTGTAGCAGATTTCAGGATGCCATGGGATGCCATGATATGTGTGTTGTGAGAGGAATGCATTAAGGCAGCGATTTCCAACATGGGCCATAGGGGCCCCCTGGGGGGCTACAGCCTTTCAGGGGGGTGTTGGTGTGACTACAAACATTAGGGGGGGATTTGGGTTCATGAGGGGGGTGTTGACATTTGGCGGTCTGTTGCAACAGTTGAAGCATTTAAGTTGAAGAAATTCTGAATAGCGGCCAGTGTCATATCAAGGAATAGGGATATTAGCCACGCCCCGGCACAAGGTGATGTTCCGAGGGATGTTGGATCCAATCACGAGAGAGTATTTGATAAGATGGGCATATTGGTGGAGGGCACATTCTTCCAACAGATGAGTGCCATGAGCAAACGGGTGACGCAGACAGTCAGTTATTCACTGGTTTTCTTCAGGAATGGGACACACTCGCTACCCGTGGTTTCTGTGATGTTTAAATGAACTTGTTCAATGAAACAATGCCGGTAAACTGAATGAGTTTGTTGTTAAGTAACACAGTGTATTCTATTGGTTCATACTGTGTGGACTTTCAACTATGTATGTATATTAATAAATCATACTAAGAATTCAATGTGTAAGTGCAATAAAAAGGCATGATAAAAACAATCAGTTATAATCATTGAAAATACCTTTTATACATTACTCATATTTTAAGGGAAGAATAGAAAGCATTGGCATATACTTAATCTGAGGGGGGCGTTGGGCACAAATATTTTTTGCAAAGGGGCGTTGGGTCGAAAAAGGTTGGGTAACGCTGCAATAGACACGTTGTAACATATTGGTGGAGAATGCAGGCAGCAAGGGTTGCAGGAAATAAAATAATGTATGAATAGTCCAGCAATCCAGGGAAACAGGTAGCCAAGTTCTGAATGTGTCTGGAATGTGTGATTTCCTTTAAATGCTGTGTTAAAATTTAGATGTTAAGTTATAGAAATTCCTTGGCACATTGTTATCTCCCTCCCCTTCTGTCCCTGGCAACAAAGCTTTGGCAAACAGTGGTGGCAATTGTGGCACAGCATTTGGCCAAAGTTGATACTGGATAAAGAAGGTTAACCCGCTAGTGGACAGAAGCTACTAAGGGGGTTTCCTAAACTGGGTCCCATCCATTTTGAACGCCCTTGATAATACTTGTGTCTTCCTCCCCTTCCACAAAATCCCTTGGAACGAAGCCTTACAAGTAGCTTGAGCCGGTGGTGCTAGGCACTTGGGAAACGAGATTTGCACTAGGAAGGTTCAGTGCTCTGGCTGGCAGTGATTCCTAATTGGTTCCTGTCCCTTTAGATACCCTCCTTTTTTCCTTTTGAGAGTCAATCTGGGAGAAGCTGGTGGCAACAGCTTTCCTCAAGAGTGACTTAATCCAGAAATGTGGCATTGGAAGGTGCCTCATTCCTGAACTTATTTTCAGACTAGGCTTGGTTGTTTTATGTGTGCACTGTTTTATTCTTTGCATTTGGCTTTTGGAGCTAGAGACTTCTAAACTTATAGCAAAAGAGGCAGCCATGGAGGAAGCAAAACACGTTATGCGTCACGAGCGCCTATCTAAAATAAAGAAATTGTTGATTGATAAGGGAAGGTGCGTGCAGGGTGATCATTGTTTTAAAACAGATGACCTGATAAAAATAATGAATGAAGCATGTGAGTGATATTGTAAAGAGTACAAGCCTTCAAAATAATAAAAAGTACGCTGGGGGACTTTATAAAGTGTGCCGTGATTTGTCAGACCTTTTAAAGGAAGAACACAAGAAAAATCAGGAGTTAAGAAGTAAGGTGGACCAGTCAGGGGAAGGATTTGATCAGGAACTATAGGTTTTTGCCAGAGAGTGAGTTAGTTTGAATGAGGAATTTGATCAGGGACAAGAGACTTTTGAAAAGGAGCGTGTGGAACTGAAAGAAGGGTGGAGAAAGGATTGTTAAAATTTTGACAGCGAACAAATGGATGTGGTAGCAGAAAAAATCAGGTGGGCTTCTTTGTTAAGACAAACGGAGAGGGAGTGAGACGAGGCATTAGCCCAGACTGAGATGGCACGTAAGGACTTGAAAAAGAAAGAGGATGAATGTACCAAGACAAAATTAACTGCTGAACACCTGGTAGTTACAGCACAAGAGCAATGGATGAATGTTAGCCATAATGAATGCAGGGCTCAGATTAAGGAACTGGAAAAACAGCTGCAGATCCAACAAAGGCTGGATGCCACAGTCATGCATGTTTTGAGTAATGGGGATGAAGAATGGGACTTTCCCCCCTCCACTCCCAATCTCCCGGAGGATGCTGAACCATCGGCTCCTTTAAATCCTGAGTGTAAGGAGTAACAAATACTTGCATCCATTATAATGAAAACTCTGGTAGAAACCACTGTGAATGGGCCAGCCCATAATAAAATTGTCCAAGAGATTGGTTTGGTCCCCTCCCCAGGCAAAAGCAGTAGCAGATAGTTTAGGTCCTTTGAATAAGGACACAGTTTTGACTTAGTTGACTAGGGCAGATGAAATGTATCCTACTGCTGATGCTCAAGATCCAATGCAGGTGGCAAGATATTGTGCCACTGAGCAAGATGCAGCTTCCATTGAGGCCAAGTTCAGAATAGTGAATGCAGGGAATGTGTATGATTGGATGAGAATTGTGATTAAGGTTCTTTTGCTTGGGATGAATGTGCAAAAGGCTATGGGATGGAGAGTGAAGGTGCAGGGAAAATCCCAGAGGTTTATGTGAATCCGAAGAAATTCCTTGCACGTTTATCCGACCATGTGAGACTACAAGAAGATGGCCAGTATGACAGAATTTCTGGAAGCAGTGCACATGGGGTTAAATGCTCAAACTAAATTAGCAATAGGGAGAATGGATCTTGAAGGTGTTACTTGGCGGGAGTTGAGTATTTTGCAAGTCTCTGAGCTCCTTCAAGAGGTTGAAGGGGGGCAAAAAGCTGCCACTGTACAGAAGATTCAGCTTGAGCCAATTCAAACTGTCACATATACCAATCAAGGGTCTCATTCATGTGTTATACCCAGCTGAACTGGGGGATCCCAGGGAAGAGGAAACTACCACCCTTTCTTGCCCCCTGGTTCCAATAGGGCTAATTTAGCTTCCATGGGGGGAGATAGGAGACCTGGGTTCAATAACTCCAGTAGCAATCGCAGTAACTTTTCTCCATCCCACCAAAGCAATGGCCCTACTCTGCCCAGACAGGGGAATGAACTGGTGGATTTTGGAGATCCCATCCGTAATCAGCTTTGGAACGCGCTTAGAAACTTGGAAGATATGGATCAATATCACAAACAAACAACTGAGGTTTTGGTGGATGCTTTAAACAGGACAGCACAGGCTCCAGCTATGCCCCCTCCACCTTCTCTTCTGTTTCCACCCCCACTGCTCCTACTGCCACTATAGTGCTTTGCTCAGAAGAGCAGAAGCAAGCCATACCAGATGTCCACAACCAAGCACAGGGTTCCCCAGTTCCCGCTGCTCCATCCATGACTGTGGCTAAATTAGTGCCAGCTTTACGGAGCAGAATGAATGTGGAGGCCACCACTTGGGAATTGGGAACAGTGGCCAGAAAACCAGGGTTGTTTTTTTCAGACATATCCAAGCCTGCAAAAACCAGGGGTCTTTAGTACAATATCTGTAACCACAGAGGGAGGCGATTCTCTCCTAAAACAGTGTGGCATGGATCACAGTGTAAAACCCTCTTTGGTACAATAGGAAAAGTTTTCTTTAACCAAAGAAGCTGAAATTCCCCTCCCAGAAACAGCTGAAACTCCCTGCCATGATAGAAATGGAAGCACAATTTATTTGGAATGCTATATGCTGCTGTGGTGAAGAACCAGAAATTTTAGAACGTGAGGTGAAAGCTGCTATTAAAATACTTGGAAGGAACAAATCACCAGGAATAGGTGGCATACCAATAGAGTTGCCACAAGCTACTGAAAGTGAATCTGTCCAAATTTTGACAAAAATTTGTCAACAAATATGGAAAACTAAACAATGGCCCACAGACTGGAAGCGTTCAATATATATCCCACTTCCAAAGAAAGGGGATCCCAGAGAATGCAGTAATTGCCAAACTATTGCCTTAATATCCCATGCAAGTAAAGTAATGCTCAAGATTCTACAACAAAGGCTCTTACCATATATGGAGCGAGAAGTGCCAAGCATCCAAGCTGGATTTAGAAAGGGAAGAAGCACCAGAGATCATATCACAAACATATGTTGGATAATAGAGCAGAGCAAGGAATTTCAGAAGAAAATCACCCCGTGTTTTATAGATTACAGCAAAGCCTTTGACTGTGTAGATCATGAAAAATTACGAAATGCTTTAAAAGAAATTGGGGTGTCACAGCATCTGATTGTCCTGATGCACAATCTATACTCTGGACAAGAAGCTACTGTAAAGGACAAAATATGGAGAAACCGATTGGTTCCCAATAGAAAAGGGTGTGAGGCAGGGGTGTATTTTATCACCCTATTTGTTTAATCTATATGCAGAACATATCATACAGGAAGCGGCATTGGACCAAGACGAAGGAGGTGTGAAAATTGGAGGGAGAAATATCAATAATTTAATATATGCAGATGATATCATACTATTAGCAGAAACCAGTAATGATTTTAAACAAATGCTGATGAAAGTTAAAGAGGAAAGCACAAAAACAGGACTACAACTGAACGTCAAAAAGACTAAAGTAATGACAACAAAAGATTTATGTAACTTTAAAGCTGACAATGAGTTCATTGAGCTTGTCAAGGATTATCAATACCTCGGCACAAACATTACTAATCCTTTCTATTTTTGAAGGCATATCCTATTTTCTCCCTTCCAAAAATCTTTTTTAAACGCTCTCTTCCCAAAACAACATAACCCCACCCCACCGCCATGAAGGCCAAAAAAGATAGCCGAACAACAGTTCGCTGCCGTTTATAGCCTAGCTTGCGCAGACGCAGTGGACTCCTCCTCTCCTTCTAGGCAGCTCGTCAAGGCAAGGGTCCGCCCCTTCCCCATCCGCGGCGCTTGCAAATACAGCAACAGCTGAAGTGGGCTTGCGCTTGTTCCGGAAGTGCTTCACAAGGCTAGGGTAGCGTTTTTTTTCCTTTACTCTTGCTTGTTACCTGCTTTGTTGTGTAGCGTGAGATTCAGTGAGCTAGGCTGGGTGTGAGCGAGCGAGTGTGACTCGGTGAATACAGGGCGGGGCGGGGAGAGAGGAACAGCTCCTGAGTCCCGGTTTGTCCTCTTATGAAAAGCTTCAGAAGCAGAACGGCTAATCGTTTGGGGATTTTTTCCCATGTATGTAAAATAAGGAATATTATAAAATTCAGATTCAGAGTCATTTGGCAGTCTTCAGATACTGTAGTCTATATACTGCAATGCTGTCCTATGCTTGTTTGGGGAGCGGCTTATGGTGTGGGAAATTTTGGTAGTGTAATCCTATGTCTGCCTACTTGGATGTAAACCCTGTGGAGTTCAGGAGGACTTGCTTCCAGAGACGTGTGCAGAACGGCAGCCTAAATTTTCGAGAGATTTTCAAGGTCTTACTCTTCCACGCCGGAATATGATAGGTATTTCTTCTGTACAGCCCAATCATATGCGTGCTTTACTCAGAAGTCAGTTCTCCATGCCACATATGATTGTAGGTTTAGAAATACTGTGGCTGAAATCCACCACATTTTGTAGCGACCAAGCCACACTTCCCGGGAAATCCCGCGAGTCTGTCAACGCTCTCGCGATGTCTCATGAAGCCGTAGGAGTCACCGCAAAACCCGAAGCCGCCTAATGCCCCCGCTGCCTTTCAAGAGCGCGACGTAAGCCGTGGATGCAAGGCGGCGAACTGCGAGGGTGCATGCGCGTAGGTAACATTTGCAAGATCTTTGACGAGTTTCCTAAGTAGAGGGTCATCACTGTTTCAAGGAACAATTGCTGTTGTATTACCGAAGTCTAAACACTTGAGGGCTCCCTAAAGCAGATCTTGGCCGCTAGTGACTTACAAAGCCGAATAGCGCTCCTCATTCATTTAAGTCGGGTACGGGGAATCTTTGCACCTCCAAATGTTGCTGAACTACAATTCCCATCAGCCCTAGCAAGCATGACAGGTGGCAAAAGATGGTGGGAGCTGTAGTTCAGCAACTTTCGGAGGGGCAAAGATTTCTCGCATCTGATGTAAGGGTTGGTGGGCTTCGTTTGTCTCACTTGATCACAAATTGCGTTAGCCACGCTTCAAGCATGCAGTCTAAGTTCCTCTTTGAATAATTATATCTTATGTTTCCCTTAGCCCTAATCTTAGTTTCCTTTGGGAGGTGTTTCTCAAAAGGATGAGGCTGGTAATACTTGATAACTATGACCTGGCTAGTGAATGGGCTGCAAAGTATATCTGTAATCGCATCATCCAGTTCAAGCCAAGTCCAAGCAGGTATTTCATTCTTGGCTTACCCACAGGTAATGCATTTGGCTTTTATGTTTACGCTGTCTGGAGGTTGTTGTAGTTGGGTTAAGGATCCATAAATGTGGCTTTTCTCATTTGATGGTGCTTGCCTGCCTTTCTACCCCTGCCATTTTGGAAAATAAAGCAATAGGAACCAAGTGTAAACCTGTGTTCTGACTGCTGGGCAAGATTCCTCTTGGTTCTTCAATTTCCTGTGTATAATTTTGGAATAACGGCCTTCTCTCCAGCGCCCACCCAAGCTCTGTTCCTCACTCAGCCTGCTTTGTGTTCTCCCTTTCTGATTTTACAGGCTTACCCCAAGTGGTTTTACAGGCTTAAGGTGGAAGTATTATTATTATTATTATTATTATTATCATCATCATCATCATCATCATCATCATCATCTTTATTTATACCCCGCCCTTTTTCCAAACTGGAACTCAAGGCGGCTTCCAGATAAAAACAAGTACACATCATTAAGAACCTATAAAAATATAAAACATATAAACATATAAAATCAGCATTAAAACAGGATTAAACTATTAAGATGTTAAAACCAATTACTCTTAAAATACTGCAACCCAGTTTAGGAGCATACAGGCAAAACAATAACATACAGCATCCTCTTCAGTCACTACCCTTAAAACCTTCAGTTCCAAAGGCCTGCCGGAAGAAAAAAGTCTTTAGCTGTTGGCGGAAAGACTGCACAGAGGAGGCCATTCTTGCCTCCCTAGGGAGGGAGTTCCAGAGCCTAGGGGCAGCCACCGAAAAGGCCCTATCTCGTGTCCCCACCAGTTGCACTTGTGAAGGTGTTGGGATTGTGAGAAGGGTCTCTCCTGAAGATCTCAGTGCCCGAGCAGGTTCATATAGGGAGATACGGTCTGACAGATAGCCTGGACCTAAGCCGTATAGGGCTTTATAGGTCATAACCAGCACTTTGAATTGTGTCCGGAAACAGACTGGCAGCCAGTGGAGCTGTTGCAGCAGGGGAGTTGTATGGTCCCTGTAACCAGCCCCAGTTAACATTCTGGCTGCAGCTCGTTGCACCAGCTGAACTTTCCGAACAGTCTTCAAAGGCAGCCCCACGTAGAGCGCGTTACAGTAGTCTAAGCGGGATGTAACTAAGGCATGTGTCACCATAGCCAGATCAGATGACTGCAGGAACGGGCGCAGTTGGCGCACTAATCTTAACTGTGCAAAAGCATTCCTGGCCACCGCAGAAACCTGAGCCTCCAGGTTTAAGGCTGAGTCCAGGAGCACACCCAAACGAGCGAACCTGCGTCTTCAGGGGGAGTGTAACCCCATCTAGCACAGGCTGTAAATGTTGTGCAGATAACCAAATAGTCTCAGTAGAGACCTATCCGGAGTGAAGAAAGGATATAGGTTGATTTTCTCCTCCAGCTCCCCCTTCCAATCCACACTTCCTCCTGCAAAGTTCCACATGCGTCTTTCCACAGGAGATGCAGAAAATGTATGCTATTGCTCACGCATATGCTTACTGCCAGTTGCCCATTCCCAAAGCAGCCTTTCTGGAATTTTGTTTACATGTTGCACGTAGTTAAGCTCCAAAGAAATGCTTTTAAAAGCTTCAATAAGTTCCTAACCAGGTTTACTTGGAACTAAGTTGTACGTATTTCAGTGGGACTTGCTGCCAAGGAAGGGCAAGTTCATATGCTGACTTCTCTGTCTGTATTGGCCTTGCCAACTTGTCAGTGCCTATAGCTCTGCCTCGAAACATGGGCTTGATCTGCTGCAAGTTGCTGCTGTTTTATCTCTATGCCTTGAAATGCTTCACTGGTGAACTATTATGGATAAAGCTGCCATGAAAGGCAGTGCAGCAAGGGCTGGTTAAAAACTTTGCAGCCCTATATACAGCAAGAAGAGAAGTGTTCTGCAATTTGTAATAGTGGGAGGGGAATACTGACAAGAGTAACCCTTAGTGTGAGAATAAAAATGTTAAAAAGTACAAGTGTGTCCTATTTTCATGGGCGAAATAGAAGGTACAATAGGCCAGAATCCAAAGAGCTACTTTGGGTTGTCTTACGCGTGCCCATAGAAGTTCTTGCTTGGTTCCTTGGAACTGCAGGCTTTGCTATTAAGAGTTCTTCTGAAACTGCCCTTGGTTTGCTGTGTATGTGTATGAATGGATGCTGTGTTGAGAAAGAGAAGCCCAAAATACCTTTAAGTGTGGAAAAATTAGTTGTGCAGTTCCTTGGTATCTCATCTGTAGAAACAAAACCATCACACTCTGAATATACAGTGAGAAAACAGTTTGATTTTATCCTGAACAGTATTTAAGTTGTCATAGAGCAGACGTTCTTGCAAATCACTTTTAATTTGGAGGACTAGGACAGGGAAGATCCAGGTTCAAATTCCCATTCTATCATGAAGCTCACTGGAATGACCTTGGGCCAGTCATCATTTCTCAGCCTAACCTACCTCAAGGGGTTGTTGTGGGATAAAAGGTGGAGGAAGAACCATGTATGCTATCCTGAGCTCACTGGAGGAGGGATATAAATAATAAGCAAATACATTTTAACACTTAAAGGAAGACTTATTTTCTAGTATAAATTGAGTTTTTTTCCCATGCATGTGCAAAATAGCAATCCTGCAAATTATGTTTAGAGAACAACAGGATTTGTAGCTATTTTACATTACGTACAGTGAAGATATTTTTCCTAGTGCATGAAATAATGACAACTTGCTTACTGCAGGAAGTACACCTCGGATGCTACCAGAAACTGACAGAATATCACAAAAGAGGAGATCTCTCTTACAAATATGTGAAGACGTTCAATATGGATGAATACGTGGGTAGGTCTGTCTTAAATATGTTTGCATTTCTGATACAGACTGGAGTTCACAAATATTTTTATGCAAAATAGGGTAGGACTGGGTGGTTTAAATGTAAATCTCAAAATTTAGTTTCCAGTCCAGTAATTGGGCAACTCTTGTAAATTAGGCTTTTGTGTTAAATCTTTTGTTCCAGGACTTCCCAGAAGTCATCCCGAAAGCTACCATTCTTACATGTGGAACAATTTTTTCAAGCATATTGATATAGACCCAAATAATGCTCATATTCTTGATGGAAATGCTCCAGATCTAAAGGCAGAGTGTGATGCATTTAAAAAAAGATAGAAGAAGCTGGGGGAATAGATCTATTTGTTGGAGGTAAAAAATAATCTTAATTAAACAGTGGCAAAAAAAAAATTAAAATTCTCAGTGACTTAGTAGTATCAACAATTACACCATAGAATGAATGTCACTTACTTACTGTTACATAAAGTTATTTAAGATTTTTGAAGATACCCATACACATCAGCTTCATTGTATGTGCTCTTTCAAGGCATTGGTCTAGATGGTCACATAGCTTTCAATGAACCAGGCTCAAATTTGGTATCAAGAACAAGACTGAAGACACTAGCCATGGGCACCATTCTGGCAAATGCAAAATACTTTGATGGAGACTTATCTAAAGTTCCTACTATGGCATTAACAGTTGGTGTGGGGACAGTGATGAATGCTAGAGAAGTAAGAATATTTTTCCTTCTCGCCTGGATATTTCTGTAT
The DNA here is from genome assembly GCF_030035675.1 of Rhineura floridana. Classification (NCBI taxonomy): domain Eukaryota; kingdom Metazoa; phylum Chordata; class Lepidosauria; order Squamata; family Rhineuridae; genus Rhineura; species Rhineura floridana. The sequence goes on from NC_084481.1 coordinate 237,647,134, forward strand.
TACATTTTGACAGATGGTGTCTCCGTAAATAATAGATCTATTTCAATGCAAAACAATACTATTTCAAAATGGATGTTTGCTCCAATCTTAATACAGTTAATATATTTTGTCTTGGTTAACATATCACGTTGGTAACCCATTCTTTCCTCCAGGTGGGACATGGAGTCTCATCTAATTTTATCCTCAAACCCACCGACCCACCCAATCTCCATACCACTTGCCCTGTCAGTAAGCGAAGCTCCTGTTTGAACTGAATCAAATCATAGTCCCTGTATATTCCTCCATCTTGAGGTGATGCCATTATGTAATCTCATTTAAAACAAAAAAGATACTGTTTCTTGATAATGTACACGCTTTCTGCTGCAGGGAGAAACATTGTTTGTGAAGATGGAGGGTCAGTGATATTCCCAGGTCATGGTCCTACTGCTTCCTCTCATTTTCCCCATCACTGTACTCCAGCCAAAGCTTGCTAACTATGCAATCCTTACTCCTTCCCTTGTTTTATATGTTGGAGGGATTGAGGTGGTGATGGTCCTATGTGTTCAAAGAACCAATATGGTGGGAGTCAGTTTGCGCACATGTAAAAAAACCCTTCATGTTCTTATGGATTTCCCTAAAGAGGCTGGATAACGAAAAACATGTTGGGATCCTTCATGCATATTCACTGTGATTTCAGAGGACAAAATAATTTTCTCAAATTACATTGTAGTCTTTAACTGGAAATGTGTATATATATGACATATTTTCCCATCTTGGTTCCATCAAACTTCTTTCCTGAAATGCCTACACAAAGGAGAGTTTAGGAGCACCTTCTTATAGGACTTTGACACAACATCAGCTGGAATTACGTGTTTAATACCTGCTGTAGCAAGTGGCAACAGATCTTGAGCAAAATGATAGTGGTTAGGTGACCGCACAGATACATTTACAATTTCCTCTCTTCCAGGTGATGATTCTAATCACTGGTGCACACAAAGCTTTTGCCTTGTACAAGGCAATTGAAGAGGGCGTCAATCACATGTGGACAGTTTCTGCTTTCCAGCAACATCCTCACACCATCTTTGTACGCGATGAAGATGCTACCTTAGAACTAAGAGTTAAAACTGTCAAGTATTTTAAAGGTGAGCACTATCCCTTGATAAAAACAAAGTGCTGATTTACATGTGCATCTACATTTAAGGATACTTAACATGAATGTGACGTAGTGGCTAGGTGTTGGACTAGGACCTGGGAGACCAGGGTTTGAATCCCCACACAGCCATGAAGCTCACTGGGTGACCTTGGGCCAGTCACTGCCTCACCCTCAGAGGGAGGCAATGGTAAACCACCCCTGAATACCGCTTACCATGAAAACCTTGTTCACAGGGTCGCCATAAGTCGGGATCGACTTGAAGGCAGTCCATTTCCATTTCAACATGATACTTAAGGAGTCCCAGTTCATGTGAAAACTGACTTCTTTGAAAAGTATTGTGCTTTGAGAAGATTGAAAAGGTTTTTTTCTCTGTTGTGTTTTTCCCCCTGTGGTGTAACTGCAACAGCTTTTTCACAAAAGCCATCAGTTGGTGTTCCCGTCAACAGATTAGTAGAAGCAGGCATGAATGTGCTCTGATAGCTAACACCCCCCTCCCTAAATGTCTCTGGATAAAGTTAACAGCATGACACAACCCAGCATTTAAGTGTTATCGGAAGAGGAAAAGGTGATTATGACTGCGGTAAGCCTGTTTCTTAAAAGGAAACGTGGAAGCCATCACTGTTGACGCTACAAGTGCACTGAAACAGCTAGGCTAAAGAATGTGGTGACAAATCAGAGTGGCAGTTTTGTCTTGCCCGAGTTAGTCTATTCCAGTAACTGAATTCTACCATCTTGCTCTGCTGCATGTGTAGACCAGACTTTACGCCACAGTCTTTTCCCCTCTTCCCCTGATATATTAAGAAATATTTTTAAAAATAAGTGCTTTGGGGAAAAAAACATAATTAGCAATGTATTCCTTGATGGGTTTCTTGAAGGTACAGGTGCAAACCTGCCTTGTAGTAATGAATAATTTCCTTGGTATTGTGTTTAATCTGGAATATGTAAACATTTTCCTCAGTGATCCCAACTTCATCTGGCCAAGCTCCTCTATTTCTAACATTAAAGTTTTCAGTCAAAGCATCTCCATGCTGGGAAAACCAGGTGAATTTCTGCCTATCGTACCATTCATAAAGCCCAACAGCGCTGCTGGGCAATGGGGAGAAATTGGCAATGCAAGGGCTGGGAATTCTTTCAGACTTTTGGTTATAATATGGTTGACGTAGTAAAACAAAATTAATCTATTGCATGGCTGCAAGTAAGAGAAACTTATTTTTCATGCCTAATCCTTAGTGCCTAATTGTATATAGCAGGAGTAGGAAGCCTGTGGGCTTCCAGATGCTGCTGAACTACAACTCCTATCATCCCTGACCACTGGCCACGCTAGGGATGATGAGAGCTGGAGTCCACCAGTGTTTGGAAGGTCGCAGGGTCCCCACCCTGCTTTATAGCGAGGAGTGTAAGAGAGATCTAGAGTGGCAGCTCACCTACATGGAAGCACTGTTAACACTGATTCTCTTTTCTCAAGGTTTAGTGCACGTGCACAACAAACTTGTGGACCCGCTGTACAGTATGAAAGAGCAAAACTGAAGGAGAAATCCAAGCTGGACTCATCTGGCTGCCCCCCAGCAGTGTTTTTGGGTAGCAGATAAACTTACTGCTATGCAGTGTGCTGAAAAACTGGCTAAAATGGAGGCCCTTAAGTACTGTGGGGTTTTGTCTCTTCCCCCCCCCCCGGTCCAAATGTACATATATACATTCCTGTTAGCGCTGTTACAAGTGCTATTCTTTGCTTTCTTGTTTTGCCTGTCACATGCTACCTGTACGCTATGGAAACCAGTGCAACAGTTCTGACTTTAAAGGTAGCCGTACGCAAGCTGTCCACAGGAGAAGAAAAGCTTTGTGTAAACTCCAAATATAAAAACAATTTCTTTTTTTGTCATGGGCTGTGTAACTGATTGGGTACTTTACTTTGAAACATTTACACGTACAGTCAAACTGAAACCTCAGCTGCTGTTTGCCTTAAAATCTATCCATTGGCATCTCCATGCGCTGCAGTAACAGTGTGAGACTTTTCATACCTATGTTGCAGGAAATGTTTTGAAAGCTTCAAGACTAACTTTGACAGCCATAGTGCTCATTTTTAGTTTTGTTAAATTATTTACTTTTACTTAGGTTTTAGAAGGCTAGCTATTGATAATCCTGCAAGGTGGAAGAAGACTGGATTATCTCAAATGCTGATATAGCCATTGCATCCCCGTTGTTAAGTCTCAGTAAGAATGTCATGTTCTTGTACTTCTAACTTAACATAGCTATTGATCCTGTCTACAATTCATTTTTAAACCCAGCTAACTACTAAAAGGAAAGACTGTTTCCTGAAGGCAGGGCGCCTGTGGAAAAGGATATTTTTGTTTCAAGGAAGGCCGAATGAAGTTGAAACCCTGAAGTAGTTCCTAGAGGGCAAGAAGTAAGCTTGTCATATAAGAAATTCCCCATTGCACAAAATGCTCAGTACTAAAAGTATGTAGCTACTTTATGCTAGGTCTGAATAATCAGGTAATTTAGGGTGATTTTATCCTGCCATGAGTCAGATCAGGGTCCCTACCAAGCCTCATGTCGCTCTGTTTTTATTTACTCTTTTGTGTACAATGTCTCTGTTTTGCAACTGTAGGTCCATGAGTTTTCAAGGAATAAGGGTGTTGAAGTACTGCCTGAAGAGCTCTGGGTATTTTATAGCAGTAGAGGATTAAAAAAAAGTTTATTCTGTAACTCCTCAACCAGCATTAAGGCAAGGAGGTGGTATGATATAGTATTTGAGTGTCCCACCTTAGCTTTCAAGGTCACTGAGTGACCTTGGGTCGGTCACCACCAGACTAATCTACCTCACAGGCTTGTGAGGAGAATATAAAAAAGGGGAGAACCATCTGTGCCAACTTGAGCTCCTGGGAAGAAGGGTGGGATATAAATGTAATAAAAATAAATGACAACCTTGCCTTGTAATGCCTGGAAAAGCTAAGCAGCCAGTGTCAAAACTGCTAATGTTTTTGTAAAAAATATATATACAATTATATACATTACTTACCATCTCGGTTCCTTTACAGTAAAAAAGAGGAAACCTTTGAAAATCTGAAGCTAATATAGATTATGGACAAAACTGAATCCATTCTTCCTACAAAGGCCTCTGCGGTGCATGGGGCCCACAGAGCTTGTTTACACAGTGGCTTGGAAGCCAAATTAGATTTTGAAGTGGACATAACAGAAAGGGTGGTATCCAACTACTGTGTCCCATCAGTGCAAAGCTTTCTGCTTGTGTTAAGTGACTTCTCCTGCACCCTTCCCAAATCTGCTCCAGAGGATTGAAGGAACCCTTGGAACTAATTAAGAAGATGCTTGTGGGGAGGGTGGGGAAATCCCATTGTGCAAGCAGAAATCTTTATGCTGACAGGACAATGACATAGCTCTTCCTTGGTTTCAACTCAGCTCATTTACCTAGCATGCCCAAGAGCTTGCACAACTCAGTGGCAGCGTTTGCATTTAATGCTAAGCCAAACCATGGCTCATCATGAATGTGTCAACTGCTGTGGAACAGGTTGCAGGCATTTTGCTCAGTGCAGCAGCAAAGCATATTTTCCAATCCCAGGCTCATGGTTAAACTCGCTCTTCCTTAACCATGAGCTGTAGTCAAGACTTGTTCTTACCATCTCATGCAAACCAGGTAATTAGCTAGATTATAATCAAAAGACTGAAGAAAAATGAGTTATAAGGTAGTGTGCATAATATGCTACACTAAGGAATTTCATCAGAATATGCTCATGTAATAAAAGATGATGTGTTATCAGTTGCAGGATCATTATGCCATCACAATCAGCCGGAATGTTTTATTGAACAGTCACAGGCTTTCTAGCCACCTATTATCATTTGTAAATGTTCTTATAAATAGAACTCTTCTCAAAAGTGTACATTTACATTCATAAAACTTCATAGTCTTGAGCTACATAGATCACATTCAAGGCAGGATGCCCACCTTGTAAACAGCACTAGTCTGTGAAACAGTTATTTCCAACTACTTGTCAGGCTGTCTCTTTAGGACACTTATGAATGCATCCTTTAGAACTTCCACATTCCCAATTTTTCTCAACTTCCTCTTTCCTTCTGCTTGCCTCTTCAATAGCTTCATTTTCCGTGTAATATCTCCACCATACTGTTTTTAAAAAATCATGTTAAGTTTCTCCAGATTTTACATATCCATAATACTGACCAGAAAGCTGTGATAAAACTAAGCAGAATTGTGACAGCTGTACTATCAACAGTTGGTTGCTCCAGATAAACTGGTACACTGAGCTTTGAGTAAAATAAGCAGCATGACCTTGTTAAAAATCCGAATACTTGACACACTGTGGATCTGCAATCGTAAACTGTCAGTTTTCCTGAATGCACATGCATCAATATGAATCCAAAGCACAAGAGAAAAATGTGGAGTACATAGATCGCTTAGCACCAGAACTCAAGAAGAAGCAGCACACTGAACAAATCTACAAACACCAAACACTTCTGAAGGAAAAGGACAATAATGATCAAATAGTACACACGCAGATACTTACACATTTTGCCAGGACATTTTTTCTATAAGCTTTCACTCTGAAATAAAGAAGTTTCAATGCTTAAACCAAAGTGCATGTTTAGAGAGTGTAGTGCAAAAATGTTACATAATGTGGTCTAGTGCTATATCACAAAAGCTCCCAACAGTAAACCATCTGGTTTCAAATGACTAATGCCTATTGACACGGAGCAACTGCAAGTACTTGTTTTTAAATGAAATTTGTTTTCTAGTATATTTTAACCACTGGGTATAAGCATAGCCCCATGACTATTTTTCACATATCAAAGAGGATTATTTCTCTAAGAGAATTCCAATATCCCAGTTTGTACTTTCCATTTTAATTGCAAAGAGGTACAACAGGGAAATGTGATTATCCTTTCTTTCATGAGACCATTCCTTTTAATTCAGAATGGGTATTTTGTTACTGTCTTAGTTACACCCCACATTCTGCATTCTGTGTGGAGCTACTCTTCAAGAGAGTTCAGAAACTTCAAGGAATCCACAGGATTGCAATTGCTAACCCACACCAGCCACGTCAGTCACATGACATACATGTAAAGAAAGCTTCAGGTACCTGATGGGAGGGAGGGAGGGATGATGATTGATTGATTGATTGATTGCACTTGTATACCGCCCCATAGCCGAAGCTCTCTGGGCGGTTTACAGCAATCAAAAACATCAAAACAAATACACAATTTAAAACACATGTTTTAAAAACAATTTAAAACACAATTTTAAAATTTAAAACAAAACAATTTAAAAACACATGCTAAAATGCCTGGGAGAAGAGGAAAGTCTTGACCTGGCGCCGAAAAGATAACTGTTGGTGCCAGGTGCACCTCGTCAGGAAGATCATTCCATAATTTGGGGGCCACCACTGAGAAGGCCCTCTCCCTTGTTGACACCCTCCGAGCTTCCCTTGGAGTAGGCACCCGGCGGAGGGCCTTTGATCTTGACCGTAGTGTACAGGTGGGTTCGTATCGGGAGAGGCGCTCCATCAGATATTGTGGTCTCAAGCCGTGTAAGGCTTTATAGGTCAAAACCAGCACCCTGAATTGAGCTCGGAAACATACCGGCACCCAATGCAAGTGGGCCAGAATCGGTTTTATATGTTCAGACCGTCTGATCCCTGTTACCAATCTGGCTGCTGCATTTTGCACAAGCTGCAGCTTCCAAACCGTCTTCAAAGGCAGCCCCACATAGAATGCATTGCGGTAATCTAATTTGGAGGTTACCAGAGCATGGACAACTGAAGCCAGGTTATCCCTGTCCAGATAGGGACGTAGTTGGGCCACCAACTGAAGTTGGTAGGTGCCACCGAGGCTACCTGAGCCTCAAGTGACAGATGGTTCTAGGAGAACCCCCAAGCGACGAACCTGCTCCTTCGGGGAGTGCAACCCCATCCAGGACAGGTTGGACATCCACCATCTGGTCAGAAGAACCACCCACTAGCAGCATCTCAGTCTTGTCTGGATTGAGCCTCAGTTTATTAGCCCTCAGCCAGTCCATTGTCGCAGCCAGGCACCGGTTCAGCACATTGACAGCCTCACCTGAAGAAGATGAAAAGGAGAAATAGAGCTGCATGTCATCAGCATACTGATGGCAACGCACTCCAAAGCTCCGGATGACCGCACCCAACGGTTTCATGTAGATGTTGAACAGCATGGGGGACAGAACTGACCCCTGTGGAACCCCATACCGGAGAGTCCAGGATGCCGAGCAATGTTCCCCAAGCACCACCTTCTGGAGACGACCTGCCAAGTAGGAGTGGAACCACCACAATGCAGTACCTCCCACTCCCAACTCAATTCAATGCTAGTCCTATTCAGAGTAGACTCATTAAAGTTAATGGACATGACTAATTTACGTTCATTAATTTCACTGGGTCTACTCCAAGTAGGACTTAGCTGAATTCAACCCACTAATGTTTACAGTCTGGTTCCAAGGGATCTTTGTGAACACCTGTCATTCCAATCTGCTTGTATATTAATCCCAGGCTATGGTCTGAAGGCACATGAGGCCAGCATGCTGCTAAAGCTAAGCAGGGTCAGATCTGGTCAGTGCCTGCATGGGAGACTGCCTGGGAGCCATATGCCTTGGGTTTCTCTCATTAATGCCTCCTCTATGATGAGCTTTTGCCGAGCCTTGAAGACCTGGCTCTTCAAGCAGACTTTTGGGGTGGGTTAGGTTTTATTATTATTGGTTGAGATTTTAATATTTAATGTAATTGTATGTTTTTAATTTGTATGTCACCCAGAGTGGCAGGATTACCAGCCAGATGGGCATCTAATAAATAAAGAAAAGAAAAGAAAGGCGGGACATAAATTTAATTCATTAATTAATATGGGCCCTTGGTCTGGATGCCTTCTCTGAAAGAAGGCTGGCATGCACTAGGACTAAAGGAAACGTCTCTGAAAGGCTTTGGAAGCAGGTAGAAACAGTACATGAAATTGCCTGAATGAAATTGCTACTTTCTATTTGTCTTTAGTATCCTTTTAAGAGACTGGAATTTCAATGCATTGAGTAAATAGTAGAAAATAAATTAATGACTAGAGATGAAAGGAAAAAACTTTTTTGGTTTGTAATAGTATCATCAAGCATAGCTGTATAAAAAATTACATTTTAGCTACCTTTTAAAATAAAATAAAGGATAGTCAACACTAACAACTCACGTTTCTCTCGCAATTATTTTGTTTCCAACGCTGCCTGAATAGCTATCTCAAATAGTTGTCTTGGAATAACATCTTTTAATCGTTCACCCATAGCCTTAGCAACTGTGTATGCTTTGTCCCTGAAAAAGAAAGAAAAAAGATAGGAACATCACAGTTTGATATCAAAGTCTAAACCCATCAATCTTAAGCAGGGTTAGCTGATGTGGTGCCCTCCAGATGTTCAGTTCCAATTCCCATCAGCCCCTGTCAGCATGGCCAATGACAAGGAATGATGGGATTTATAGTGCAACATCTGGAGGCCACCACATTGGCTGTTAAGATTTAAAATTCTTTAGATGTTTCAATTTAATTACATAAGAGATGAATTAATGTGCCATAATGCAATGAAATCACTGAAGGAAAGAACGAGTATTGTAATCAATCTGCACAACGAAACAGAAACCAAAATGGCAGTTTTTAAAATATAACCAAAATCAGAAAATCACATTTTAGGCACCATCCCATCGTCCCTGGCAGGCTGTCTCAGGCCATAAGGGTGTCTCAGGCCACATATTGTGGGCCTCCCAACCCACAGGCTGCTGTGGGCAGCAATGGGACTTTCAAGTGCTCCTCTGCTTGTGCTCCAATACTAGCTAAGGAACAAAAATGGGTGGGGCCAGCTTGGATTCACATGATCCAAAACCCTCCCAACATGCCCTGAAGGGCATTCTTAAAAAAAGGTTTGATAGAAGGAAAAGCATTACCCCACCTTCTGACCTAGTCAGTGTCAGCCCAGCAGAGTTTAGGAATTGGCAGCTCCTCCACCACAGACTCCCCCCCCCCGGCAAACAACGCTGTATAATTGTTCTGTCCAATGGGAAACCCAGATAAGCTTTCTGTTGTATTTCTCACATTCCAGTTTCGGGGACAATTTGTTTTTTTAATTGCTGATCTTTCACTAAAAATGCTCAGTTTCTTCATAATTCAAGAAGTATCAGAAACAGTTTCCAACTCTTAGATACCCACCATAAAATGGGAATACATTTTTAGTTTACTTACTTATGAACAATAGTTACCAGCTCTTCTACAGCGTTCCCATTTAAAAGAATATCCATTTTGACAAGATCGGCAGGTTGGTATCCTGCATCTTCATAGTCAAAACTGAAGAGAGAGAAATATTAAATTCACCACTCAAAAAAGTAAAAGGCCATTTTGAAAGGCAGCATTTTAATGTAATACTTGAATAATTCTTCAAAGATAAGACACACACTTTTTCTCCCTCAGTAAAATGTCCCCCTTTTCAAATACTGATAAACAAATATATGGTGGGAAAATTTGTAATCCCAAACCAGATCTACTTGCAGTTCAGTAACAAACCAAGATACAAAGGTCAAACAGAGTTAGAAAGGCATCAGTCCATCAGTGTTTCCCAACCTTTTTTTATTTATTTTTTGTTGCTGGACTACAACTCCCATCAGCCCCAGCCAGCATGGCCAATGGTCAGGAATTATGGGAACTGTAGTCCAGCAACAAAAAAAATTAAGGTTGGGAAACACGTTAGGTCATTGCTCCTTTCCCAACCTTTGGTTCCCTAGATGTTGCTGGACTACAACTCCCATCAGCCCAGCCAGCACAGTCAATGGTTGGGAATTCTGGGAACTGTAGACCAGCAACATTTAGGGACCCAAAAGTTGGGAAAGGCTGTGCTAGAGGACTTAAAATAGCGAGGTAGGAAATAACCCACCTAAAGCTTACAAGGTTTCAAAGTCAGCCTGTTCTATTTACATGCCCTTAAACATGCAAATAAACCTGGGAAATGGACTACATGCATATATACCTGGAAGTAAGTCCCACTGAAATCAATGGAGCTTACTTCTGAGCAGACATGTATAGGATTGAGCTGTGACACGCTTAAATATGTCCATTCTGCCGCACAACAGGGGTAAGACCCCAATAGGCCTCAAGCCATGCACTGGAGAGACCCCATCTCTTCTCCAAACTCTTGAAGTTCCATGGGAATTGGGTACTGGGCACAACTGTACGACTGAAAATTCAACATATAATGAATGTCCTGTTTTATTACAAAAATTACATTACCTGGCATATCCAGAGGAGAGGGATTTCAGAGCATCATAGAAGTCTACTACAATTTAATTCAGTGGAAATAAATATTTCATCATGACTCTGTGGTCATCAATGTACACCAGGTCCTTCTGAATAGCCCTTCGGGTCTGACAAGCAACACAGTAGTTTTGACAGTCAACTGGAATATCCCGTGATAGTAATTTTAACTAAATGTTAAATTCTACAACATGGTGGGTGAATTTTAAACTGAATGATTAATATTAGGAGGGCTGGAAAGTATAATAGCCATTAAAGCTCCAGTGTTTCTTTATGGAAGATTTATTTTCTATGTTGTTTGCATGTTCTTCAGCAGTTCTTTTTCCATTACCTGGGAAATGGACTACATGCATATATACCTGGAAGTAAGTCCCACTGAAATCAATGGAGCTTACTTCTGAGCAGACATGTATAAATTCCTCACAATTCTTATTGCTAAGGTACCAAAAGTTTCATGAAAATCAGAGAAGATTATTTACTTTATCATCTATAACTTTGCTTGCTGGGTGAGAAGTATCTGCAGGAGACCAAGCTGTATTGAATAAAAGAAACTGTAATTTAAATTGTAAGTTGTTTGGAACAAAGAACACAAGAACAGACTACTGGATCAGGCCAGTGGCCCAACTTGTTCAACATCCAGGTCTCAGTTGCCAACAAGATGCCTATGGGAAGCCCACAAGCAGGACCTGAACACAACAGCACTTTCCTCTCCTGCGATTTCCAGCAACTGGTATTCAGAAGGATGCTGCCTCCAATTGCAGAAGCAGAGTATATCCATCAAGGCTAAGTAGCCACTGATAACCTTGTTGTTGTTGTTATGTGCCTCCAAGTCGACTACGACTTATGGCGACCCTTTGAATCAGCAACCTCCAAGAGCAAATGTCACGAGCCACCCTGTTCAGATCTTGTACGTTCAGGTCTGTGGCTTCCTTTATGGAATCAATCCATCTCTTGTTTGGCCTTCCTCTTTTTCTACTCCCTGCTGTTTTTCCCAGTATTAGTGTCTTTTCTAGTGAATCATGTCTTCTCATTATGTCTCCAAAGTATGATAACCTCAGTTTCATCATTTTAGCTTCTAGTGACAGTTCTGGTTTAATTTGTTCTAACACCCAATTATTTGTCTTTTTCGCAGTCCATGGAATGCGCAAAGCTCTCCTCCAGCACCACATTTCAAACCAGTTGATTTTTCTCTTATCCTCCATGAATTTGCCTAACCTTTTTTGAATGTCCCAGGTCCTCTCTTTTTTGCTTAAAGTAATTTGTCTCTACAGAAGCCCTATTTCCAGTACATAGGAAATTACTGTGCCACATCCACTTGTCTGGAAAAGTTGGTTCAACTCTTACATTAAAGGTTCAAGAAGAATGTTGACACAAGCTGGAAAGGTTTCAGAGGATAAATCCAGCAAGTGATGCTGAAAGAAAAAGGTGTGCTTAGCCTAGAGAAGCTAAAGAACTGGTTGACAGCCATCTAATATTTTGAAGGAATGGGACACAAGTCATCCTAGCCACTGAGGATAAAACATGAAACAAACTACAGTACAGTGGATTTAGTATCAACCTTAGAAGAAACAGCAGTTAAAGCTAGGAAGCTTAACCCTGGAGTAAGTAGCCTAAGGAAGGAATGGCCTCTTCTCCCTTGGTAATCAAACTAGCATCTGTAAAGGATGTTTTCTTTGAGAGCAGTCACTGGATAGCATGGTCCCCTGGGTACCTTCATGCTATAAAATTCACTTATTATTTTTGTGAAAAAGTATGTCCTATGATACATATTGATTGCTGTGTAAGCCTAAAAGTATCTATGAACCAATTCCAGAGTTTTAAATCCACTTCTGCATTTAAATCTGCACAAATCTGCATTTAATTAGTTAACTATCTCAAGAACTTGTCAGAATGGTTGCTTGTAACATGGCTCTGATGCAAAGAATTGTGGGGATTTCATCTTGTTCAGATATGGGGCCTCTGAGTGGAAAAATGCTAGTTTCGTTTCTCAGCTGCAGTTAATTAGGAAGAGACACCTGTTTATCTGATGAGAGCTTGGTGCCAAGGTCAAACTGGCCTGAGCACCGATGGGAGGAAGGGGCCTGTTAGGCACGAAGACTGGAGAAGCCTCGAGAAGCATTACCTCACAAGAAAGCCCCCTGATTGGCTAAATTAGTATGGTCTGTTACTAGGGACTTTTCCTTAAGTATAGGGGGTGAAACCTACAGCCTTTGTTCCCCTGGGTTCCATCTGGACGGGTGGTTACCTGACTGGGGTTCCACTGCCTTTCACTACCCAAGCCATGCCTCTCTGGGGAGAGGCGAGACTTTGCAACAACTACCTCTTCAGTAAGTAGAATAGTTTAGTTAGTTTTGTTATTTTGTATTGTGTCTGAACTCTCTGTATTTTGCCTAAGCCCCCTTTCTTAGGGTGTGAGTTTTAAGGAATGTTTTGCTGCTATTAATTGTGCACTTATATTTTATTCAAATAAAGCTACTTCTTATTTACCCACATGTGTTCTTTGCAGAAGGAGAAATTGGCTCTGAATCTTGTACCTTGGCCACTGACTACTGTGTTTTGGGGTTGCTTGGGGCTCTGGGACAAGGAGTGCCTGTTTGGCTCTTGTCTTTTGGAATCCCTGGTCGAACTATTTCTGGGCTCTGGGTTTCCCCTGACTCAGAGCGGTTACTCAGATTAAGGGGTGGTGGCAGTCTGCCTACCTTGCAGGGCTGTCGTTGGTTTGCTCAGCCTTGGCAAGGGGAGTTATTTTGCCAGGATCAATTGCCCTGGGTTGGAAACTGGGTCCTGGGACTGCATGGACGGCCTGTTCGGTGGCCGTAGTGCATGACCAACTAGTTAAGTAAATAATTATAGTATCCCAATACATGTAACTTCCTCTCCCAATTTACAAAGGAAAAAAATTTTCTTTGAAGAGACTATATTAGCTTAGAGTCTGAGCTATGAGAGCTCGGAAGTTGTCAACTGAAATTTCATCACAGTCACAATGTGGCCTTAGGCAAGTTACTGTTCTTTCAGCTCGATTTCTGATCTGTAATGATACTGCCTCCCAGGATTGCAAAAAGGATTACTGGGATAAAACATGCTCTGAACACTCAAAAACATTATTATTATTTATTATGATTTAGTCCATGTCAATGTGCTTGCCTGAATTAAAAACACTGAAGGTCCTGGTTTTTCAAACTCTCTTGGGGGAACCTGGGGTTTTCTGAAAAGTTTGCCCATCACCACTGACATTCGCTGTACTGCACAGGTGCAGGGAAGTGCTAGGTGTGTTCTTGGGCACATACTCAGTGTTCACACAGGTGACAATGAGGGTCAAGATACCTGGCCAGCATCCCATGTAAACCAAGTCAATGCCCCAGAATCTTCTGCAATATGTGAGGTTCTTCAGAAGAGAAGTTGTTCCCTAAAAGTATGAAAACCACCAGACTGGTTCATTCAAATTAAAACTGCCTCATTTAATTTGTTAATGTTCTCAACCCTGAAGGCAGACAGCAGACACAAGCTTTAAAATGATAAACCAACCTGGCAAAGGCTTATTATTTTCCCAATATATTCATCGGGTGCTATGATGGTGCCCAAAATGGTAGGTTCCAAATATTCCACCACTGTTGACTTGTCAGGAAACTCAGAAGGATTAATTATGGTGATCTCCTCTTGCCCATATTCCTAAACAAAAAAAGCGGCCTGGGGGGTATGAGAGAAAGTATTTTGCAACATATTATTCAGGCTAGCAAAAGTGAATCCCTCAACTCTTTTGTCATGATTTTGAAATGGCACTTATTCTTGAGTTCAAATTGGAGGCATATTACTTCTACATCTCCAAAGGTTTTATTTTAGCATGTGTAATGGAAAGAACTGTCTATCCCCAGACATTAGTTCTTATCCTTCTAGGGCTAGAAATGTCCACTCCCTCCTTTCTGAGTGAGGCAAGCCCAGAGCCAGTGACTCATGCAGAAACACAACAGTCAACCAACACTGCTATAGTTCTCTGGGTATAGTTCTCTGTAGTTCTATTGTTCTCTGGGTCTCTGCAAGATTTAATCGCAACCAGAGCAGAGCAGGTCAGAATTATCTGTCTTGAATAAAGGCTTATTGGAAGATGATTCACAAAGAAATGCAGTGAGCAGCCTCTTCTGTGAAAGCACACGTTGGACTAGAAGTATTTAGGATATCACTCCTTATAGCAAACTCAGCACCTTGTGTGACAGAAACATATCCAAGACAGGGCCACAATCTGGAGGAACCCTGAGGTTTGCAGAATAACAAAAACGTAAAAAAACCAAACCAGCAAAATAAAACACCCCAAAATAAAAAAACAGCCCAGTGAGGACTAAGCATGCTCAGTGCTCAACAGTTGCCACAAAACATTGTATGTCAGCTGGAAAGGAAAAAGTGTGGGGAGGCTGAACTGGCTTGCTTGAGCCCCTGAAGCTTATAGCAGCGGTCTTCAAACTCCACACACACACACACACACGAATAACTTGAAAACTGCTAGGGGTCTTGGCAGACCACTTGATTATTTTTCTGCTTATTGTTGCAATTGTAATACACTCTGCTAGATGCTGTATGATTTTGAACTGTACTTTTATCGCTTCTTTTATTTCTTATATATGCATTTTATAAAATACAGGGTTGTATCCAAGACTAATAATAATAATAATAATAATAATAATAAAATTCTATTTTTGAGTCGCCTATCTGGCCGAATTAACGGCCACTCTAGGCGACGTACATTGACATAATAAAATAAAATACAATATAAAACCAGTACAAACCACACTCAATAATCAACTAATCACCCCTCTTCCATTAATCAACAACATTAAAAACTAACCCACCCCAGCGATCCCGTAGGCCTGCCTGAACAGCCAGGTCTTCAAGGCTCGGCGGAAACCTATCAAGGAGGGGGCATGGCGAAGGTCGAAAGGAAGGGAATTCCAGAGGGTGGGGGCCACAATCGAAAATGCCCTCTCTCTGGTCCGCACCAGCCTAGCTGTTTTAACCGGTGGGACCGAGAGGAGGTCTTGTGTGGCTGATCTTGTCCGGCGGCATAATTGGTGACGCTGGAGGCGCTCCTTCAGATAAACTGGGCCGAAATCCTATAGGGCTAGTCCTACTCAAGAGGAGACATACTGAAGTTAATGAAGATGACTACCTTAGGTTCATGAATTTCAACGGGTCTACCCTGGGTAGGAGTAGCACTGGATAGAAACCACAATATATAAGAAATAAAAGCAGTAAAAATACAATTAAAAATCAATATAAATATTTAATGTGATAGCTGTGCCATCTCCTGTCTTCAGCCACAAATCCACATACATACCGGAGACCACCTGAATGAAGATTCCTTCACCAGGAAGATTTGCAGATTCCTGGTGGTCCACAGACCACAGTTTGGGTACCCCTGGCTTATAATATCCTGATGTAATGTATGGCAAAGAGGCTGACTTGCACTCTGGTTAATAACTCCTATTAGGGGGTGAAGATATACTGTAGCATTTTGTTGCAGGTCCATTTGTAATTATTCAAACTCCTAAAACTAAGAATCCAATAATCAAAACCTATGTGCTGCTTATTTCATTTATTTATAAAAATATTTATAAACCGTCCGCTCATAAACTATCAAGGTGCTATACAGCCATGTATTCAAATACAGGAGGACATAGAAATATTATAAAAACAATACAAAATCATAAACACAACTGGCTCATCATAAGAAAATTTAAACAACTGAATAAGCTTGTTGGCATAAAAAGTCTTCAGGATAACGCCTAAAATTTAGCAGCGAGGACGCCTGCTGCATCTCTGCAGAAACGTTTTCCACAGCATGGAGACTGCAAACACTAACTAACTGACTTCTAGTTGAAGCCAGATGGGCTCCTAAAAATGAGACAACTAAGAAAAGAGACAGATTAAGAATATATTGAATTGGATTCAAAGACAGATAAAATTGCAGAAGCTCATCACTAGTGCCAGTTAATTAACAAAATGTAGATGTTTGTTGAACAAAAGGAAAAAACCAGCATGTCACACTACCATCAACAAACCACAGTCGAGCAATCTGAAGCGCTCTGCAGGCTCACTTATTTTGCCATTGTTCATCAGGCTCACATCAGGCTCACACGCTCCTTTCCACTTCTTTCCCTGGTTAATGTTAGCTTTAGCATTATGCTTGAATCAGTATAACCACAGTTATTGCTGATCACAGCTAGTCTTTAAACCTGGTTGGCCACTGTGAGAACAGGATGCTGGACTAGATGGGCCACTGGCCTGATCCAGCAGGCTCTTCTTATGTTCTTATGTTCTTAAACCAGACACTGAATGGAAAGTTAGCAGAAAATACAACGGTACCAGTTAGAACGCAGTTAATGCTAACCATGGAAGGGAGAAATGGGAGATATGAGCCTGCAAGATGCTCCTGATAATCAAAAACATGTTTTGGCAATTGGCCCAACATGGCATCTGAAGTGTGCCTCTTGAGATTTACTTGCTTAATTCCAATTATTTCAGCAACAATTTACCTATCAAGCCTGTGTGGCATGTATCACTTATTCTTTTCTTTATACCAGGGGATGAGGAATTGTGGCCCTCCAGATGTTATCGACTCCAACTCCCCATCAGTCCTAGCAAGTACGGACAGTGGTTAGGGACGATAGGAGTTATAGTCCTGCAACATCCGGAGTGTCCCACACCCCTCTCCTGCTTTAGCCTTCAAAACCAAAAACAAAGCCCTACATAATAATAATAATAATATTAAATTTATTAGTCGCCCATCTGGCTGGATGTCCAGCCACTCTGGGCGACGTACAAGATAAAAACAATACATCACCTTTATCAACTTTGCTGATGAAACAACAGCTTTATAGGGCACGGTGGGTGCTGTCAAAATGACAGACGCATTGTATTCTTGCTCCAAACGCTGATTAAAAACTCCCATATGTAAAAGGGCAAGAAAACCCAACCTGTAAATACAACATTTACACTGCATTCAATCTTTATTGTCAATTACATAGCAGTAAAAAATAATTTCCCACAAAGATTAAACTTCCTAGCCAAATGAAGAGAGGTTGTTCATGCTGCATTGCGCTAAAGATGATCACATCACAAATACTCCCCAAAGATGAAACCCGAAGCGACAGACTGAATACAGTAAGGCTCACCTCCATCCAGCTCCCAAGGCAAGGTTAGTATCGTGGTGAACAGTAACACTGGAGTCATTAAGGGTCAGTTTCTCTACAGCACTTTTCAGGTTACTATATTCCGACTGGTCTACTGGATACATTCCTGTCAATACACAGAGAACTTTAATAAAAGTGGCTGATCAATATCCACATCCACTTTATTCAGCACTTTCTTTGGAGTCACTTAAAACTTCTCTCTACAGATGACATGCCTGTTTCAATTCCAGCCCACAAATAACATGCCAGGTTTTAAAACTATCAAGATTTAGGCGTGTTTCACAGAGTGCTGTATTGAACCATGGCGTCGGAGCAGGCAGCTTGCACAACTGACCTTTCTCCTCCCTCCGCAGGAGCCAGTATTGCCGAAGAACCTCTCCAGAGGATTGGGGCCTGAAAAGTGAGGGCTGCGTCATGTGGGGCTACAGCGGGAGAGGGAAATTGTTCTCTCTAGAGCAAGATCCACCTGTTTGGGGGTGATTTCCCTCTTGCAGCCCCATATGACACAACCCCCGCTATGCAGCCCCCCCAACCCAGAGTACAGGGGGCTGCAGGGAAGTAGAAAAAGATTAGTTGCATGAGCTGCCTTCTGCTCATGCAACCCTTGGATACAACCCATAAAAAGTGTTCTTAAAAAATTTCTCCCCCTGAAAAATTTCCATTGGAATAAACTAGCTGAAATGTTTTAATGACCCTCCCATGTGTTAAAATCATTTGTTGAAATGAAATCTGATAAAGTAAAACCGGCTCTGAATAATTGTGAAAAGACCCATTCATTCATTCATTCATTCATTCATTCATTCATTCATTCATTCATTATACTTGTATACCGCCCCATAGCCGAAGCTCTCTGGGCGGTTTACAACAAAATTATTCAAAAGGCTATACAAACATCACTGGTCTTTCCACCTGTCCCAAGTCACTGTGGTAATAAGCAACGATCTTCACAGGCACCAAAGCATCACCTCACATAATTTAGAGGAATCCACCATAAACACAAAATGAAAGCACAGTCAACGAGACAAGGGTATCCCTCTAGATATTATTTGAATGTACTTGCATTACAGCACAAGGTCACTGATGCTTGATCAAAAGCCAAACATGATGGATCGTTTAAACTCCATCAGAACTTGATAAAGAGCTTTCCACTGAGACTTTTGTCTTGGAACACATTTTTTTCTTTTAAAGTTCCCTACTTGCAAATGCTCTCAATGGGGAAGAGCGTTAATCTTTGGATCCTATATTCTCACACTTCCAAGCCAGGGAAGAATAGGGAGGGACATACATTTGACCTGGATGGACCAGAAGCAGAACTTTATCAGAGATATAAAGACACATACCTAGCCACAGTGTTCTTGGCCTAACCAGACATCTCACCCTCTTTCTACATTTTCCTTACTAAGACAGAGCCTTAACTATTGTTTCAGACAGCCATGGACCCAGCATTAACTACTGATTAACAGGGTGGATAATTTTACCCAAGATCACTTTTGACAGTCCTGCTCATCAGTTTTTTGCCTTCCACTTAGCAATCTCTTCTGCATATGGTTGATATTGCCCCTGTGGGAATGTTAAAATGTTTGTCACAACTGCTGTGGCATCTGACACATGGCACTAGAGATCCTCAGTTGAGAGGATGTGCCAGTGGGCTCCTTACTCCCTCACATGAGGATGAATCCCTTCAGAGGCCTTAGGGTTACAGGGCACGGACCAGCCCATTTCACAGGCTGACATCATTGCTGCACCCCCTGGTGGCAGAGCAACAGCCATGGGAAGAGCTAAAGCTGTCAGCTGTGGTGGCCTCTTCACTTCCCAATGGGAGCCAGCAGTCAGGCTGGTCCACAGTAATTCCAACAGCATGTGCCTTATCAGAAACAGGATCCTTGCCAGTATACTATGCCTTGCCACTGTGAAGCTGTATCCAATGAAAGTGTGCCCTTCTGTCAATCCAGGTTATGCATCCTGCATGTTCTCCACCCCACATCTCAGTTCCACTCCTGCCGGGGGATACATAAATAGCATCTTTAGATCCTATATTATCTCTTCCAAGCCAGTGAAGAAAAGGGAGGTTAGGTAGGAATGTCATCTCAAGATGGCATAAAAGTGGCCTAAATAAATTACTGGTTTTGACAGCAGGCTAATTTGTGCTGATTCAGATGTTACTGCAGCAGCAACAGCAGAGTCAGGCCACAGTAACAAGGATCCCTTAATGCACCTGAGCACCTTCCAATATTAGTATGCTTTGAACTACTTCCCATCTTTTGAATATGTGCACCTCACCTGCAAAGACCATTGGTTTTGCTGATTTAAACCCGGGCAATGGCTCCACTGGCTGGTTATGCAAATAGATTGTATCGCCTATTTGGGCTTCTGTGGCTTCTTTCATTCCAGCAATGAGATAGCCAACCTGGCCAGCATATCTAAATGAAATTGGCATCACGCAGAAATATGCATTACTTGGGGCTGTGCCCCTGCTTGCTCTGCTCACCAACCCCCCACCACGCCCGCCATGGTAGCCCCGCAGAGCTTCCCCTTCCCACTCCATGCAACTACTAAGCTCTTTTCACCTTCCCAACCTCATTTCTGAAGCCACTTCCCTTGTCTACTCTGCAGACCTACTTTGCACCTGTTTTCCCTTTCATCCACAAGTCCATTCCTCCCCGCTTCTATGTTGTACCCCCTTGCACACAGACCACCCACACATGGTAACCTTTTACATCTTCCTTCTCCCACATTGCAACTAAGAACCCTTTTCACCTTCTGCCCAATTATGAAGCCACCCCCTCTTCTTTTGTACCTGTTTTCACCTTTGCCCCCCGTTTTCATCTTCACCCTTTTCTTTGCTCCTCCTCCCTTTTCTCAACTCCCCCTAGCAAACAGACCCATTTCCATGCCTCCTCCTCCCTTTGCACACACACAGTTTTCACCTTGAATCTTTTTTCCTCCCTCCTCCTCCTCCTCCTTCATCTTCTCAACTCCCCCTTGCACATGGACCACGCCTTCTCCCCTCCTATTCTTGCAGTCCCCTTTGCACACACATTCCATTTTAAACAACAAGAGAAGTTTGAGTAAAACTGGAATGGCGGACAATTGAGAGGGGGGAAGTGTTGGCTTTAAACAACAGAAGAGGTTTAAGTAAAACAGGGATGGAGGAACAAGAGAGGGAAAACATGTTGGTTTTAAACAGGAGAGGTTTTACTGCACTAAGAAGGGAGCTGGGAAAGGCTCTGTTGTACCCTTATTATTTTCTGTGTTGTACCCATCTTCTCTATCTCTCCTTTTTAAAACTCAAAAAAAATCCTTAGTATTCCTTCCTTCCCAATCCACTCAGACCTCTCCTGTTTTAAAATGCCACTTTTTCCCTTTCATGCCCCTCCCCATCTGCACTGCTACACCAGGGCAGGAGAGGATTACAGTATTGTTAGAGTTTGGACAGACATAGTTCAGAGACCACATCCCCGCTTTGCTTCTTCCCCTCCATGTTTCCATGGAGATGAGGCCTGCCCCTCCAGCAAGATGACACTCTTACACAGATACAGAATAGGAGAATATTAAATATTTCAAACCTTTCTCTTGACAGAATAAGCTATTTAGCAATTTGGATATACATAATCAACTGCCTACAATTACATCAATTCCCCCATGCTAGTTGGCTACAATCTTTATACAACTGCTACACAGCTTTTGCAAATAAAGTGAAATATGAGCATTTTATTGTTGCCTGAAATATTCATTTCAATGACCAGCAGATAGTCTTTTGTCCAGAGGCACCAAGAAGCAGTTTCTAAATGCCATTAAGCCAATTTCATCTGCTGGTCTTAACAAGAAACTGCCTCCGCTCCATATTTTGCCCTACATGTCAAAGGAAAATGCAAAGTTGAAGGAAAATCAGCCTTACTGCTGCTGGCATGGCAGCCACAGGAACAAGGATCAAGACATCACCAAAGGCCTCACAAATAACACTTTCTGGTTTATTTCAAAAACTTTACACTTACAATGTATGTGTTGGCTGCTCATTGGGTGTCAGAATTCCCACTTCATTAACTTCATAAACCTTTTTTGTATGAGCTGATGTTATCCTATGGCCTTTATGAACCTCTCCACCAAACAATGCTATGTTGGCAATCACACCCCTGTAGTGATCAAAGGTAGAGTCGAACACCAAAGCCTTCAATGGGTCACGTGTGCTAGCTCTGGGCCTGTTATAAGAAAGAAAGAAAGAAATATATAATACTTGCTGAGAGTTACTTTTGAGTACCAGACATACATTTTCAAAGTGCTTGCATAACAACAGTTCCAGTTAACGCAGCAAGTAGTAATATGATTGGCAGACAGAAACTGAAATGTTTAAGCCTCTCCATATCCTGATTTTTCATCACATCTTATTTACCAGCCGAATCTACTAATATTATCTCATCAAATTAGGGATATTATTAAAGAGATTCAGATGGCAACATATACTTGGCTCAAGTAAAAGGCTAGGCCTAACTGCAAGACAGACTATTCTCCAGAGTATATAAGATGTCAGAAAAGAAAAGAAAACTTACGGAGGGATTCTTTCGATAACTTCCTGAAGTATTCTTTCAATATTTGTTCCCAGTTTAGCAGAAATCTAAAGTAAATTAAAAATGAAAGTTGACCTTATTTCAAGAGAATGCTATTGAAGCCCACTAATAAGCTGCAAGTGTCATATTTACATATTATGTTTCACGCATGATGCCCAGTTGTATTTTAAAAATGCTTTACAGTGAATAGTTGCTGTTGTTATATGCTTTCAAGTCGATCATGACTTATGGCGATCTTTTTTGGATATATTCATAGGGTTTTCATGGTAAGAGGTATTCAGAGGTGGTTTACCACTGCCTTCCTCTAAGCCTACAGCACCTGGTATTAAGCAATTGTATTTATTCAATGACTTTAACAATTCACTCCACAGAAGGAGGAAGTAATATACTTCACTCTGGAGGAAGGGCTGGATCCAAAACCAACCTTCCACTGGCTGCCTTGACAGGTGGGCAGGACCCCCCTTATGTCAATCACCCGATGTCATATGAAGTCAGGTGCTGATCTGATCCCTGCTGAAAGCAGCATGGCTTTCACTGGATGCCAGATTTCAACACTGAATACAAGATACGGTTGAAAAGAAACAATCCCAAAGTTCTAGTTTATTCATTTGCAGCCACAGCTTTACTTGTCATGCATCTGATGACCATATGATGTCAAATGAGTGTCAGGAGGGTGTGGCCTGGCTAAAATGGCCTTGCAGGCTAAACAAGGAGGCCTGATGAGCCTAATTACAGCTGTGGTAGTTCCCCCAATGCTACTTTATTTGGACATATTGGATAACAAGAAAGGACAGTCTTTGTGTAGTAAAAAAGCTCATTTCAAACATTTTAATCCTCTTCTAATAATAAACAGGAAAATTTGACACTGTAAAAAAAATTGCACTTTTCAAGTAGTGAAAGGGCCACAGCTCAATGTAGAGTATGTGTTTTGCATGCAGAAGATCCTAGGATCCATATCTGACATCTGAAAACGCTCATCTGGAGAACTCGTGTACACTGACAGCAGCTCTCAAAATACTGAATTAGGTGAATCAGCGGTCTGATTCACTATCAAGGAACTTCCTACGTTCCTATTTAATTGAGTCTCAGATGCTGTAATTATTGCAAATGAACTACAGAAGAGCAATATGATATTTAAACATATGTAAATATGTAATGGACTACAACCCATGGATTCAGTCCACAGATCCAAGCACACCAATGCGTACAAGGATCACCAAACAGATCATCAGTGTAATCAGCTTTGACAGTAACAATCCACTATATTCTATCCCCCTGACAAAGAAGTGATCAGTAATATAAAAGATTATCATACCAACCATGTATTAGGAATTTTGCACACGGACCCATTCCTAGCAATGATCAGCTTGACCTTGGATGATAGAGGCAATGATGTTTTACCCTATACAGCCAAGAAGTCACCTTACGTGCAGAAGTTTACTCCTGTGTATGGGTCTTCTATTACTGGATAGAATTTATGACAAAGAGTGTGCACACACTTACTTGGGACTAAGTTTCACTGACTCTGAGTAAATACAGTAGGGCCCCGCTTTACGGTGCTTCGCTTTACAGCGTTCCGCTAATGCAACGGTTGTCAATTGCAGAAAGGCCCCACTCCTACGGCGCTTGTTCTGCTTTTACGGTGTTTTTTGGTCATCAGGCGCTATTTTGGTCAATGTTACTCAATGCATTCCGTTTTACAGCGGGGGTCCGGAATGTAACCCGCTGTATGAGTGGGGCCCTACTGTAATGCGTAAGAGTGTGCTGTAAGAATATAACTGTTTAGTAAAAATAACCTGTAAGTGTCCCTGTTGAAGAGGTTTATCAACAAAACACACATTTATAAAATGGTGTCTTACCCTAATACAGTCTCCTTTGGGGATATCAAATACTGTTTCAATTTGATTTTCCACTCTCTCGGGATCTGCATTCTTTAGATCAATCTGCAAAACAAAGTTACTGTTACAGCAGCTAAATGATTAGGACAATAAACAAATCCTATTGGAGCAAAAAAATGAGAGAAGGCAGCCATATTCACTGGTGTTTTAAAAATGTGTGCTATAGTTACATATTCGTTTTTCCATATTTTACTAGCAACCTGGGAACTTTCTATGTCTTTGTTAAACTAGTGTTCTGCAGTCAAGGAGGGGGTGTCTACTTAGAGCAACTATGTGAAATTGGAAACAGTTGGTTCAGCATCATCATATTTTACATACAAAGCACATAAAATTACTAGATAATGTACAAAACATTTTTTAAAAGACAAATCCCCGGCCTGCAGGTTCACCATCTAAAATCAACTGATACAAAGGGAAGAGTAAGGCAGGTGACGCAAAAAAGGGAAATCAAGCAAACATAAGGAAATACAGATTCTGAATCAAAAGCTAGAACAGCTTAAGAGAACATAGAAGAAATAAACAGGTTTCTAATTCTGTTGTTCTACTGAAAAAAAGGAAGAGGAAATAGGAGGCAGAGAGTTCTAAGCACAGGGAGAAGCCAGCCAAGACACATAACCCTATGCTTGATTTCTTGGAAGTAAGTGTCAATGTTTTCAGTGAGGCTTGCTCCCAGAACTGCCGCTTGCACGGTCAAGGATAAAACAGTGCTAAGGAAATAGGATGCCGAACCAGAAGATTAAATTCAGCAGTGTAAAGAGTAAGAAGCTTAGTAGTGCCATAAGATTCATCTTATGCCCACTAAGACAAGAGCCACTAGTGTGGCAGCACCTGTCCTTTGGAATGAGCTTTGAATGACTATCAGAATACCTTCAGTATTGGCATTTGGGCGCCTGCTTAATACTCATCTGTTCACCCAGGCTTTTCCTGAGGTATGATCCAGCTATGTTGATGTTTATTATTTATTTATTTTATTAAGCTTATATACCGCCCGACTAGCAACAGCTCTCTGGGCGGTGAACATTAAAAATACAATAAAAACAACACAATGCAGTATATCACAATACAAAACTGTACAAAAAACTGTACAGTCTAAAATCAAAATATAATAATTTAGAATTAACAGGAATTAAAATGCCTCAGAGAAGAGTCTGGCCACCGCATTTTGCACTAGCTGTAGCTTCCGAATCGTCTTCAAAGGTAGCCCTACGTAAAGCGCATTGCAGTAGTCCAGACACGAGGTTACCATAGCATGTACCACTGATGTGAGGTCCTCCTTACTCAGATAGGGACGTAGCTGGGCTGTATCAGTCTGACCTACAGATTTGTGATGTATTTCATGCTGTACACTGTCATGATATTTTTCTTCTTAATGTTAGCAGGTATAGAAATTTTTGCAAATAAATAAACAAAATTGGGAGAAGAAATAGGAAAGCCTTAGAAGTAATAATAGTTTATAAACACAGACAGACAAACTTAAATCAGTGAAGAGAAAACCACAGAGGTGACCCACAATCAGAACGGCAACTTACCCTCCTGTGGCTCACCTCTGTCCCAAGTGCACTCAGGGGTGCTGGGGACAAGTCATTGTTCTGTCTTAAAGCTTAATCGAAGAATTATTAATTTATTAAGTATTACCTTATTTATAACAGGAATTATTGACAGCTGTGCTTCAAATGCAAGATAAAAGTTTGCAACCGTTTGAGCTTGAATACCCTAGAAAACAGTATTAAACATTTGAGAGTTTGTGCATGTAATTCTCCCCACAAAAGACTGTCCCAGAGAAAAGGGACATAGTTGTAGCTCAGTGACTGAGCACATGCTTTGCATGCAGAAGGTCCAAGTTCAACCCCCAGCATTTCCAAGTATGGCTGAGAGACCCCATCTGAAAACATGGAGAGCTGCTGCCAGTCAGTGTAGACAGTTATGAGCTAGATTAACCAATGGGCTTGACTCAGTGTAAGGCAGTTTTAATTATTCCTTCACTTTTATTAATAGCTTATGTAATTATTGTTTATTGATGGTCTTATCGCTTGGCAAATTTAATTTTATTCTTTTCATATACATATTGCAAAACACTCTGGGATTTTAACTGACGGAGGGCAGTTTAACAGTGGAATAAATAAAATAAATAAAAATTAGATCCAACTCAGTCCCACTGTAGCATTATTACCAATGTTGCAATCATTTTGGTTCTTCATACCTTATTTTTGGTTGACCAGAAATTAGATTTAAATCCTCAACAGAGCTTTCACAACAGAGCCTAACATTACAATCCTATGCATGTTTACTCAGAAGTAAGTGCGGCATAGTGGTTAAGGTGTTGGACTACAACCTGGGAGACCAGGGTTCGAATCCTCACATAGCCATGAAGCTCACTGAGTGACCTTGGGCCAGTCACTGCCTCTCAGCCTCATGAAAACCCTATTCATAGGGTCATCATAAGTTGGAATCGACTTGAAGGCAGTACTTTCCCCCCCCAAGTTTCATTGTGTCCAGTGGGCTTTATTTATTTTATTTTATTTATTTATTTATTTATTTTTATTTAATTAAGCTTATATACCGCCCGACTAGCAACAGCTCTCTGGGCGGTGAACATTAAAAATACAATAAAAAATAACACAATATAATATAACACAATGCAAAACTGTACAAAAACTGTACAGTCTAAAATCAGATTATAATAGTTTAAAATTAACATGAATTAAAATGCCTCAGAGAAGAGAAAGGTTTTAACTTGGCGCTGAAAAGATGATAGTGTCGGTGCCAAGCGCACCTCCTCGGGGAGACTATTCCATAGTTCGGGGGCCACCACTGAGAAGGCCCTAGATCTTGTCACCACTCTCTGGGCTTCCCTATGGGTCGGAACCCGGAGGAGGGCCTTCATAGTAGACCGTAGTGTACGGGCCTGTTCATATCGGGAGAGGCGTTCCGACAGATATCGTGGTCCCGTGCCGTATAAGGCTTTATAGGTAAGTACCAACACTTTGAATCTGGCCCGGAAGCATATTGGAAGCCAGTGCAGGTGAGCTAGCACAGCTGTTATATGCTCAGACCGCTTAGTTCTTGTTAGCAGTCTGGCCGCCGCATTTTGCACTAGTTGTAGCTTCCGAACCGTCTTCAAAGGTAGCCCTACGTAAAGCGCATTGCAGTAGTCCAGACGCGAGGTTACCATAGCATGTACCACTGATGTGAGGTCCTCCTTACTCAGATAGGGACGTAGCTGGGCTACCAACCGAAGCTGGTAGAACGCATTCCGGGCCACCGAGGCTACATGAGCCTCAAGTGTGAGGGAAGAGTCTAAGATGACTCCCAGACTACGAACCTGTTCCTTTAGGGGGAGTGTAACCCCATCCATGTCAGGGTATATATCCACCATCCGATCAGAGAAACCATCCACCAACAGCATCTCAGTCTTGTCAGGATTGAGTCTCAGTTTGTTAGTTCTCATCCAGTCCATTGTCGCGGCCAGGCAACGGTTCAGCACATCGACTGCCTCACCTGAAGAAGATGTAAAGGAGAAGTAGAGCTGCGTGTCATCAGCGTACTGATGACAACGCACTCCAAAACTCCTGATGACCGCCCCCAGTGGCTTCATATAAATGTTAACAAGCATGGGAGACAGAACCGAACCCTGCGGGACCCCACATTGGAGAACCCACGGTGTCGAGCAATGTTCCCCAAGCACTATCTTCTGGAGACGACCCGCTAAGTAGGAGCGGAACCACTGCCACACAGTGCCTCCAACTCCCAACTCCGCGAGCCTCTCCAGAAGGATACCATGGTCGATGGTATCAAAAGCCGCTGAGAGGTCAAGGAGAATCAACAGAGTTACACTCCCTCTGTCTCTCTCCCGACATAGGTCATCAAACAGGGCGACCAAGGCAGTCTCAGTGCCAAAACCAGGCCTGAACTCTGATTGAAATGGATCTAGATAATCGGTTTCATCCAATAGCGCCTGGAGCTGGTCAGCAACCACTCGTTCCAGGATCTTGTCCATAGTGAGCTCTAATCTTATACTCATTTACTTGGGAGGAAGTCCCACTGAACTCACTGGGGCCTATATCTGAAAAGACTTGTTAAGGGTTGTATTGTAAGTGTGCTTAGGATTTCAGGCTACAATCCCTAGCACTTGTGCAACCCCTAGCACTTGTAGAGGCATATTTTCTGACATAACACAGGATCCAACTCTTACAAAGCCAATAATCCCATACAATCTTTCCTGATCACAAATTGCCTAAGATGGACCCCTAAGTTGTCCTTTTCCATTATTATTTTTTAAAGTTATCCACAATGACAGATGGAAGTTTTCTTGAACCATTTGGAAGAGGAAGACTGTTCATTGCTCCAGGGGGAAAAAAAGGGTACACACAAAACAGAATTTACCGTTATCAATTATACAGCAGGGAGCAAAGGAATGTACTTCAAAACGCCTACCTCATTTGCATCCACTACAAGCAAGACACCTTGACAAGCAGACAATGATCGTGATACTTCATAACTAAAATCTACATGGCCCTGTGGAGGAAAAAATGATACATGATTTTCAAGAACATTGTTGACTTGGCAGCTCAAAATCTGGTTAATGATATTTATTTTATTTATTGGATTTATTAGTCGCCCATCTGGGAGGATATCCAACCACTCTGGGCGACATACAATCAGAAGTATAAAATTACAATGAACAATAGACATAAAGACATTAATACATTAAAATCACCACCAATAACTGCAGATCCCACAGAACCTAATTTTAAGTTGTTCTGAGTTTATGGCTAACTTTAACTTATTTAAACTGTATCCCTGTTGTACCTTGCTTGGAAAAGGCAGGATATATTTAAATACATAGAAGTTTTGAGAAGATCCATTTGAAATCCACTTTACCCATCCCATCTTGAGCAGCTCAGAGACAAATATTTGACAAACATCTTCTGGTTCTTACCCTATAGGGAAGAGAGTGGACGACGTGCCATCTTATCACCCCCTCTACTCATAGCCTCCTTGCAGAAGGCCACATTATGTTTCCCCCAGCCTTGGAAAAATTCAATTCAGTTTACATTAAAAGGCACACCTACCTAGTTTACACCTTCCAGAACAATGCGAAAACTGAAAGACAGCCTTCCCTCAAAATTCACACTTCACTGAATTTTGCAATGCAGTTCCCGAGCCAAGTAATGCATTCAAAAATGCACACACTAGGGCAGCCCTTCCCAACCAGCACGCCCCCAGATGCCGCCGGACCACAATCCCCATCAGCCCCAGCCAGCATTGCCATTGGTCAGGAAAGATGGGAGCCATGAAGCTGTGGTGTTACCCAACTGTGTGCAGACTTACCAAAAAGCCTGAATCTAGTTTCTGATATTTCACAAATTCATGAAGTGATGGAACAGAAGCTACATCTAGCTACCTGAGGCCAGTGAGATAACAGACAACTCTCCATGACATGAGGAAATGGCACCATCACCAACATCCTCATAATCTTGGAGGAATGGGTCACCATAATATCCAAACCAGAGCCTACCCCCATTAGGAAACTAATTATGAAACCTTCTTGACCTGTCATTAGTTAATCGTAATTCCTGAGGAAATGGTTCAAAAATGATAGTTTTATTAGAAGAGGGATATTGGGCAGGCTTCCACAAATTTGTTACACCCTGTGGTAGCCAACCTGGTAGCTCCCAGATGTCTCCTGACCATTGGCCATGCTGGTTGGAGTTGATGGGAGTTACAGTTCAAAACTTCTAGAAGGCATAAGGCTGAGGAAAGTATAGGATCTAAGGCCTGTACAGCTTTGCATTTGGACTTTCTGTTGAAGATGCCATTAGAGTCAACAAAGAGTCTCTGTGCCAAATGATGAAGTTTTCTGGATGACTCATCAGCCTCAATCTTTGTAAACTTGCTCATTAACTTCGCTTCTTCTACTGAATAAATTAACTGTATTAGTTTAACAACTGCACTGTGTCCAATGATTAATTGCAGTTTTACTTCACTCCTGTCTGGTAACAATGGAGCTTGATCCAACCTACCACATGTGCAAAAGGATTCCTTCCTGCTAATATATCGGAACACAGCATCCCTGCGTGAGCCCAGCTACACAGCCTGTTCAGAACTCCTAGACCACAGCCACAAATTTTGCTCCAGCCCATGGTTATTTAAGGATTATTTACATACCACCAAAGCTACTGGGCCACTTAATGTAAAGGTTAAAACATAAAGTATACAAAGAAAACAAACAGAAAATCTAAAACAGAATAAAAGCACAAGCAGAATAAAACCAAAGTAAAACCAGTAACAAGAAATAACAATAATGCAAAAGATCTAAAAGCACTAAAAAAAAGCTTAAAGAAAAAACGAAAGAACACGCTACAGGTCAGATATGTATTACTTCCACAACTTTTAACAATTAACTTACAGGCGTATCAATGAGATTTAAGAGATAATTTGTTCCTTTGTGATTATAAATGAGAGAGGCAGTCTGGGCTTTAACAGCGATTCCTCGTTCCCGTTCCACTTGCAATTTATCCAGCACCTGCTTATTATGGTTAGGGTTGCCATATTGCCCGGTTAGCCGGGTTTTACCCAGATTCTATGCATGCCACCCGGCGCCCGGCTAGCCCCTTAGGTGGCCCGGATTCTCAGCTTTAATTTTTTAAAAAAATTAAGTTTCTAGGTGGTCCGGTTCTCGAGATATACATAAAAACGTCTGCCACCCCCCCGACTGTTAAATCTTTCTTTAAACATTACTGTATACAGTACTATAGCGCTTCGTAGCTTTAACCCCGCCCATTCCGCATTGCAGCCAATCAGGGATTGCGTTTCAGTTTCATTCACCTGAGGCAGTGTCTAGAAAACAAAATGGTGGTTTCCCCCCCTGTTTATCTGAAATCTCATAAATTGGGTAAGTATATACATTTCAGTTTCTTTTCCTCTTATGTGCAGGAGTCAGATCCTGGGCAGTGTTTTCAAAACCTTCCCAATACTTGCTTTTGTGGGGGTAAAAGCATGCTAATCCCATATGCCCAGAGTAAATCCCATTGAATTCAATAGGACTTACTTTTGAGTAGACATGGTTATGAATGTGCTCAAAATCAATGGGACTTTGGAGTGCATGTAAAAAAGAATTGTGTTTGTGTTCTAACTCTTTCTGCCCCCTTCTCCAGTCCTATTTTAAAGCAAGTAGGCAGGGCTTACTTAGGTATTACAGTTTTTATTCTGTAGGAAAGTAATACTGATTTTTTTTAAAACTAATACTGATTTTTCTGCAATGACCAACTGGTTTGACAATAAACTATTATATGGGCTGTATGTATTTATACATCTGCAGTGTGTGCGTGTGCGTGTATGGAGTCTTTCCAACACCCCTGTGAGGTAGGGTTGGAAACCAAGGCAGCTCACAACAAGAAATAAAGCCATTTAAAATCCAATAACCATAAAAACAAGTATAAACAGTTGCAAAACAGCGTAAAGTGGCATGATTCGGAATTTTGGGTTGTGTGAATGAAGTTGCTTATCACTTGAGGTTGCATTTCTGTCCCTGTTTGAGTAAGGCCCACTGAATATGCTGGGACTTGCTTCTGAATAAATAAACCTAGGATTGCACTATAAATCTCTTTACAGTTTGTGTAAATAATAAATATATTTGATAGTCATGCTTATATAAATATTTCTTCATTTATCATATTTTTGGTTTTTGGTTAGGAATCCTGACTGGTTGTGAGATGCTTAATTTTTTGTCTTACTCATAGGAATCTTGTTGTGATTGGTATGGTATTACATTTAGGAAAGTGTTACTGCCTTCTGTTTTTTTTTTCCTATTTGCATTTCACTTATCTTTAACCTCACTCCGTTACAGCTATAGAAGCAACAGCAGCATATGCAAGATAATTAACTCCCATTAGTGATAAGAACAAGAATTTATAATTATTATTTCAATTAAAACAAGAGGCTTATCAATACTTTGAAGAGGACCAGTTATTTATTTTCTTTCTGAGCCCAGGACTGGGTCTTTCATGATGCCCGGTGGGGGGGGGGAGCAGGAGAGTAGTCGATAAGACAGACATCCTGGTATTGGTAATCTAATTAGCAAGGTATGTGTGGAGTTGTTGCACACTTCCAGGCCCAGTTTCATTTTGAGTATGAGGGTGGAACCTGTGTAGATGTGGTTGATCAAAGGGAAAAGAAATTTTGAGTTAAGCAAAGCTCTGCTTTTATAAAACCTCAGAAACATACAAATACTTTGAATGTCTGAGTGCCTGCACCAGTGGAATACTGGAGGAACTTGTAAAATTTACTGCAACAGTATTTAGAACTGAGCATGTGGTGTGAAAGACTCCTTTTCCTAACATTTTGGCTTCTTGTTTTTCTCCACCCCAGTTTTTGGTGGTAATTCCTAGGCACAAAAACAAAACAACTGGACAATCAAAATTTTAATATGCAAATAATATGCATAATATGCAAATAATTTGCAAATAATTTGCATAATATGCAAATTAACCTGCCCGGATTTGTGGAACTGGAATATGGCAACCCTAATTATGGTCAGCTTTGACAATTGTTCCTAAAGGGTCAAACATACTCAATAATTAATGTACAAGTGAGTAAGAAAATACTGTAAATTTATGCATAGCCATATTTCATTCTCGTAGGCATATGGCTATTAAAAAAAGAGAGAGAACGATTTCTATGTATTATCTTTCTTAATCCATTCCTATCAAGAAAGCTATAGTTCCAAAGTTTGGCATGGCAGCCAGATAATATTCAGGGAAATTCATCTAAAATATATTGACGCAATGGATAAGCAAATATCCTCAGAATTGATGGTGCAGGACAAAATGGATGTTTTGGTGCCCAAATGTTTTAATGTGCAATATTAGACCCAAGTTCAGTCATTCAGATGGGCCGTGTGCCCTTCCTTGTCCTGTCTTATATGCCAAAGTATAGATGGTCAATCAAAGGCCAGCAGGCTGCATCTGACTTACCAGGGCTTTCCCGTAATCTTGTAACCAAACAGGTATTCCGTACAAAAATATGAGGGCAGAAGCTTCAGCAAACTGCATATGCTGCCACCTATATATATGTTAGTCTGTATAGAAGGCCTTTCTACAATGCTCATGATAAGAAAAGACAATTCACCAATGAAAAAAAGAATGGTGCACATTCAGTGGACAAATCCAGATTTTGCCAACATATCTGTTTGCTTAACACATTTTGCCTCCATGAGTTCAATTTTTAAAAGTGTTTGGCATTGAAGGGGAGGACAAGAGAATGGGCAAATGGAAACATCTATGCTTCTCTTGGCAACAAGGTGAATACTTTTTTTTTATGCAACCTGACTGCAGTTTCACAACAGAGACATCAACAACAAAATAGCCGTTATCAAATTCAACTCACTGAAATAGAAACAAAACTTTTGGGTCCCATTTCTATAAAATATCCACTTCATCACTGCAATAAACGAAATTTTATGAGCCATTACACTAGAGAAAGCACTATATTTTAGGTATGAAAATCTTGCTAAATCTATATTGTTACACAATGGTCAGTATATAACAGACCTCTGGCATGAGAATTGTATTGCTGTGCATGCATAACAAAGTAAGATGAAGCCAACCGCTGCAATCTGTGGTGGAGGCCCTGTTAGCCATTCCACAGCCTGCAGATGACTCCCTCACAGCAGTGCGAAAAAGGGCTTTCCACATGGTGGCACCTATCTCATGGAGATCAGTCAGGCCCTGACTGCTGGGTGCCTCCGACAGCAATTATAACATACCTCTCTGCACAAGTTTTTGCTGACTATTAATACTGAGTCCTTACATCTCTAGCTACCATAATTGATTCTGATGTTTTCCTCTTGTTTTATTGATATGGCTTTTATTGTTATATTTTGTTTTATGATGTCATAATGTTCTGTAAACTGTCTTGGTATTTCTTTGAAATGAAAGGCAGTATACATATAAATCTAATAAATAAATCATACCACAGAATGATACAAAACATGAGGCACACTCTAAAATTATCTCACCTGTTATCTCCAGCAGCCTATCTGCTAGAGTACTTTTCCCATGGTCTACGTGAACTATTATGCTGAAATTTCTAATGTTTTCAACAGGAAACAATGCCATATCTACTGTGTCCTAAAGCACATAAAGGAAAAGTGTCACAAAACATTAATAGCCTAGGGCAGCAGACAAATCATGCATCTTTGCCAATGCACTTATATTCATTAAAACCACAAGATGCAATTTTACATTTTCTGTTCCAAGACACAAACTGAGGAAAAAGAGAGGCGCTTCAGCCTCACACAAGTTTGCTGTTCTGATGTACATCTTTAGCAGCTTTACAGCATTTGTTTATTTTCCATCTCCATTCTGATCCAACCTAACCAATTCTTTACTAAACCTAGTTATGCCAAACTTCCCCAGCCTGTGACTTCTAGATGTTTTGGACAACATCTCCCATCAGCCTCAGCCATCACTACAAAAAACTCAGCTTTAATAAGCAGCAAATGCCTGGGTGAATAAAAATGTTGTTAGCATGCACTGAAAATTTAACAAAATCAGCAGTTGCTTTATGGGAGGAGAGGATGATTCCACAAGCTGGGCACCATAACAGAAAAGACCATCTGCCTGGTTACTGCAAGATGAAACTCAGCAGGCTGCAGCACTACCAGACAGGACTCATCCAAAGATCTTACCATACGGGCAGGTCTATGTGGGAGATGACATTCTTACAGGTTTCCAAATCAGAAATAGTTTAGGGCTTTAAAGTCAACAAGACAACCTAAAGTTGGCTCAGTAGCAAATTAGCAACCAGCACAGTTCTTCAAAAATGGGGCCGCAAGCTCAATAAACAACCCCAGTAAGCAGCTTTGCCAAAACATCTGTAGAGCATCAGGTTGGGGAACACTGGATTATGTTACACACATATGCAGAGTATGCATGCTTTGAGCAGCAGCCTATGAAGATTCACATGCACACACAAAACAAAAACAGCAGATATGCAGTTCTTAATAGTAACTCATTCTTGTAAACCACTTAAAGGTTTGTTACAATCTAGCACTATATACTAGCCATGACGGCTATGCTCTGCCTCCATAAGCATTCTAGATACCAGTTGCTGGAAACCGGCAGGAGGGGAAAGTGCTCCTTGCACTCAAGTCCTGCTTGCAGGTTTCCCATGGGCAACTTGTTGGTCACTGTGAGAACAGATGAGCCATTGGCCTGATCCTGTATGGTCTTCCAACGTTCTTCTCCGTTTTGTTAAATAAATAAAACATACATACTTAGGAGATAAATTTCACTGAAATGAATGGGACTTACTTCCAAGTAAATGTACTTAAAACTGGGATATTACTGAGAAAACATTCACTTCCCTGATACTCATTAAAAAAACACTAAGGGAAGAAAACATCAGATGGCCACAGAGCACAGTTATGTTCGTAAAGTAGTAGCAGGAATTAGGTACTTGATGTCCTCTACTACAGAACACAACCCAGCAAATTAATACCCCCAACTTGCTATGGAAATGTTTGTCATATATTTACTTCTCAACTATACTGTTACAAAATGAGCTTAATAATGCTGAAATCAACCCTACCCTACAGATATATTTATAAGTACACAGACAGCTGTCACCTTGCCAGTCTCTGAGCGATATTGCCTGGGGAATGTGACACAATGTCCAGGAGGCTTTTCTAGCCCCGGAGAAAAATATGAAAAAATGCCAGCATTATATGACCTCTTGAGGCTGACACAAAGACATAAAGCCTTTTTTACAAGTGCAAGCATGTTTTTAGGAAAGCTGCAGAAGTCACTGTTCAGGCTGTAGTACGACAAGCAAAGTGCTTAGAACAGGGCATAAATGCAGCCACTGGTTCAGCATAGTGTTCCACCAAGATGCTTCTTTCTACAATCAGCCAAAGGGATCCTTAACAAAAACACATTTCCAGAAGATGGAGCAAGTTGATTTTATGAACTTGTCTGTGTGTTCTCTGTACAGAGCAGAAAGATCCGAAGGTTCATGGGGTTACACATTGGGCTATACCTGTGAAAAGAGAAAGCTGAAACTTATTTTTTGGTGTTACATCTCACATGTTCTAAAACTGTATTCCTTCCCCTGTCGCAACCAAATCATTAATGGGGGGGGGGGAGGAATTACTTTGTGCAACAAGCAATCTTAAAGTGACAGATGTTGCCTGATAAGCTTATGCCCTCCACTGCAAAGGACCTAATACTTATCCTAACAGTTATGTTTACTGCACCCCAAGCTCAGAGTTCCTTCTTTCATTTGCGTTTACCATCCCTAAGAGTTACAAAAGTAGTTCATGAAGGATAGGCCAATCAACAATAAATAGCCAAGACAGCCAAGTGGAAGCTCCAAGTCAGAGCCAACATGCCTCCAAGTATCAGACGACAGCAGGGCAAAAAAGAGAGGGCAGCTGCCTTCCTGCCTTGTTTGTAAGTCTTCCTATGCTTTGGTTGGGCAACGCAGGAAAGAGTATGCTGGACTAGAAAGACCCACTAAGCTCTTCTTATGTTCCTCATATACTTGATTATCCTGTTCCTATCCTGTGTGCTCTTTGGCCATTATTTTAATTTTGCAATTAATTAAACAGTTTATTAATTTTCGCAGAATCAAGAGATGCACATTGTTTGTTTACGATAGCAAAAATGAGCATTCTTTCAGACTTTCACGTGACTGAGTTCCATAGCTCATTGCTGAGGAATCCATTCTACAAGCCTAATGCCATGACCTATTAACTATTTAATAGACTTTTAAATCTGCAATTAAAGCTTTAATGGAATAATCATACCAATTAGTCAGTCACTGCCCACAATTATATTCCATATCTTGAACAGTCCATTCCTCTTACTTCCATTCAAGTTCACCTCCATTAGGTTCAACAATTATTCACTTGGCTTGTGTTTGTTTCAGAGTTGATTCAACTGTTATATTACTACATGAAAGGCATTTCCAGAAAAGAATGAACATGAAACCTGCAAATGCGCATTGATTTCCACTGTATGTAGATATGCTTGGAAGCTTTGATTGGCCATGCCTTCCCAGGACACATTTGCATAGCAGAAAACAAATGTAGGTGCTAACTTATGCAGATTACACACTGACTTTCTCTGTATAGGAATCAGTCTACACCAAGGATTGCTAACCTTTTTGGACCAGAGGGCACATTTCAAATTTTGAGAGAGTGCTAGGGGCATCAGTCACAAAACAGCTGCCATGGGGGGGGGTGTTATAACACAAAACAACTACCATGGGGGCATGACATAACACAGAGTGCCGCAGCATTTCCCATAACTGTATTTCCATATTAGAAATTTCTGCCTGCTATGCAGACCCTAGGACGACGGAGACGCTGCTGCTGCCGCTGCCACTGTTGCTGCTGGAGGATAAAGCTGTGCGATTTATCTGGGATTGTGTTGCTGCTTTCTTGGAATTGTTTACTATCAATATTTCCCGGGTCGGGCTGCTGTAGTCTGGCTGGTATGGTGCTTCACAGGACTGAGCCCTGGCCGTCCGCCAGACGTGGCTAATCTTCTCCACCTGCTTGTCGGAAAGGAATATCATTATCATCTGAGGGGGAAGAGTCGTGACTGTTGTTGGTTGTCGCTGCTGTTGTTCTCTGGCTGTTAACATCGCTCTAACTCTTATTTTTGGGAGCAGAGTCATTAATTAGGGTTCTGTTAGCACGTGTTTACAGCTTGCTTCTGGGCGAGTATGGTGGTATGAGTGTGTATGAGAGTGTATGTGTATGAGAATTGCGTGTACGTTTAAGGTTTTACATTATGTGCCTGGGTGAGAGGTTTCAGGGCTATGTGGGGAGATCTGAGGGGGCCCCAATTGCCGTGGTGACAGGCAGAGGGAGATACGGCATTGTGAAGAAGTCTGGCCAGGTAAGGGGAACTCGGCCCAGGCAGCTAACGACTGTGCCTTGTTCCGGTCTTCCTCGCACCCACGGGTTTTGTGGTTGTCCTATCGGCCAGCTCTCAGATCTTCAGATGCTGCTCTTAAATGCCAGATCGGTTCAAAATAAGATCTCCCTCATCCACGATTTAATTGTGGATGAGGGAGCCAACCTGATGTGCATTACAGAGACCTGGGTGGGTGAGCAGGGAGGAGCTAGTCTCTCCCAGCTGTGCCCACCGGGGTATCTGGTTCAGCATCTGGGTAGATCTGAGGGTCGGGGAGGGGGTGGCTGTGGTCTATAGGAGTTCCATCTCCCTCTCCAAGCACCCTGTCCAAGTGGCTACTGGCTTGGAGTGCTTGCATCTTGTGTTGGGTCAACGTGACAGATTGGGGATTCTGTTGGTATACCGCCCACCCAGCTGCCCAACGGACTCCCTAACTGAGCTGACGGAGGTGGTCTCGGATGTACTGTTGAGATCCCCTAGACTTTTGGTGCTGGGGGATGTCAACATCCATGCAGAGACCATCTTGTCTGGGGTGGCTCAGGACTTCATGGCCTCCATGACAACCATGGGGCTGTCTCAATATGCTGTTGGCCCAACACATATAGCGGGACACACTCTAGATCTAATTTTTGCCACTGGACTGGGGGATGGTGATCTGAATGTAGGGGATTTTACAACGGTCCCTTTGTCATGGACAGATCACCGCTTGCTGAGGTTTAGATTCACAGCGACCTCTTCCCTCTGCAAGGGTGGGGGACCCATTAAGATGGTCCGCCCCCAGAGACTAATGATTCCGGAGGACTTTCAAAAGGCTCTGGGGAGTTTTTCGGCTGATAAGGCTGGTGCTCCTGTCAAAGCCCTGGTGGAACTGTGGAATGCAGAAATGACCCGGGCAGTTGACACGATCGCCCCTGTGCACCCTCTTCGGTGTAAAGCTCATGCAGCTCCATGGTATACTTTGGAGCTGAGAGCGATGAAACAGCATAGAAGACCGCTTGAGTGCAGATGGAGGCGAACTCCTGATGGATGCAATTATGCACTGGTAAGTGCCTACACTAAGTTGTACTTAGGGGCAGTGAGGACAGCTAAGAAGCAACATTTTGCTGCCACCATTAAATCGTCGATCTGCCGGCCAGCGGAGCTCTTTAAAATAGTCCGAGGGCTATTACATTCCGGCCCTACGGACGTCGTGGAGTCATCACAGGCACGCTGCAATGAATTTGCTAGGCACTTCCAGGACAAAATCTCTTGCATCTGCCAGGACTTAGACTCTAATGTTGCAGCAGTTGAATCGAATGAGGTGTCCAGCGCACAGTCTTGTCCTAATTTTTTGGATGAATTTCAGCTAGTACAGCTTGAGGACGTTGACAAGGTGCTTGGACTGGTGCGTGCGACCACTTCTAAGTTGGATCCTTGCCCTTCTTGGCTAATAAAAGCTAGCAGGAATGAAACAGCCGGCTGGGCCAGGGCAGTGATTAACGCTTCATTGCGGGAGGGAGTGGTCCCTGGCCTCCTGAAAGAGGCGATAGTAAGACCACTTCTGAAGAAAACGTCCCTGGACCCGGAAAATCTTAACAACTATAGGCCAGTGGCTAACGTGCCATTCCTGGGCAAGGTCCTCGAACGAGTGGTTGCCTACCAGCTCCAGACACTCTTGGATGACACCGATTATCTGGATCCATTTCAGTCCGGTTTTAGACCCGGTTTTGGCATGGAGACAGCCTTGGTTGCCCTGTATGATTACCTTTGTCGGGAGACAGACAGGGGGAGTGTGACCCTGCTGATTCTCCTTGATCTCCCAGCGGCTTTTGATACCATCGACCATGGTATCCTCCTGGGACGACTCACTGATTTGGGAGTGGGCGGTACTGCATGGCACTGGTTCCGCTCCTACCTGGTGGGTCGTCTCCAGAGGGTAGTGCTTGGGGAGCATTGCTCGGCACCCTGGGATCTCGAGTATGGAGTCCCGCAGGGGTCAGTTCTGTCCCCCATGCTCTTTAATATCTATATGAAGCCGCTGGATGCGGTCATCAGGAGTTTTGGAGTGCGTTGCCATCAGTACGCTGATGACACACAGCTCTACTTCTCCTTTTCATCTTCTTCAGGTGAGCCTGTCGATGTGCTGAACCGATGTCTAGCTGCGACAATGGACTGGATGAAAGCTAACAAACTGAGGCTTAATCCAGACAAGACTGAGATGCTGCTGGTGGGTGGTTCTCCTGACAGGATGGGGGATGTTCGACCTGTTCTGGATGGGGTTGCACTCCCCCTGAAGGAACAGGTTCGTAGCTTGGGAGTTCTTTTAGATCCATCCCTGTCACTCGAGGCTCAGATAGCCTCGGTGGCATGGGGTGCTTTTTACCAACTTCGGCTGGTGGCCCAGCTACGCCCCTACCTTGACTGAGAGAACCTCGCTTCAGTAGTTCATGCGCTGGTAACCTCGAAATTAGATTACTGCAATGCGCTCTACGTGGGGCTGCCTATGAAGATGGTTCAGAAATTGCAGCTTGTGCAGAATGCAGCAGCCAGACTACTAACGGGGACCAGATGGTTCGACCATATAACACTGATTCTGGCCCGCCTGCACTGGCTGCCTATTTGTTTCCGGGCCCGGTTCAAAGTGCTGGTTTTGACCTATAAAGCCCTACATGGCACAGGACCACAATACCTGTTGGAACGCCTCCCCCGTTATGAACCTGCCCGTACACTACGCTCATCATCAAAGACCCTCCTCCGAGTTCCTACTCATAGGGAGGCTCGGAGGGTGGCAACGCGGAAGAGGGCTTTTTCTGTGGTGGCCCCTGACTTATGGAACAATCTCCCTGAGGAGATACGCCTGGCGCCAACGTTACTATCTTTTCAGCGCCAGGTTAAAACCTTTCTCTTCACCCAGGCTTTTTAATATGTTTAGTATGCATTGACATTATTTTTAACTTTTTAACATTTTAAACTTTTAATCTGTTTTTATACTGTTACATGTTTATTGTATTTTCTGATGTTTCTTGTCTTGTGAACTGCCCAGAGAACTTCAGCTATGGGGCGGTCTATAAGTTTAATGAAACAAATAAATAAATTAATAAATCCAGCTCATAAATATGTCTTCCATGTGAGAATTCTGCAACACATTAAACGCCTAGACAAGCAGTTATCCGAGTTCAGAGACATACGGTTAACTTGTCTTTTTCCTTTACAAAAGGCAATAGACAAGTTATCTTGGAAGCCTATGCACAAATCTGGAGATCCACCCTGGTATAGTGTTGAGCTAAAATCGCGTAGGTCCTGGTTCAAACCACCATGCAGCCATAAAGCCCTCCGGGTGACCTCGGAATAGTCACTCAGCCTAACCTACCTCACAGGATTGTTGTAAGGATAAACGAGAGAAGGAAAAATAAGCAGACATGCCCAGGAAAGACTAGGCATCAATATAATAAATAAATCAATGTCACACACAGAGGTCCTAACTGCCCCCACCCCGGCGACAAGGAAAGAGGAACGAAGGGTTTCTTCTGGCAATTGAAAACAACCCACCCGGAAGAAAGAACCCCAGTAATCCTTCTAACAGATTGTCGCCGCCTCATTTAACACATCGAGCAAGAGAGGACGAGGCCGCCGCCATTAAGGCTAGCCGGCATCTCATTAGCCAACCTCGAGGTTCAACAAACGCGCTCATCCACCATTACTAATCAGATTGAGACATCACAGACTTTCGGAACTGAGACCCTGATTGACACGGAAGTAATCGATGTGTCCAGGGGGGGAAAGCCATCAGTTGAAATATTTTCATATCTCTATGGGAGGATATGGATTTGGGAAGCATAGAGATAGAAATTTTAGAGCTGCAAATATAGAACGCTGTAGAGATAAAATTTTTAGAGCTGCACATATAGAACGCCGTTTCGAGATTTCTGTTTGATATGGGATCCCGATTTAACACCGTCGGAGGGGGTAAAAGCACAATGCGCTTACGTGCAATTTAGTGCACAGGGCACAACTTTGTCTGTATTCTGCTGCGCATTGGGGAGGAGAGCGGAGAGGTGATGGAGATGGCCATTCACGTAGATTTATCCTCTGCAAACAGAGGTGCGTATTTGTAGGACTACAGTGAATTTAATTCATGGATTGGAATGGATTAAAAAGGGCCTACACCGCAGGTTTGTTATAAATTACTCTCTCTCAGCCTCAGTTCTGTTTCCCCCATTTGCAATAGGTGAATAATGTTGTTGGGCTACACTGCAGGGCTGTTGTAAGCCATTCCGAAAACCACAGTTCTTCCCAACTGCGACATGAGGAAAATATCTACAGATTGTATTTGCATCGGCAGGACAGGGGAGTTTTAAATACGTTTTAAACCATCACATTTTTTTCTTGCACAAAATGTCCTATGAAAATGGAGGCACTGTTTTTGTATCATCTGAGTGGGGGCAAAGAGGAAGTGGCTGGTGCCCAATCCCAGCCACAGTAAAGTTCTGGATATCTCCTCTGATGCCTATAAGAAATCGTCACTTGTAATTCCACAAGCGGGGGGAAAATAGTATCAAAACCAGCCAAGAAGTGTATTGCCATATAATGAAACTGACAAACCAAACCCTTTTTAATGTTTACAGCCAACATGAGCAAAGTGGAAAGAAGAATCCGCTCTGCTACAGCTTACTTCCCCCTTTAGGATGCACACCTTAACGTGGTGAGGGGGGTTGAGAGTGTTGAAGAAGCTAAGACCAATGCCGTCAGGAGTCTAGACCAAGAGGCTAGACTCCAACAGGGGCACCCAAGGTGAAATGGTCAAAGCTGAGACACCAGACTAAGATGCATCCAAACTCAGAGGAAGGCAATGGTATCTTGGTAAACCACCTCTGAATATCTCTTACCACAAAAACCTTATGAACACAGTATCCAAAATGCAACACGAGATAGAGCTAGAAGATGAGACCCCCAGGTCAGAAGGCACTCAACGAGCTACTGGGGAAGAACAAAGGACAAGTATGAGTAGCGCTGTGACTAAGGACGCAGCTGGGTCAAAGCTGAAAGGAAGCCCAGAGGCTGATGTGCACAGATGCGAAAGGAGAGTCTGGAGTTGTACAACGCACACAATAGGAACATGAAATGTGAGAAGCATGAACCAGGGAAAGTTAGAAATTGTCAAGCAAGAAATGGAGCATATCAGCATTACAATACTTGGCATGAATGAATTAAAATGGACTGGAATGGGACATTTTCAATCAGGCAACTACAAAATATTTTATGCAGGAAATGAGAAATCAAGAAGAAACAGGGTTGCTTTAATAGTGAGAAGTGATGTAGCAAAAGCAATTAGGAGCTACAAAGCAAGGTCTGAGCGAGTGATCTCAATGAGATTAAACGGGAAACCTATTAACATAACCATCATCCAAGTCTACGCTCCAACATCAAACGCGGAAGAAGAAGAATTGGAGAGATTTTACGCAGAAGTACAGGAGGAAATTGATCACACACCAAAACAAGATATAATGATAATCATGGGGGACTGGAATGCAAAAGTAGGGAACAGAGATGAACTAGGAATTGTGGGGAAATGGGGCTTAGGAGACAGAAATGAAGCAGGAGAAAGACTTATTGAATTCTGTGAAACCAGTAATTGGTTTCTTGCCAACACAATTTTTGAGCAACCGAAAAGACGACTGTACATGTGGTTATATGGCAACAGAAGATGGAGAAGTTCCATACTTTCTGCAAAAACAAGACCAGGAGCAGACTGTGGTACAGATCATGAACTGGTGGTCATATCAAAAATCAGAGTAAAGCTAAAGAAGAACAACAAAGGAATAATAATGCCAAAATACAATTTAAATAACATCCCAGAAGAATATAAAGATCAGGCTTTAAACTTA
The DNA here is from genome assembly GCF_030035675.1 of Rhineura floridana. Classification (NCBI taxonomy): domain Eukaryota; kingdom Metazoa; phylum Chordata; class Lepidosauria; order Squamata; family Rhineuridae; genus Rhineura; species Rhineura floridana. The sequence continues at coordinate 237,691,008 of NC_084481.1, forward strand.
GTTGACAGAGAACCAGAAGAACTATGGACTGAAGTCAGGGACATTATCAGAATGCAAAAAGACCTCTTGTTAAAAAGAGAGAAAGACCTCAATGGATGACTGAAGAAACGCTTAAAATGGTTAAAGAGAGAAGGAAAGCAAAAGCAAAAGGAGATAGAAACACAGTCAGAACCCTAAATGCAACTATACAACGACTAGTACATAGGGACAAAGAAAACTATTACAATAGTTATTGTATAGAAATAGAAAAGGACAACAAAATGGGAAGAACAAGATTAGAGAAATGAAAGGGAAATTTAAACCAAGAGTAGGGACGTTGAATAATCAACAGGGAAACATACTGACTGACCGAGATGAAATAAAAGGAAGATGGAAGCAATACACTGAAGAACTCTACAAAAGAGATGACAGGATGACAGATTCATTCATGGAGGAACCATCGGATGAAGAACCAGAAATTTTAGAATGTGAGGTGAAATCTGCTCTTAAAATTCTTGGAAGAAACAAATCACCAGGAATAGACAGCATACCAATAGAGTTGCTACAAGCTACTGAGACTGAATCTGTCCAAATTTTGACAAAAATCTGTCAAGAAATATGGAAAACTAAACAATGGCCCACAGACTGGAAGCGTTCAATATATATCCCACTTCCAAAGAAAGGGGATCCCAGAGAATGCAGTAATTACCGAAGTATTGCCTTAATATCCCATGCAAGTAAAGTAATGCTCAAGATTCTACAACAAAGGCTCTTACCATATATGGCGAGAGAAATGCCAGACGTCCAAGCTGGATTTAGAAAAGGAAGAGGCACCAGAGATCACATCGCAAACATACGTTGGATAATGGAACGGACCAAGGAATTTCAGAAGAAAATCACCATGTGCTTTATAGACTACAGCAGTAGATCATGAAAAGCTATGCAATGCTTTGAAAGAAATGGGGGTGCCACAGCATCTGATTGTCCTGATGCGCAACCTATACTCTGGACAAGAGGCTACTGTAAAGACAGAATACGGAGAAACCGATTGGTTCCCCATCGGAAAGGGTGTGAGACAGGGGTGTATTTTATCACCCTATTTGTTTAATCTGTATGCAGAACATATCATACGGAAAGTGAGACTGGACCAAGATGAAGGAGGTGTGAAAATTGGAGGGAGAAATATCAATAATTTAAGATATGCAGATGATACCATACTATTAGCAGAAACCAGTAATGATTTGGAAAGAATGCTGATGAAAGTTAAAGAGGAAAGCACAAAAGCAGGACTACAGCTCAACATCAAAAAGACTAAAGTAATGACAACAGATTTATGTAATTTCAAAGTTGGCAATGAGGACATTGAACTTGTCAAGGATTTTCAATACCTCGGCACGGTCATTAACCAAAATGGAGACAATAGTCAAGAAATCAGAAGAAGGCTAGGACTGGGGAGGGCAGCTATGACAGAACTAGAAAAGGTCCTCAAATGCAAAGATGTATCACTGAACACCAAAGTCAGGATCATTGAGACCATGGTATTCCCAATTTCTATGTATGGATGTGAAAGTTGGACAGTGAAAAAAGCGGTTAAGAGAAAAATCAACTTGTTTGAAATGTGGTGTTGGAGGAGAGCTTTGTGCATACCATGTTCTGCAAAAAAGACAAATAAATGGGTGTTAGATCAAATTAAACCAGAACTGTCACTAGAAGCTAAAATGATGAAACTGAGGTTATCATACTTTGGACACATCATGAGAAGACCTGATTCACTAGAAAAGACCATAATGCTGGGAAAAACAGCAGGGAGTAGAAAAAAAGGAAGGCCAAACAAGAGATGGATTGATTCCATAAAGGAAGTCACAGACCTGAACTTACATGATCTGAACAGGGTGGTTCATGACAGATGCTCTTGGAGATCACTGATTCATAGGGTCGCCATAAGTCATAATCGACTTGAAGGCACATAACAACAACAACAACAGGCAATACTGTAAGGATCACTCTATTCTACAAAAGCCTTTCAGCCTCAGGAGGGGAGAGTGTTCTTGCACTCGGGTCCTGCTTGCGGGCTTCCCCCAGGCACCTGGTTGGCCACTGTGAGAACAGGATGCTGGACTACATGGGCCACTGGCCTGATCCAGCAGGCTCTTCTTATGTTCTTATGTTCTTTCCAATGTAGTAGTGAACTGGAGACTGTAGAGCTACTTGTGAACCCAGAGAGATCTCTCCTGCAAAATGATGAAGCAGTAAAGGCAGCACTGCCAGGGAGGGGGGAACGAGGGGGTTCTAGGTTAACTGGGAAATGCATCTTTCCTCAGCTGCTGAAGATGCCCTCAATATCTGCCACCCAGACTGAAAGCTTTGTGTCCCACCCTCCACTCTACTCCAAACATAAAATGGCAGCTCTGCCAAGAACATGCTCTTGATTTTAGCACACAAAAGAAAAGGAAAGATGCAGTCAGCTTTGACTGGAAAAAGAGACATTTGGTCTTACCGTGAAATCGGTCTTCTCTGTGCATGTCAAAGATGATATCAGATGGGTAACTAGCTCCACCAAGTGGTTGAAGGCAAAAGAGTACTGCTGACGTTTTACTGTAGCTCTGTCCCTGGTCTGCGCCTGCTCCGTGCTCAGTTTCCAATGACAAGCCCACGAAATCAGGCCAATAGACGCCACAAACAAGACAAGACAACAGTACTCATACACTCTCTGCTCCAGGGCTAACCGTGCTTATAAAGGCAGCCCAGCACTCATAGGGAGTGGCCCTGATATCATCTTTGACATGCACAGAGAAGACCGATTTCACGGTAAGACCAAATGTCTCTTCTCCTGTGCATGGAAAGATGATATCAGATGGGACATACCAAAGCTGACCCATGTAGGGTGGGAATACTGCTGGGCTGTGGTCACGAATGATCCTTGAGGATGTGCTGTAGCACCCTCCTCCCAAAGGCTGCCTCCGATGAAGCATAGGAGTCTATTTTATAATGCTTAATGAACGTATTGGGAGTGGACCATGTGGCTGCTCTACAAATCTCCGCTAGAGGGGCATTACGGGAAAAGGCCGCTGATGTGGCCGCTGCTCTGGTAGAGTGAGCTACTACTCCGGTAGGGTGAGCTAATCTTAGAGAGGCATAAGCTAATGATATGCATGCCTTAATCCACCTGGCTAGTGTGGACGTGGACACCTTATTCCCTAGGGAGGTAGGGTGGAAAGAGACAAACAAATTATCTGTTTTCCGAATTGGCTTTGTCTTGGAAATATAAACTTTAAGCACTCTTCGCACATCAAGAGAGTGCCAGGCTTTCTCTAAAGGGTGGACAGGATTCGGACAAAAGGACGGCAATACCAGCTCTTGCTGGCAATGGAAAGTAGACAACACTTTGGGACGGAAGGAAGGAACAGTACGTAGGACTACTCTATCCTTATGAAACATACAAAAAATTTTATGGACGGATAGGGCATTCAACTCAGACACTCTACAGCCGAAGTGATGGCCACGAGAAACAAGACTTTAAAGGAGAGAAGACGGAGGGAAACCTGACTCAGAGGTTCAAATGGAGGTCTTTGAAGGGCTGATAAAACTTTATGTAAATCCCAAGTTGGGTAGCGGTGCACCGTAGGTGGTGCTGTTACCGTCGCACCCCTGAGGAAACGTTTGACAAAAGGGTGAGATCCGATTGGATTATCCAGAGATCTGGAGAGGATTGCCGACAAGGCCGAAACTTGGCGCTTCAGGGTATTTGGTCTGAGGCCCAAAGATAATCCGTCTTGTAGAAAAGACAAGATCTGGTTGACCCCCGCCTTCCGAGGAAGAATTCCTTCTGTGACCAGGATGAGAATGCCTTCCATGTGCCCTCATAAATTCTGAGTGTGGAAGGGCATCTAGAAGCCATCATAGTTTCCAACACTTGGGGAGAGATGCCTTTTTTCAAGAGTCTCCTCCGTTCAAGTTCCATACATGAAGCGCCCACCACTCTGGAGCCGGGTGGGGGAGCTGTCCCTGAGAGAGTAGGTCCCTTCGTACTGGAATCTGCCATGGTGGTTCCACCGACAGGTCGAGAAGGGCTGGAAACCAAGGTCTCCGTGGCCACCATGGAGCCACTAATAGGAGTGCCGATCTCTCAGTCCGAAGCTTTTTGATCACCCTGGGAATAACTGGAATCAGAGGAAAGGCATACAGTTTGCCCAGAGGCCACTGGGAAGTTAAGGCATCCGTCCCTTCCGCGCCTGGTGTCACATACCGGGAGAAGAATCTCTTCACCTGTCGATTGTGCCTGGTGGCAAAGAGGTCCACATGAATGTGGCCAAAACATGAATGTGGACAAGAGGCTACTGTAAGGACTGAATATGGAGAAACTGATTGGTTCCCCATCGGAAAGGGTGTGAGACAGGGTTGTATTTTATCACCCTACTTGTTTAATCTATACGCAGAACATATACGGAAAGCGGGATTGGACCAAGATGGAGGAGTGAAAATTGGAGGGAGAAACATCAATAATTTAAGATATGCAGATGATACCATACTCTTAGCAGAAACCAGTAATGATTTGAAACAAATGCTGATGAAAGGAAAAGAGGAAAGCACAAAAGCAGGACTACAGCTGAATGTCAAGAAGACTAAAGACTAATGACAACAGAAGATTTATGTAACTTTACTGTTGACAATGAGGACATTGAACTTGTCAAGGATTATCAATACCTCGGCACAGTCATTAACCAAAATGGAGACAATAGTCAAGAAATCAGAAGAAGGCTAGGACTGGGGAGGGCAGTTATGAGAGAACTAGCAAAGGTCCTCAAATGCAAAGATGTATCACTGAACACCAAAGTCAGGATCATTCAGACCATAGTATTCCTGATCTCTATGTATGGATGTGAAAGTTGGACAGTGAAAAAAGCGGATAAGAGAAAAATCAACTCATTTGAAATGTGGTGTTGGAGGAGAGCTTTGTGCATACCATGGACTGCAAAAAAGACAAATAATTGGGTGTTAGAACAAGAGCAAGAGATGGATTGATTCCATAAAGGAAGCCACAGACCTAAACTTACAAGATCTGAACAGGGTGGTTCATGACAGATGCTCTTGGAGGTCACTGATTCATAGGATCGCCATAAGTCGTAATCGACTTGAAGGCATATAACAACAACAACAACACAGCTTACTTGCTGGTCCAGATTGAAGATCCTTTTGCGTGCGTTGTAGGCAAGGTACCGGGAAGTGCTGATTGGCCAGCCTCGTGGGCGTGGTCAGAGGTGGCCATCCTTGCGGACAGAAATTTCCCACCCCGTCTCCCCCTCCTCCATACATCGCTGCAGAGTTCGTTTTTAAAACAGAAATGTGTAGACTGGGTGCAGTGCCGGTGCCAGTCTATTTTGCGCCCTAGGCAAGGGTAACTACTTGCACCCTCCAAAAAACATGGCTAACTTCAATTTTCAAAAACAGATGTCTTGTAGAAAAAATGAAAAGCACAAAACTTGAAACTGCTAAATTTATTTCAAATTGCAAGAATAAGTAATACAACAATCTTTGATTATCTTTCTCAAATACAACAGAAAATGTTTTAGCACACAAATCATTTTGAATAATCTTGTGAATTGTGATGTTAAAATTTAAGTCTCTTAAAAGTTTCAATTTCAGGCACATCAAAATCTCACTTTGCGTGCCTTTTCCTTTGCAAATTTTGTCACCAATTCCTTCAGGTCAAGTGCTGATGCTTGGGCATGTTCAATTGATATAGTTGCCAAGCCAACTAGTCTCTTGCAACATTGTTGAGCGTATATACATTTTTATAACTTTGAGCTTTGAGAAACTGCGTTCACCACTTGCCACTTACACTGGAAGTGTGAGAAGGATCCTTAGAGCAACAGAAACATTAGGCACATTATCCAGGAGTTTTTGTTGTAGTATGAAGAGAAGTACTCTTTGTGGCGGCATAGACTTTGGAAGTCTTCGAGCTATTGATTTAAGTTCACAGCACAGATCTTCAGCATCAGTATCTTTGTGTCCATTGTGCATTAATGATTTTTCCAAATTCTTGCAGGCCTTAAGTACATCTTCAGTAGATTTTTTGTTGATACTGTATATATCATACAGGAAGCCAGATAGGAAATTATATTGTTGTAGGTGTTGGAATCTCTCTTCAACAGATTGTATGGCCATGTCTAAGACAGCATAATAGAAACCTACTTTGAATTTCTGCTTTGGATCTTGCGGTGCCTCTTCTTGGGCCTCATACTCAAAATGCCATTTCTTTCTCCTTTTTCTAACCTGTTCTGTCTCAAAGTTTGGTAGTATTTCTAGCTCCTTTGCAATCTCAGTAGCAACTATCAAAACTTGTTGAAAACCCTCATCACACCTGCAGCCCACACAAGGTAATTCTTGATCACTTGCAATTGGCTTGTAGCTGAATTTAAATCAGCTTCTTTATTTTGTAGTAGCTTGCTTGCAAGATTGACTTCAAAAAGGATGTTGTACTATGTAACAAGGAATACCACAAACTTGAACTTACAAATTGCATCAGCAAGGGCCTTATCTTCAATTCGGGAAGTATTTCCAGATAAACCTTTTAGGCTTGTGTCATCAAAGATCTCTATTAAAGCATCATATATACTACCAAGAAGATATCTCAGTGGTTTCAAAGCATTGATCCACCTCTCCCATCTTATTTCGCTCAATGGCTTAACAGTTATGCCTAAGTCTGATACATGGCTAGTCAGAATTTGCCAACGCTGAGTCGATGCAGAGAAATAATTATAGATCTGTTGAACCAAACTGAAGAAACTAGTTGCTTCCAGACAACACTTAGCGGCATCATTGACTACTAAGTTTAAAGAGTGTGCATTGCAGGGCACAAAAAAGGCACGTGGGTTTATGTCCAGGACTCTCTTTTGTACGCCATTTTCTTTGCCTTTCATGTTACTCCCATTATCATAACCTTGACCACGCAGATTCTCAATTGGTAATCCCATTTGCTCAAGCTGTCCAAGAAGAGTTTCTATCATAAAGGCACCTGTAGTCTCCTTTAGTGGAACAAATCCCAAGAAATTTTCTCTTACGATAACCTCAGGCTCAGACATCTCATGATCTGATGGTTTGATTACATCAACATAATGTACAATCATTGTCATTTGTTCAATATGACTGACATCAGGTGTGCAGTCCAGAATAATTGTGTAAAAGAGGGGGCTTCAGCTGGTGTGGCATGTTGTGCTAGCTCTGGCATCTCTAGTTTTTAAAAGGGATCTCTGATTCAATTGTGATACTGGAAAAGGGGGACATCTTTTCTCACTATAAGATGTAGTGATGGCCAGCAATGTGGATGGCTTTGAAAGAGAATTAGATAAATTCATGGAGGAGAAGGCTACGGATAGCGTCATATTTGTATTTAATAGGTTGTTAGCCTCATATGTAAATATTATAATTACATATATTTGTAAATAAAATCTTTCTCTCTCTCTCTCTCTCTAGAGAGAGAGAGAGAGAGAGAGAGAGAGAGAGAGAGAGAGAGAGAGAGAATGTGCCCCTCCATCTATGCTTTTGTCCCAGGCTCCGCACATGCTAAGGGCAGGCCTACCCAAAGTAGCATTAAGTACCATGTCCTGTCGGTGCAAGGATTTCAGCTTGTGCAATGGGACTTCACCCACCCCATGTGCCCCCTGAATCTGTTCTCTACAGAGCAGATTTGGAGAGGGTGTGAGATGTATAGGGGGGAGAGAGGGGGAAAGCCCCATTGCCCAGGCAGAAATCCTTGTGCTGACGGGACGTGTTAGTTGGATACCACCTTAATCATTTCTGGAAGGGCCGTATCTCACTGGCAGAGCATCTGCCTTGCATGCAGAAGGTCCCAAATTCAATCCATGGCATCTCCATGTAGGGTTGGGAAAGACCCCTGCCTGAAACCTGGACAGCCACTGCACAGGGCCAGCACCAGGCATGACTGGGCCCTTGGGCACCAGCCTGACCCAGGCCTGTGGCACTCGCCCACATGCCCCACCTACCTTTCCTGTGGTCTTGAATGCTGTGCACACTGTGCGCTCACGGCTTGGCAGTGGGGGCTTCCCAAAGGGGCTGATGCCCTCCCAGCCATCTTGGTTGATGGCAGATGTGTGCACAGTGCATGCAGCATACAAGACAATAGGAAAGGTAGGTGGGGCATGCGGGCGGGTATGAAGTGCCCACAGTCTGAATTGGGGGACCCTGGGAGCTCCCTCCCTATGATCTGCGGCAAGGTCAGGAGTCAGTGCTGCTGCTGATCATGTAACAGGAGTGCTACCCTCCCACCCTAAGAAGGGGCCCCTCTGGGCCGCAGAGACCTACAGCCAGAGCCCGACCTGGCTGGCCCCTGGTGCTGGCCCTGCCACTGCTAGTCAGAGGAGACAATACTGAATTCGATTGACCAACGATCTGACTTGATATAAGGCAGCTTCCTATGTTCCTCTTTCTTGTCATTTGCCAAGGGTTCACATCCTGTCCGCCAAAGCAACAGAAAACAAATTTGCTCCATCATCTATGTGGCAGCCTTTCAGATATTTGCTTCAGCCCTTCAGATATTATAGCTATCATCTACTTTTTAGGCAAACCATATGCAACTCTTCCAACCGTTCATCCTAGGACTAGGATGGAGAACCTGTGGCACTCCGGATGTTGTGGGACTAAAGCTCCCATCATCCCTGACCCTTGTCCATGCTGGCTGGGGCTGATGGCAGATGGAATCCAACAACATATGGAGGGCCACAGGTTCCCTGTTGCCAGGCCCGGCCTCCAAGAAGTCTTCTGTATCTTTAAAAGTTGTGCAGGGGGAAGGGAGAATTCCACCTTGTGGTTTTTCTCATTACAGTGTTGCAAGAACACCTGCACTTGGCTGACTTTCTCTTCTCCTAAAGATACAGGATCAGTCTCAGGCCATGAACCTGGCAACCCTAGGTGAGATCCCCTGGTGCTGTGTCCAGCCAGACCTCCCCCTTCCCTTATCTGAAGGCAGACAGCTTGTTCACACATTATATTGAACACAAGTACAAGTTGTTACTGCCACACTGTAGAAGTGTTTGTGTGAAAGAGTGTATACTTGTTTTGTAAAGCATGAAGAGACTTACTTGTGAGTAGACATCTACAGTATAACCATTGTACCGTAAGTTAACTGTGCAGTGAATTCTTAATGAGTCCCTGGTCTTTAGCTCCTGCAAAACAGGAGACATGCCTAAGCCTCTTTGCAGTTTTCACATTTGCCTTTTGTGGGAAGGGGGAATTCTTTAACATTTGCCCACACTTATTGTGCAGTAGTATTTGCAGAAAATAACTTCTAGGCACTACCTGATCTCAGGCGAGTCCAACACAGGAAAGATGCATCCTGGTTCCTAGGGAAAAAGGAAGGACAAACTATGTAGATATGCAATATTTGGGGGGGGGGAGACAGGAGCAGGACAAGTACACTAAAAGGGATGGCAAAACAGCAGCACTTTAGGACCCCAGGAACTGCTACTGGCCGTGCTCCAAACAACTCATTTATCAAATACAGCTCTGACTTCACTCATTGGCTAATAACACTGACAGGTGGGAACAGCCAGTTTGGCTCATTTCACAGAAAGAAGAGTACCTGCACATTTTGCTCCATAACTTTCTTTCTAAGAGGACTAGAGACTTACTTTTAAAAAGAGAAAGAAAGCTCAGATTCTAGGCTACCAGCTGGGGGGCATCACTCAAGGCCTTTACGGGCAAAAGGGCAACTCCTGGATTAGAGTGTCAGAATCAAATAGGCCCGGGAATGAGAGAGAAATTCAGCTCGGTTTGCATTTTAATATGAACCTTCCTAATTCCCAGTTCCCAAAGTGATACATGAACTGAAACACAGCTACCATTTGAAATTTGCACTTCTCCAAATTTTGCTATGCAATGCTCAATTGAAATGATGTACAAAAGTGCATACACTAGGCAAACTAGCATGTAAAATGTATATATGAAATCTGCACAAAAAGAACACTGAGTTTTCTAACTAAAAGTTCAATGGGACTTACTCCCAGGTAAGGATTACAGCCTAAATCATACTTGGAAGAGACTCTCCTTCATTTATGGAAGTTCACTGCACAGTTTGTGAATTTCTAGATTTAACCAGTCACCTCTCTTTTGCAAGTCTGACACAGGCTCTGAGACTCTCATCAAATCTTACCAAATTATTCACAGCTGTTCAGTGTCTTGCCACAGATTCAGTGAGTGAGCCAAACTGAACACAGCTCCATTTATGGTTTCCCAATATAAAAAGCAGCTGGAGAGAGCTGTGGAAACAGGTGTAATTGCATTTTTCAAATTACCTACCTCCTGTTGAAAAGCAAGCAGGTTGTTATTATTAAAAATGAATAAACAGGTAGGTGAGCTTTTCAGTGGAGCCTTAGAAATAATTCCACTATCAACACAGATGGCTGAGACACAAACAGATTCGATGAGGTTCCTCCCCCCATTTCTTTTCCAGCAAAGTCGTAAAAAGCCTTTAAGTGCACTAAATTGCTTTTCGATTGACTTTTCAAGGAATTGCTTATCAGAGAAGAGGCCCCACACCCCAGCCCATTACCTACCCTCTCACTCTGTGGTCTGTTTAATGGATAGGAAGGTTAGAGCTGACAAAGAGTAAGAGACCCCAAAAAACTTAGAAACTTTCATGTTGTTTCAGTTTCATAAAAATCTAAACGAAGAGTTTGCAATCCCAGGGTTGGAAGTGGCTAGGGTGGCCATGTGCCTTACTACACCAGGGGTCGCCATTCTTCTCCCTACCCCCATCCCCGGATCAGCTGTCTTCCCTCTCCCTAAGAGACAGAAAGAGAGAACAGGGCATGTGCACACACTTCACTTTCCAAGGGATCCGGGTATAAGTCTGGTCCATATTCATAGGGTCGCCATAAGTTGGAATCCATTTGAAGGCAGTACATTTACATTTTACTCCATAAATGCTGCTTGTCTATTTCCATCCTCAAACAGAGCCAAAATCAACATTTTCCAATAATTTAAAGTTAGCACATTAAAAAAATTAAAAAGCCAGCTATCACGGACAACAAAAATATTTATAATCTTTAGAGTGCATATAGCCCTTTTTCATCTTCAAAGTGGTTTCCAATCAGTAACTAATTAATCCTCAGTACCCCTGTGAGGTAAATGTATGTATTATGCATTTACGCAGAGGCTATGTTTGATCTTTTCCCTAACAAGTCCCTGAAGCCCTGAAAATTTGCAGAGAAAAACAGGGCAGGAGGGGGGGGGGACAACCGTGGCTTTGAAATCTGAAATACATTTTATTTGCATGTCACACTTAGAAGAGAAAAAATATATCTTTGTCTGGCAATGCCCTAGCGTCAGAAGAGCAGGCTTTCTCGTTCCCTTTTTGTTTTAATTGAGGTTTAATACACAACGTATCAAATGAGCTAGGCCCCATCTGGGTCATACATTTCAAGCAGTATCATACCACTTTAAGCAATCATGGCTCCCCCCTCAAGGAATCCTGGGAACTGTAGCTTGTTATGGGTGCTGAGAGTTGTTAGGACACCCCCTATTCCCCTCACAGAGCGACAATTCCCAGAGTTCTTTGGGAAGAGGGACTGACACAGTTAAACCACTCTGACAACTGTAGCTCTGTGAGGGGTATAGGAGTCTCCTAACAACTCTCAGCACCCTTCACAAACAACAGTTCCCAGGATTCCTTGAGGGGGGAGCCATGACTGTTTAAAGTGGTATGATACTGCTTTAAATGTATGACCCAGATGGGCTTAAGACTGAGCATCTATGTGTGTGTTATGTGCCTTCAAGTCAATTACGACTGAAGGTGACCCTATGAATCAGTGGCCTCCAATAGCATCTGTTGTAAACTACCCTGTTCAGATCTTGTAAGTTCAGGTCTGTGGCTTCCTTTATTGAATAAATCCATCTCTTGTTTGGTCTTCCTCTTTTTCTACTCCCTTCTGCTTTTCCCAGCATTTGCTTTTGCATGGTGTCAAAAGAAGGGGCTGTTACGCCAAAAGGCTCTTTACATCTGGAGGAAGCTTCAATAATCACCAGATGAGAAACCAGATATATAAAACAACACCTTTATTGATTAATTACCTACATCTTTTGCAAAAGAGAGACAAAGCATTCGACTAACGCCAGAATCCTAGTCTGAAAAGCATAGCTGCACAGATAGATTGATATATGGCTCTCAAGTCCTCCACATACACAGCCCCTCCCATCTTGTTAGCAACACTTTCTCAGTGAACTTCATTGTCTTTGCATTTAGAGCGTTCTAATCTTGAGCACTCCCTGTGCTGTTCCTACCTCCCCCAGGCACAGCATATTCTTCGCTCAGTCCCTATCTTCTTGGAAGGTGTCCCGTTACATTGGTAAGCTAGCATTTTGAGCATCAAACAGCAACTAAGCATTTTGGCCTTCTCAGGCACTTTTAGTATCCACAGAGGAATTTTGCTTTTCTGCTTCTAAGTTAATTCAGGTTAATCCATTTTCTGCTGTGTCATATTAACACTACATACTATAGTTTCCAAACTATATATCTCATTTCATATCAGGGCAACCATCTTTTATTGCTTGCAGAAGGGCAGCATGCTTCTAGATCTTGCTGAAGAAACCTGATCAGTAGCCTTCAATGACTAGAAGATATTTCTTTAATGAGCATTGATGGCTGGTGACTACTGAGCTAGGGCAAATCCCACACTCGCAGGTTGGGGTGAGGAAAGGGGTTACAATGCAGCCAGCAAAAGATAAACAAGTCCAAGATTTGCATTTGGAGTCATCTACAGACGTTCTTCTAATTCAGGAATGCAACACATGGGGGGGGGGGCTGGAACAAGTGCACTACCTCCATGCCCAACCCTATCATCCTCTGCACGTTGAAGGGCAACTGTCTGTCTTGAATTTGTGGAAGATCAGAATTCTAATCATGCAGGGGGGGAGCCTCCAAGACTAGAAACAAGATTCAATGCTTCAGACCATCATTCTTCAACTCGTGGAGACAGGGGCAGGAATGGGGGGCATCACTAGAGCACTTACCCCCATGGCCCCGCTCACATGTGAAATGTCTTGATTAGAAAAACACCTGAATCAGATTTGGCTTCCTTGGGTTCTCATAGCTACTGTCAGTCTCTGTCGACTGAGGGGAATGGTTTATGGTTGCAGTAAGGTAATTAATAGATAACGTCCAGCAGCCAGGCCATAAATCTGCCAAGCTTGAGGCAAAGAGGCCAGCAACTACAGTCAGTGTAAATACTGAGAGAGTGAAGAAGAGACAAGTCCTGGGGAAGTCCAAAGTGAAGATACCGGGGATGCGATGATGAGACAGGGCAGGGTTGAAGATACTCAATCACAAGCCAGGCTGGCTAGCCTACAAGGACACACGAAAGGTCAACATTGTTTCCAGAAAGAGCCCTAAGCCACGCACAGCCTTTTAAGCTCCCTTCCCTGGTTCAGGTGCTAGCAATTAGCCCTCCGACTCCTGGGAGCTTGTAGCCTTAAACCACCAGAAGCCTGCATTGCTCTGCTACTCGCAGGAATCTTCGCTCTGCAGGGAGTGGGGGAGAGGGGCTCCTGTTCACTCCTTGAGTCTAACTGAAGGGCTCCAGCTGTATCTTGAACATCTTCCAGTCGTGGTAGGTCTGGAGCTGCTTCTGGGTGGGTCTGCTTGCAAAAATCATGATGTCTCTTTGAAATCAAATAATTGATTTGGAACCCTTGTCTGAGGATCTCAAACTTTCCACCCACATTTGCTGTTGTACCTGCCCACCGCTAGCATGTGGCCCTTAGAAAGTTGCTCAGAAGGGAATGCCACCCTTGGATTAAAAAAGGTTCCCTACCTCTGCTATCAGCTGGTATAGTACAGTGGGGAGGAGAGCCTGGCTGGGAATCCAGAGTCGGTGAGTTCAAATCCCCGCTCGTGTCTCCTGGGTGTCAAGGGCCAGCTAAAGATCACTCCCACAGTGAGTGGCTCAGGGGTTACGTGTCCTGCCACCTGTGCAGCTGTGGGCAAGCTGCATAGTCCCAAGGTCCGCCTGTGACTGCCTCTGAGACGAGCTCCCGTCTCAGAGGAAGCTTTTTCAGTTTTAAAACCAGTCAGAAGAATTTTTTGACTGGTAAAAACTCTCTCCCAGGCAAGGGAGAAACGAAGATATCACCCACAGAAGCTTCGTTGTGTTTGTTGGGGACTGGAATTCATTAGGATCGCCTATGAACGAAGGTGTAGCCAGCAGCGTCTGACGGAGTCAGGGAATTCAAGCAAGCTCAAACTGACTAAGCGAGACTTTTTTTTTCTTTAAAGAAAAATGAATTTTAACAGGCAAGCATCCTTCTGTCTACTACTATCTACTATCACTCTTATCATTGTTACAGTAAAAGAGATTTGTTATAGAATCAGCAACAAAGAATCCCTGGGTGAGTTATACCTTTCTCTTTTATACACGGAATTAAGGAAGAAGAAAATCGAAATAGCTTATCTTTGTTTTTATTGCAAAAAGCTGGCATGGAATTGAGCATTATAAAGATATAAACGGATGAGGGGCATCTAATTTGAAGAGAAATATCTGATTAATATGAACATTTGAGTACTATTTGTTTGGGACTATTTTTTCTGGTCTACTTTATTTTGACGAATCTGTTTATTCTTTATGCCACTAATTATTTTGATGCTGGGAACTAAGTTTGTTTTGCACTCTTGGTAACATAAGAGATAAGGCAGTCTGTCTAGAAGATGATGTCAACAGGCTTGGAATATTAACTCCTTTGTTGCTGGAAAAAGAAATAAATTGCTCTTTGCTTGAGAATAGTGGCTATATTGGAAATTGAAGGGGGGGTTTTTTTGGTCTTAAGAATGACAATCAAGAAAGCGGCCGAGACCCTGGATGTACAGGAAGGGGTTCTCTCTTTAAACATGTTTCAGAAAATAATGGATGAGATTAAGATAACGAAACAAGAATTGAGACAGAGCAGACAAGAGATGAAAATTGAATTTGGCAAAATGAAACAGGAGCTGAAAGAAATAAAGGATTCTATGAGAAAAGAAGATATAACTGGACAAGCAACAGGAAATGAAAGAAAAATTAAAGGGAAGGTGCAAGTCCTGGAAATTGGAATAGATATATCAAATGTGGAATTTGAAAAAGATTTGGACTTTATAGCTGTGATGGATCCTAGTGACAAAGATTATTGCTTGGAATTCAGCTCTGTCTCTGAAGGAATTGGTGAAGATATCAGAGATAAATTTATCAATGTTTCAAAAAAATTTCTGGACTGGAATGATCTGATGGAACCTGAGATAGAGAAAGTTTATAGCATTAATTCCAGATATGTGACAATGGAAAAACTTTCAAGAGATGTGCTAGTGCACCCCGTAAAAAAGAACAGAGATATGACTTTACAACAATATTTCAGTAACACAGTCAGAATTGATGGCAAGAAAATATTTGTGATGAAGGAAATTCCTATTAGACTGTTACTATATGACTATGACAGCAGAATTATGTGTGCAAGGATGGACGATGGAAGATGGAACTAACACTGATAATGGAAGAATAGCTGTTGAAACTACTGGATTTATTAGACTTGAATAGATGGATTAATTGACATGTCTATTTGGAGAAAAATCGATAGAAATATTTCTCAAGAACTGGAAACCTCTCTTTGACTTTTTGTGGAAAGAATAAAATGATATGATGTTAATGAGATTTAATGATTAACCAAGATAACCACTGGAGGAAAGTGATTTTGTAATATATTAAGGGACAGGTTTGTTATATACTATAGACCTATAGCTGATTTAAGACAAATCGGAAGTCAATATTTTTATTGTATTAGTTATTAATTTGTTCTTTTTCTTTTGTTTTGTTTTTAGAAATCTGAATAAAAATTTATATTAAAAAAAAAAACCCTATTCATAGGGTCGCCATAAGTTGGGATCGACTTCAAGGCAGTCCATTTCCATTTCCACCTCTGCTATAGACAAATGGAGAAGGGACAGAGAATGAAGGAAGCTTTTCCACTCTGCTGCTGTAGAAGAAACGGGGAGACTTGGAACCCTTCTTTGCTCTTGGTTGGTGCATCGTAGTTGTAAAATTGGGTAAAAAAAGTAAAAATTGTAAACAACAACAACACCCACCAACCCTCCAAAGTATTTCCCCCCTCATGCTTTGGTTTGAGACGTGCTGGCCAGCTGCCCCAGGAAGCCCTGCCATGGTGCTGAATGAATTCTCCATATATTTCTGTACAAAAGTGCAAAGTAAGGGTCTCATGCCTAGCACAGAGGCCTTTCATTCTCAGGCCTGGCTAGGGGTGAATGAGTCTGCCGACTTTCTCTCAATTTCTTATTTTCCCCCCAGTCTTCAGTTCGGTTTACCCGTTTCCACATCTGTTTGTGATTATCGTGTTTAACATCCTTATGAAAATTCAACAGTGTTTTAGTTATTATTATTTATTAAGTTTAAATCCCGCCCTTCCTCTCAGAAGGAGCCCAGGACAGCATTTTAGTTACAAAGTTCTATTAATATACACATTTTGTATGCAATTTTGCCTTATATACACATTTTTGCAAGCAACCTCCCTTAACATAATGCATTTTGTAAGTTATTGTCACTTATGAAAGTATTTTCATGAACACTTTCGCCTAATATATGCATTTTGTATGCAATTTTGCCTTATGTACACATTTTTGCAAGCAACCTCCCTTAACATAATGCATTTTGTAAGTTATTGTCACTTATGAAAGTATTTTCATGAACACTTTCGCCTAATATATGCATTTTGTATACAATTCGGAAGAGTGTGAATTTTGAAGGATCGCTGCATTTCAGTTCCCATCCTATTTTGGGAAGCATGAATTAGGAATGTTCACATAAAAATGCAAATCAAAACCATATTTCTCCCCCTTCCCCTAAACATGGGCAAGATTCTCACTCAACTGGCATGGCAACATTGATTCACCATTTCCATCAACTCTTAAACAATGTCCAACTGACTGTGGTGGTGATGGGGGCGGGAGGGACAATTGTTTGCGGGTGGAAAAGCTCCACTTACAATTCATGCTTATCTTTCTTCAGCTGAGCCAGGAAAGGCTCTTTAGGTAATGCAGTGTGCTTAAGAGGTCTGTGCTTATGTTCCACTTCCTGGTACTGGTCGTTCTGCAGTGCAGCGTTGCTACAGAAATAAGTCCTACCGCAGAGTGTTTAGCCCAGGCCTAGGAGCATAAATGGCACCAGTCAGTGCCCCGTCGAGAAGGTGCTCACTCTTGGCAATTAGTCTCTGGGGAGAGAAGGGGGGACAGGGCAAAGCACAGCACATGCCACAATCGGAAGGAGACTCTGTTGGAATCAACTCCCTCCATTTTTGCTGTTGGTTTGGGGGCTCAGCAACTATAAAGATGCATCTTTGGGTGGCTTTGGATTTTATGCTGATACAGCAAGAAAGAGACTTGTACAGCCTTCCTCAGTATTTGTAGGTGACCTCTGAAGAGGGCTGAACCTGCTCCTCTAGTGCAACAAAACCAGCACCTAAAAGCCACAGGTGGGCAACCACAGCCTTCCACCTCCTGAAGAAAGAGAGAGAATGAATGAAAGGAAATGAATAGAGAGAGAGAATGAAG
The DNA here is from genome assembly GCF_030035675.1 of Rhineura floridana. Taxonomy (NCBI): domain Eukaryota; kingdom Metazoa; phylum Chordata; class Lepidosauria; order Squamata; family Rhineuridae; genus Rhineura; species Rhineura floridana. The sequence goes on from NC_084481.1 coordinate 237,708,586, forward strand.
CGGGAAGAGAAAAGGGGTGTCCCACCCCCTTTTTGCTGTAGCCATGCTCACTGCCACCAGGATGTGGTCCCTCTCATTTTTCCTAAGGCAATGTGCCCCTTAACCCTTTGTTTTAAAGACTGACAAATGAATTATTCTGGCATAAGTTTTTGTGCACTGGAGTCCACTTCATCAGATGCATGAAGTGTAGCCCTCGGTTGATGTGTCTGTGTGTGTGTGTGCGTGTGTGTGTGTGCGTGCGCGTGCACATGTGCTCACATGCAGTTATTTTTCTGTAGTAGCTCCCCACCTATGGAATGCTTTCCCCAGGGAGGCCCACCTGTCGCCAACTTGGGCATTCTTTCAGCACCGGGCAAAGACGATTTTGTTTTCCTAAACACTTTGGCAGCAGCAAATGATTGGATTTTTTAATTCTCTGTTTTTAACATGTTCATATATTTGTATTATTGGATTTTATTATTGTAAATCACTTTGGGATTTTTGTTGTGCAAAGCGATGCATAAATTCAATGAGTGAGTGTGAGTGAGTGATGAGTGTGAGTGAGTGAGAGAATACATATACATACATGAAAGAAAGAGTTGTAAACACTGGAGTCAAATGGGTCATGGAATGTAAACAGCAGAGCACTTAAATATATGCTAAATAAGCACCATGACCATTTGCTATAGCAGTGATCAGTGACAGTACCATAATCCTAAATTTGCTGTTTTAATTAATACCTGTAGTAGTACTATTCAAGCCCAAATGGACAGAATCAGCAATTTGAGACTGAGGAGAGGAAGGGGCAGGGGGAGAGAGAGGCGGGAATTCTTTGAAGGCTTCTCCAATCTGCACGTCTGTAGATTAATTGTTGTTAGGTAAGTGAAGTGGGGCTGCACTCGATTACTTAACATGGCATGTCTTGGCAATATGGTATCACCCTTCAGCAATTAAACATTGGAATGACGTTTGATACACATGTTGAGGGTGCAATTCTTTGTTTTAGGTTGGAAAACCATCTCAGACCCTATATCCATTTTAAAAAGGGAAGAGGAAAATATCCTAATTACAATTTGTCAATGCAATCTCCTCCTTGTGCCTTTAGGAATAGAAGGAACTCTCAATTTCAGTTCTCTCCGTTACTCATTTTTCCACTCTTAAATTCAGTTCTCTGATACATCACTGCAGCAGTTTGTGAATATCTTTTTTTTAAAAAATCCTCATGGAAATTCTTCAGCGTTTTAGCACCATTTTTTCCTAACAAACACATTTTTGTATGCAGTTTTGACAAATACACACATTTTTGCAAGCAATTTCTCCTAATAGACTGCATTCATTAATATATTTTTATGCATGCATTCCCCTAATATATGCATTTCTGCAAACATTGTTTGGCTGGGGAGCTACATCACAAAATCTGGATAAGTGCGAATTTTGAAGGATGACTGTATTTCAGTTCTCTTATTGTTTTGGAAAGTGCAGATTCGATAGATTGGGCTTTAAATGCGAACTGAATCAAATTTCTCTCCCATCCCTGGGTTCATTGATAGATCACACTGAAATCTGGTTTGCAATAAGTAGGGATGGGTGAGAATTGTGATTCAGTTTGCATTTCAAGCAGAATTTATCAAATTTGCAGTTTCTGAATGAATATGAGAACTGAAACACAGCCGTCCTTCGAAATTCACATTTATTAGAATTTTGGGATGCAGTTTGCCAACTAAACAACATTTACAAAAATGCATATATTAGGGGATAGTGTGCACAAAAATGAATACATGATTAAAAATTACATGCAAAAAGGCATGAAATCATGAGAAATGGCTTGCAAAAATGTGTACCTCTGTCAAAACTGCCTACAAAAATGTATTTATTTGGAGAAATTCGCACTAAAATGGTGGAGAATTTTCATGAGGATTTTTTTAAAAAAAATCACAGATTGCTGTAGGAATGTAGAGAATTGAATTTAACCTTGGAAAAATGAGAAACTGAGAGAACCAACAGACAGATCTTCCCATCCCTAGCGATAAGGTACCTCAGTCCACACACCTAGGCTTTTCACATTGCCTGTTGCTATTTCATTTTCACCACAAATGGCATTTCCCTTTATCTTAGGGTTGCCATATTGCCTGGTTAGCTGGGTTTTACCTGGATTCTATGCATGCCACCCGGCGCCCGGCTAGCCCTTTAGGTGGCCCGGATTCTCAGCTTTAATTTTTTTTAAAAATTAAGTTTCTAGGTGGTCTGGTTCTGGAGATATACATAGAAACGTCAGCCGCCCCCCCGACTGTTAAATATTTCTTTAAACAGTACTGTATAGCACTTCGTAGCTTTAACCCCACCCGTTCAGGATTGCAGCCAATCAGGTGGGTTCACCCCCTGTTTATCTGAAAATCTCATAAATTGGGTAAGTATATACATTTCAGTTTCTTTTCCTCTTGTGTGCAGGAGTCAGATCTTGGGCAGTGTTTTGAAAACTTTCCCAATGCTTGCTTTTTGTAAAAGCAATGCTAATCCCATATGCCCAGAGTAAATCAAATTGAATTCAATAGGACTTACTTTTGAGTAGACATTGTTATGAATGTGCTGAAAATCAATGGGACTTTGGAGTGAATGTAAAAAAGAATTGTGTTTGTGCCCTCCAGTCCTATTTTAAAGCAAGTAGGCAGGGCTTACTTAGGTATTACAGTTTTTATTCTGTAGGAAAGTAATACTTATTTTTTTAAAACTAATACTGATTTCTCTGCAATGACCAACTGGTTTGACAATAAACTATTATATGGGCTGTATGTATTTGTACATCTGCAGTGTCTGCGTGTGCGTGTGCGTGTATGGAATCTTTCTGACACCCCTGTGAGGTAGGGTTAGAAACCAAGGCAGCTCACAACAAGAAATAAAGCCATTTAAAATCCAATAACCATAAAAACAAGTATAAACAGTTGCAAAACAGCGTAAAGTGGCATGATTCAGAATTTTGGGTTGTGTGAATGAAGTTGCTTATCACTTGAAGTTGCATTTCTGTCCCTGTTTGAGTAAGCCCCACTGAATACGCTGGGACTTGCTTCTGAATAAATAAACCTAGGATTGCACTATAAATATCTTTACAGTTTGTGTAAATAATAAATATATTTGATAGTCATGCTTTTATATAAATATTTCTTCATTTATCATATTTTTGGTTGTGAGATGCTTAGTTTTCTGCCTTACTCATAGTAATCTTGTTGTGGTTGGTATGGTATTACACTTAGGAAAGTGTTACTGCCTTTTGTGTTGTTTTTTTCCTATTTGCATTTCACTTATCTTTAACCTCACTCCGTTACAGCCATAGAAGCAACAGCAGCATATGCAAGATAATTAACTCCCATTAGTGATAAGAACAAGAATTTGTAATTATTATTTCAATTAAAACAAGAGGCTTATCAATACTTTGAAGAGGACCAGATATTTATTTTCTTTCTGAGCCCAGGACTGGGTCTTTCATGATGCCCGGGGGGGGGGGAGCAGGAGAGTAGTCGATAAGACAGACATCCTGGCATTGGTAATCTAATTAGCAAGGTATTTGCGTGGGGTTGTTGCACACTTCCAGGCCCAGTTTCATTTTGAGTATGGAGGCGGAACCTGTGTAGATGTGGTTGATCAAAGGGAGAAGAAATTTTGAGTTAAGCAAAGCTCTGCTTTTATAAAACCTAAGAAACATACAGATACTTTGAATGTCTGAGTGCCTGCACCAGTGGAATACTGGAGGAACTTGTAAAACTTGCTGCAACAGTATTTAGAACTGAGCATGTGGTGTGAAAGACTCCTTTTCCTAACATTTTGGCTTCTTGTTTTTCTCCACCCACCACATCTTTGAAATATATCGTATATGGTTAACCGTACTGTTGCCCTGACTTACTTTATGTATGTGGCTATTTTGTGTTTTTATTATGTTTTTATATTGATTGTGTATTTTTATTGTTTTTATTATATTTGTAAGCTGTGCTGAGCTCTGTTTTTAACAGCAAAAGGGCAGGATATAAATTCTCTTAATCAATCAATAAATACTCCATAGTGTTGGAAACTAGAGTCTAGGCATTTAAGGCTAAAAATGTTGCTTTAAAAAAAAAAGATTTCTCACATCTTTCCCCAGTTTTTGGTGGTAATTCCTAGGCACAAAAACAAAACAACTGGACAATCCAAGTATTAATATGCAAATATTCGCATAATATGCAAATAATATGCAAATAATTTGCATAATATGCAAATACTTTACATAATATGCAAATTAACCTGCCCGGATTTGTGGAACTGGAATATGGCAACCCTATGTGCCTTCCTCCCCCAGCTTAGAGAATCCAGAAAAGGCAACTGAAAACTGGACCACCATTTTTTATTTATTTATGAGGTGTCAAATGGCTGCAAGTTTGCCCATCTGGGAGGCTAATAATGCAAAGAGTGCCATGAATTGTCTAGCTTAGAACAAGCAGCCACAGGAAGTTTATATTCATTAGATTCCTCCCTCCTCCTCTCCCAGCCACACCCCCCTCCCAGCCACCTGATGCGCTCCTGTAACTTCAAAACGACAAAGCCGTGCTGATTTTTTGTTGTTGTTTTACAAAAGCATAACATTCTGGCAAGGTTTTGAAGTGATTAATTAGCCTCTCTTGAATTTCCCTGCCTTAGCTTTGGATCCTGTGACAATAAGATCTCAAACCTGCTGTGATTATCGGAAGGAGGGGGAAATCAAAAGGCCTGTCGTATTAATGCTTCCTCAGCAAAACCAGCAGTGGTAGGAAATGTCACAGTTTAATTATTCCCCTTTCCCTCCCCCCCCAAGAAAGCAGAGAATTGAAAGCAAACGCCCTTTCCTCTCTTTTCAAGGCCAACTTTGCTACCGCTGCTGATCTTGAAATTGCTAACAGTATTGTTGATCACTTATCTGGTACTTCTAATGTGTAAAGAAGTGGATCCTTTTACTAATATTTGCTCCCAGAACTCCCAGGGAGTTCTCTTGCCTTCAGAAAAACCCTGGTGAGCTCTACACGCAAACGAAAAAAAATGGAAATGGACTGCCTTCAAGTTCATCCTGACTTATGGCTACCCTATGAATAGGGTTTTCATGGTGTTAGATCCAAACCCAACACGCAAGCTGTCCTGTTACCCCAGCTCACTTATTACACCCCGGGAGAGTGCGGAGCTGAGTAAAAATGAACCCACTATCAGAGATCAAACAACACAAAACAAAGCCTTTGCAAAGGGGACCCAATACTTACAAGCCAAAGCAGGTGAGCATGGGAACCGCGTTTATTGATAGATGGGGGTTTATATAGGTTTACCCCGAAGTTTACAGTATCATGTTCACGTCATAAAACATAAAGAAACAATTGCTAACTGCCCGAGCTTTGGGACGTATGTGAGAAACAAAAAGGGGTACAGGAGAAGAACAAAAGTGGAAACATTGCACTGTCAACTTGTCTACATATTTCACATGTCCTTGAGATAAGCACTATGCAGGAACGGACAAAGGCGCATGGGAAGAGGAGGTTCAATTGCAACCGGGCGCCCTCTAACTTAAACACAGACATGGTATTATTTCGTCTTGCATATCAAAAGGGAGGGATACAACTCGAGAGCTATGAGGGACAATAAAGCAGCCTTTGACATTTCTGTGTGAAACATTTTGACAGTAATAAGCAAAGCCATAAGCATATATACGGTATGAAATGCATAGTAGGGGAGTCTCCAGCGTAATCCGGCTTTTATTATGTGAGCCACTGGAATGTCGGTAAGGGTCAGGTCACAAGGAAATAAATCTACATTTTATACCGAAAGTCAGATAAATGCCACTCTGGTTCTATTTCTCATGAAGCCTAAGCTGGTTTAGGTAAGACCAGTGAATTATAGTTTTATTAACACAGGGGTTTCAATTTGAACACAACAATCCCCCCTTTCAGCCCTGAGAGACTAGTTAGTCTCTCAGGTAGCTGCATCACCTTGTTTGGATTGCCAAGCCGGTCTCAAAGCCAATTCCATGTAAGTTGGCTGTGGTTTTTTGAAAAGGGACACTGTGAGTCGGTTCAGGCAGGCAGAGGCCAGTTGCATTAAATTGGGAATACATTGTACACAGCAACAAACTGAAATTAACAAGGCACCTGTTATAACAATATAAAATAAGATCTTATGCCAACTGGGCCAGGCTGAAAACCAATTGGAGAAGCTCGAGAACAAGGAAAAATTCTCTATGTGCTCTACTTCGTGATATATATTTCCGATGTCGTTAATGTGTTTTATGACATCAGCCTTACTGTCTGTTATGTGGGTACAACATTCGCTCCCTATCAGCGAACAGACCCCCCCGTGGGAGCTCAATAAAAAGTCCAAAGCGAGCCGGTTCTGGAGAACTACAGTTCTAATTTGCCCTTGTTCGTTGGTGAGATCCGAAAAGGCAATGGCCGAATCATTCATAAAACGCTCAAAAGCTTGAGACAATTCTATGAGCTCCTGGTATGTTTTGGCTGCGCCATACTGTGGAAAGAAACCTCTCAGCACTGCCTCCCCTGTGCTTCTTTTGTTACGGCGACGCAGAGTAGGCAATGTGGAGGAAACCCGGAGTCCTGGAACTACTCTTCCCAAAGTACAGGTCCAGGAGCCCGTTACTGGTAATTTCCTTACCGCTGAGTGCCCACAAAGCCACCAGAGTCCAGCTGGGGTTTGATGATCCACTAGATCTGTAAGGAAAGGTACTAAATGGTGGTCCGCAAAAGTCAGGTGTAGCAAATGCTGCCAAATAGAAAGCCACGTTAAACCCGCTGCTTTTCGTGTTTCATTTATAAAAGACCAATTACCTGGTTTTGTAGAGTAAATTAAGCCATCGCATAACATCCCTCCCGCTGGCTGGCTTCCGCTGCCTACGCATACTGATCTCGCGATGGGCCCACTAAGAACCAACCCCCCTTCTAGTTCCTGTGAGCTGGAATGTGAGGCGAAGGAGAGATAGTCATTTAACGGCAATGGGGCCCCCGTCAAGGGGACTCCCGCCTGTCCGTGCGGTGGGGTGTGTGCACAAACATAACAGGTGCCCTTTTCCGGAGCTGTTTCTTCCATTAAGGCAACAAAAGTATTTCCGTCCCACCCATCGCCTCTTTTGGTGTTTCTATGTTTGAACCCGCCCCATGTTTTCCTGGTTTGTGTAGCTTGTGTCACCTTGTCTTGTATGGGTTTCTGAGCGCCCAGTTTATCTTTTAGCCATGCATAACATGATGGTTCTCCAATACCTACACAAAACTTTGGTCTTTCTGCCATCTTGGGCTGGGTTGTTCCATATTTAACCTGGAAAGTAAGCATGTTATATTCTGAACTTATAGATGTTATGTCTACCTCTGGAGGGCAGCCGTAATTAGGCATATGTCTATATTGCCAGCATCGAAGTGCAAGTCTAATAGGCCATTCGATTTCAGCCTGGGTGCAATGCGTTACCCAGCGGCCAGTATAATTATGTTGCAAGATAACGGCTGTTTTATGACACAACCGTCCCGCTATGTCAGCCTTCACTATCCCTTCCTTTATCTGATTTACATCGTAAAGAAAAGGGTCTGGGCAATCCCGTGTTTTTGGGATTGTTCGTCCAAAGTCTTTCAGGTAGTAATAATCATTATCATTGCATATCTTCACGTTTGGGGGGCAGCAAAGGGGTAAGGCATATCGAGCTAACACAGTCATCCCCCATAAGTAAATAGACATCCTTTCTGTTTGTTGGAGCATTTCTGTGTTGATGTCTTATTCAATGTCCGCGTTCTGGAAAGGGAATTGTGCCGCCTGCCACTGGCCGGTTTCTTCGTTCCTCTGCAACCGTATCTTGGGGACCTGGGGTGGTGGCGGTGCCGCTACTACAGCTGGCTTTACGTGGGAATGGTGTATCCACGACTTTCGTCCTTCTAGGAAAACAGCAGCTTGTGTAGTCAACAGGACTTGATGTGGTCCCGTGTATCTTGGCTGCAAGGAATCGCCCCTCACGAATTTCTTTGCCCAAACAAAGTCCCCGGGGTTGTATGGATGCACCTGGTCCTCAAGGGGTACCGTCTTAGTGGATCCGGCAGCTTTCCACAGTTCCCGGAGCCTGGTCTGCAAGGAAAGATACTGGGATACAGTTATGTGATCCCCCCCCAATAGTGAAACCTCCACATTTGGCAAGCACCCCCCTTTTGTGGGAGGCCTGCCATACACTAATTCGAACGGTGAAAGCCCTAACGCCCGGGTAGGGCGGGTACGCAAATGGAAAAGAACGAGAGGGAGTACCTGAGGCCACCTTAAGCCTGTTTCCTGAGTATACTTAGCCAACGCTGTCTTAATTTCCCGGTTCTGTCTTTCCGTCGCTCCGGATGATTGTGGATGGTAAGCGGTATGGAACACATGTTTAATTCCCAGACCTTCTTCAATTTTTGTCAAAATCTGTCCTGTAAAGTGTGTTCCTCGGTCTGAGTCTATTACCTCTGGAATTCCGAACCGCGGTATTACTTCTTTCAGTAATATTTTGGCCACCGTTGTTGCCGTAGCGTTTGTGGTTGGGAATGCCTCTACCCATGCTGTTAAAGGGCATACCATGACTAGAAGATGTTTCTTTCCTTCCGCCTTAGGGAGATCAACGAAGTCGATTTGGAGCTGAGTAAAAGGTGCAGCCGGCACGGGTCTACCCCCTTGTGGGGCCCTGTTTGGTAAAGCTGGTCCGTTGGCTTGGCAAATGTGGCATGCTTTCACTATTGCACCGCATATGGGTTGGATTCCAGGGGCATACCAGAAACGTGTGATCGAATCTGATAAGGCAAGTATGCCGTAATGGCCTCCATGGTCATGGAACCATTTTGCTGCTGCGTGATACAACGCTCTGGGTAGACACGCTCGGCCGTCCGGCATGGTCCATAGTTGTTGTTTCAGGATCGCTCCTAGTTCAGTCCATTGCTTCACTTCCCGTGGGGGTATTGAAACAGATACAGGCGGGACAAAAGCAGTGGTCACTAGTGCCAGAGTTGGCATACTCATAGGTAATAATGCTGCGTGGCGTGCAGTCTGGTCAGCCAGGGCATTTCCCAAAGTCACTGGGTCCTGTTCCTTAGTATGTGCCTTGCAATGCACCACTGCTAGCTGTAAGGGATCAAGAATAGTTTGTAACAGTTTTTGCACAAGCTCCAAGTGTTGGATAGGCTTGCCCCCTGCAGTTGTAAACCCCCTGTATTTCCACAGATGAATGTGACAGTGTATAACTCCAAAAGCATACCTGCTGTCGGTAAAAATAGTCACTTTCTTACCTGCTGACAATTGACATGCTCTGGCCAGCGCATAAATCTCTGCTGCTTGCGCTCCCCATCGTCCTGGGAGGGCTGTCGCCTCCACCACCTCCCACTGTGTTGTTATCGCAAATCCTGTATATCTTACCCCATTTTGGTAATAGGAGCTGCCATCTGTAAACAGTATAATATCCGATTCTGGCAATGGCTCATCAGACAGGTCTGGTCTGATCTGTAAGGTAGATTGTAAGACTTGCACACAGTCATGCTCCGGGAGGGGCAGGGGTAAATCGGGTAAGAGTGTGGCTGGATTTAATGGTCCACAGCGTTCAAATCTGACATTTGGATCCTCTAGCAGCTCTGCTTCCAGCTGTTGCTGTCTTTGTGCTGAAAACACCTGTGTGGTACACTTTCGCAGCAAAGCCGAAAGGGCATGGGAGGTCCATACAGTGGTGGAGTGTCCGAGGGTCAGTCCTTTCACTTTGGTTAGCAGCAAGGCTGCCGCAGTCAGTGTGCGCGTGCATGTGGGGGTCCCACGAGCTACATTGTCAATCTGTTGAGAGTAAAACGCCACTGGGAAATGGCTGGGACCGTATAATTGTGTCAGAACTCCACTGGCCACCCCACATCTCTCATGTACAAACAGATTAAAAGGTTTCCCATAATTTGGCGGTTTCAGGGACATGGACGTGGCTACGCTTTGCTTTAATAATTCAAACGCCTTCTCGTTGTCCCGGCTCCATTGTATCAGATCAGGAGCCTTGCTTGCAGTAAGCGCATATAGTGGCTTGCTCAATTCTCCACATGATGGCAGCCACGGTCTACAGAACCCAATCAGTCCCAGAAACCCTCTTAACTGCCTTTTTTTTCTTGGAAGGGGGCAGTTTTGTATGGTAGAAATACGCCCCGGGTCCATTTGTCGCCCCTCTGGCATTAAGATAAACCCCAAGTATTTGACTCTTTCTGATAGCCACTGGATCTTCTTCAGGTCTATTTTGTGACCCCTTGAATGCAAGTATAACAGAAAAGCCTTACCGTCTTCTCGCAGCGCCCCCTGGTGCTCATTGGTAATCAAAATATCATCAACGTACAGAACAAGCACGGAACCTCTTTTTGGGGTGAACCCTTCGAGATCGTCCCTCAGGCATTGGCTAAACACCCCGGGACTATCACGGTATCCCTGTGGGATTCGGGTCCAAACGAAAGAGCGCTGGTCCCATTCGAGTCCGAACAGATATTGCGAATCTGGGTGGAGAGGGATGCTAAAAAAAGCATTTTTGAGATCAATCACGGTAAACCACTTCGCGTCCCATGGAATCTGACTGATAATCGTTACTGGATCTGGAACAACAGTGTGCAAAGGGATCACATACCTGTTTACCGCCCTCAAGTCTTGGCAAAACCTCCACCGGACTGGATCTCCGGGTTTCTTTGGAGGTTTCTTTATTGGTAGTATTGGCGTGTTGCAGGGGGTCCGCTGCGGCCGGATAACTCCTTTTGCAATGAAGCCTTCTATTATGGGGCGTATGCCTTCTCTTGCTTCTAATGACAGAGGATACTGGGCAACGTTTGGTGGCGGGAGGGATGGCTTTACCTGAATTCGAACGGGGCTTACTGATCGCAATAGCCCCACGTCTGTATCTTCCGTGCCCCACAAGTCAGATGGCAGGTCAGCAAGGTCTCCCGGTAAACCGTCTCCTGCATGTTTGTGTCTAAGTGTATTACCCGTAGGCACCCCTAATACACTCATCAGCAAGCCCACCCCTTCAGGGGTGCAGGTTAAGGTAGCCTCCAGTTTACACAACATGTCACGTCCCATTAAGGAAATGGGACAAGAAACAGAGTAGAGAAAAACGTGGTTAAACATTTTATCATTGTATTTAACTTGCAACGGTAGTGTTGTGCACATGGGCGTGGGGTTTCCATCTACCCCCATTGTCATTTTTACTTCTTTACTCAACCAGTTTCCTGGCGCTACATTAATCAGGGAGTATGTAGCTCCCGTATCTACCAGAAAGGTCACCGCTTGTCCTTGCACGTTTAGGGACAGTCTGGGTTCTTGAGTTGGGAGAGAGAGAGAAAGAAACATCCCTGCTAAAGACATCAGATTCATCAGACCGGATCCTGCCCCCTCCCTTTCCACAGTTAGTCATTGTTGGTGTGCTGGGCGCCCTCCGTACTGATCCCATGAAGCCGGCGTCTGTTGGACAACGGGAGGGGGTGGAGGTGGGTAATCCGCTTGCGCACCTGTGAAATCTGGGTAAGAAGGGTTGTTAGAAATGTGTTGCACGTTCCCTGTCCTCCACGGACAGTCCTTCTTGAAATGTGTGTACTCTCCGCACTGAAAACAAGCCCTATCTCCTTGCCATGGACTCCTCGTTTGTCCTCTTCCTCTCTGATTTCCGGCTCTCGGCCCCCTCGGAAAACCTCTGCCTCTACCTCGAAATCCTCTATTTGGTGGCTGGCCTCTTATAGCAAGAGCCAGCATTTCAAAGTCCTCTTTTTTCTCCTTCTTCCTACTTTTCTCCTTGTCCTTATCCCACACAAAATCCGCTACTTCCAATATCACTGTCACAGCTTCCCCCCCCCATCCGGGTCTGAAATTCAGAAAATAATCCCTCACCGCTGGCTGCGCTTGATGAACGAAATTGGCAATGAGGGTTGGGTGATCCAACACGTTTTCTGGGTTCAGATTTGTATAGCTACGTGCTCCCTCTAACAAGCGCGACCAGAATTTTCTGGGAGGTTCACTGGCTTCTTGTTTTATTGCCATGAATTTAGCTTGGTTGGGGGGTTTCTGTGACATCCGCTCCAAGTGTGTCAACAGCCTATCCCTGTCGGTCTGCAGCTGGGCGCGGCGAGGCTGCGTCCAGTCTCCCGCTACCCACGCTGCAGCCACCCGTGCTTGGTCCGACCAAGCTCTATTTCCCGCTGCCTCCGCAGCCCATGCAGTCTCCAACGTCCACAACCTGCTACGTTCTTCACCTGTCAGAACCCTTCTCAGCAAATGTTCCACATCCGAGTATGTCGGATTGTGGCTTTCGAACAACCTGCCCAACAACTCTCTAATTCTCCTTGGCTGCTCACCAAAAGTTCCAGCCATCCTACTCCATTCCTTTAAATCCCATTCCAACCAGCTCTTTAGCTCAACTACTTCGGTACGCTGGATGCCCCCTCGGGCATCTACGTACGGCTGATCATGTACAAGTAATGGCATCTCTAACGCTTCTGCCTCCTGCCTTTTCTTTTCTTTTGTTCGCTGGCGCGTGTCCATACCCCCTGAGGCACCCTTCTCCTCTTCCCTTTCATCTGTGTCATCATCCGACACACATGAAAGAAACCTCTTCTCCGGAGTGGGATTTCTGCTCCCGGGAGCTGGGAGCGGATCCGGAGCAGAAGGTATTATAGATCGGCTCAGGACCGTTCTTTTACTTGACGTATTGTCATTAAAATAAGAAGGAGGGGGTTCCTCAATGGACAGAGTTCTTATTGCCATCAAAGTAAGACTGTCCCATTTTTGTGACCCTATTTTCCATAGGAGCCAGAATTCCAATTGGTCTGGGTGGGTATCCCCAATCCGTCTCCGCAATCCCAACAACGGAACGGTTTCAAAGGACCCATCCCTCGGCCACCGTTCACCCGGCACCGATACTGCAGTCATCCGCGGCCACTCCTCCTCACAGAGCTGTATCATTTTTTTCTTTTTTAAACCTCTCCTCCTCACTGGCAACTCTTCCTCTTGCCACAGCATGCACATAATTCCCAAAGGGCTGTCCTTGACCGGCACACCCTCTGTATTTCCCATGACGTCTGATAGCGGGTTTTTCCTCAACTGTGCTTTATCCCCGAACTGTCAAAGCCGCCCGCTCGCGTTGATAACCGAGGAAATCCTCGTGGCGCCTGTTATCAATTTAAGGGGTGCAATGGCAAAAAGGGGGTCCGCACAAGGGATCCCGGACGAGCCCCCAATTGTTAGATCCAAACCCAACACGCAAGCTGTCCTGTTACCCCAGCTCACTTATTACACCCCGGGAGAGTGCGGAGCTGAGTAAAAATGAACCCACTATCAGAGATCAAACAACACAAAACAAAGCCTTTGCAAAGGGGACCCAATACTTACAAGCCAAAGCAGGTGAGCATGGGAACCGCGTTTATTGATAGATGGGGGTTTATATAGGTTTACCCCGAAGTTTACAGTATCATGTTCACGTCATAAAACATAAAGAAACAATTGCTAACTGCCCGAGCTTTGGGACGTATGTGAGAAACAAAAAGGGGTACAGGAGAAGAACAAAAGTGGAAACATTGCACTGTCAACTTGTCTACATATTTCACATGTCCTTGAGATAAGCACTATGCAGGAACGGACAAAGGCGCATGGGAAGAGGAGGTTCAATTGCAACCGGGCGCCCTCTAACTTAAACACAGACATGGTATTATTTCGTCTTGCATATCAAAAGGGAGGGATACAACTCGAGAGCTATGAGGGACAATAAAGCAGCCTTTGACATTTCTGTGTGAAACATTTTGACAGTAATAAGCAAAGCCATAAGCATATATACGGTATGAAATGCATAGTAGGGGAGTCTCCAGCGTAATCCGGCTTTTATTATGTGAGCCACTGGAATGTCGGTAAGGGTCAGGTCACAAGGAAATAAATCTACATTTTATACCGAAAGTCAGATAAATGCCACTCTGGTTCTATTTCTCATGAAGCCTAAGCTGGTTTAGGTAAGACCAGTGAATTATAGTTTTATTAACACAGGGGTTTCAATTTGAACACAACAATGGTAAGTGGTATTCAGAGGGGGGTTACCATTGCCTCCCTCTGAGGCTAGTCCTCTCCAGCTGGCTAGGGCCTGCTCAGCTTGCCACAGCTGCACAAGCCAGCCCCTTCCTTGTTTGCAACTGCCAGCTGGGGGGCAACTGGGCTCCTTGGGACTCTGCAGCTTGCCCACAGCTGCACAGGTGCCAGGGCATGTTACCCCTGAGCCACTCACTGTGGCAGTGATCTTCAGCTGGCTCTTTACACCCAGGAGACATGAGCGGGGATTTGAACTCGCAGACTCTGGACTCCCAGCCAGGCTCTCCTCCCCACTGTGCTATACCAGATGAGATCTGTTGATTTAAGCTTCCCCATTAAAACCTCTGTCATCAGGTGGGTAAGGACCCTCTCCCTTCCTTCAGTTAACCCTTCCCCTCCTTGACCTGCCACTGGGTGGATAGCCCCAGAATTGCTGCCATTTCTTTCCTCCCATTCTGTGCCCTATTAGGTCACTGTGGCAAAGCTTCAAAACAGACAAAATGGCACATATGGAACAAAGCCAGCAAGCCTGAATGCCGAACACTTTACTTAAGCCGCCTGTAGAGTAGGAATGGGTGGAATTCTTCTCCTCTTGGCGTTCTTTCTGACTCTTAAACCACGAAGCACAATGGAGCATTTGTCAAAATCACATTTGCAATTTGCTTGGTAATCAGTTTGGCAATTTAAATACAAGACCTTGGAGTAATTGCCTCCCCTACGCACGTTTGAAACAATACCCCACAATGCTCAGGAAGGAGGCTTGATTAAAAATTAATTGCAGGGATCGGAAGAAACGGTCAGAGAGCACCTACGAAGCCTGAACAGGTTAATTTGGATACTTACACAGGAGCAGAAATCAGCAGCAAAAGGATAGGTCAAAATACAAAACAGGGTTCTCAAACACTATTGCCTACTGACCTAGTTTTACTTACATACACACACACACACACACACACACATGTTCAAGTGGGACCTGCACTAAACTGTTGCAGGGTGAAGTGCTTCTGTTCAGAGTTTCAGCCAGCCAGCCAGCCAGCCAGCAATGCTCCCATTCCATTCCCCCCACATTCAGTTTTCCATTCCACCTATGCCCCACCCACTCAACAACACACATACTCAGCATTCCATACCCAGTAAACATCTTCATTTCTCAATAACATGTTGGGGGGGCAGTGGGAGTTTTTTTTTTTAAAAATTGTTTGTTTTGTTGTTCTGCAAGCCTTGGGATTTCTTGAAGTCCACCCAAACCCCCTCTTTTATAAAACAAATAATGATTCTCACTGCCTAAGGGTTTGGGGGAGGAATTTCCACCCCACCAAAATGGCTAATTCTTACCTGAAAATCAGAGAATATTTGGTGTAGAGTTACATAAAATACACCATCAGTGCAAGGGATGGCAATAGAAAATGGTTTTGTGCCATTTTATCTTACCTATAAAATTATGAAGTGATGCTAAGCAATGCATCAGTTTTGCAAATCCATATTAATGCCTTGATGAGGCCAATTAAAATGCCGCAACAGCATGTGCCAGCTTTCAAGTCCTCCAGAAGACTTCATCAGGCTAGATGGTAAACAAAGCAACGGAAGAATTAATGGTGAATCATGGAGTTTGTATCCTTTCACAGTGGAATGTGGAAGCAGGTGGCAGACATTCAGATGAGGTTCCCTTAGGTCTGTGCACGTTTCAGGTTGCATCAAGAGCTGCCGGAATAAACAGTGGTTGAAACCACCATGGCAGAAGAACCATAGTTCAGTGGTCAGTGGTCCCTGGTCCAATCCCCGGCATCTCCAGGTAGGCCAGAGAGTAATTTCTGGCTGACGCCCTGAAGAGCTGCTGCCAGTCAGAGTAGACAGTACTGAGCTAGGTGCACCAGTGGTCTGACTCAGTGTAAGGCAGCTTCCTATGTTCCATCTCTGGAATATAATATCCAGCTGTTTCCCAGATCTCTCTCCACCCTTAAGGAAAACACACAGGTTTAATAACAAGTGTCACAATTAAAAGGAAGGTGTTAAAAAATAAGAAGCACCACCCAACTTTCAGAGGGGGAGAGAGAGCATTTCCTGCTTTGCAGGGCCTCTGCCTGTCCATTCCTTGCCTGTTGCACTTTTAATTTCCACCAGAGTTCAGTCGGAGGATACCGACGGATTGCCTGTCGACACACAGCTGAGTCCAAATATTTATCCCACGGTGACTAGAAACCCCAGTTCAGCTAATGTTGATCATATCAATGTGCCACACAGCAAAACTGAAACTCTGGCTAAGCAGCTCATTAATACCACCTTCTCTGCACCAACCTTGCTCCAAAGAAAGGAAGGGTTAGGGTGGGCCAATAAAGGAGAGAGGTGGGTTAATTTAAGCCACAAAATCATGCACAATTTATTAGTCTGTAGCTTTGTGTGCAGAAGGTCCCCGCTTCAGTCTCCAGCACCTACATGTAGAGCTGGTAAAGACCCCTTTCTGAAACACTGGAGACTTGCCTCTTGACAAGAATGGGCTAGATCAGGGTGAGGGAACCTGTGATCCTCTAGATCAGTGGTTCCCAACCTGGGGGCCGGGACCCCCAGGGGGGCCGCAAAGTAATCCATAGCGGGCCGTGAACAGTAAAGAAATTATTTATTTATTATTTTTTTTAAAAAAAGTCTTCACTCCCTCTGCACTGTCTGCTTTCCGCTGCTGCTGCTGATGACACCTCCCCCTTGCTCCAAACAAGAGGGGAGGCCTTTTCCTGAAGTGCCAGAGCATCTTTCAGGCACACTAAGGGCAGGCTGAGGGTGGAGCTACCAGGAAGAAGAGGGGATTAGTATCACTGATTCCTGTCTCCTTGCACTGCCACTACTGGCAACGCCCTTACTTAGAATGAGAGGAGAGGGCTTTTTGTGAAGCAAAAAGAAGCAAGCCTGCAAAGAAAGGCTGCTTTCCCCCTTGCTTCCTGGCAGCCAGCCTGCCCCCTGGGGGGGAGGGGGTCACATTTTTTTTTCAGCTTATAAAGGGGGTCCCGTGCTCATAAAGGTTGGGAACCACTGCTCTGGATGTTGTTGGACTCCAGCTCCCATCAGTCCAGGTCAGCATGGCCAATGGTCAAGGATGATGTAGTCCAGCAATGCCCCAGAGCGACACAGTGTTGAGGGCACTGTGGCAAATGTAAATGGCTGCTCCCAGCTTGGGAGGGGCAAATTGTTCTGTTTTAGTTTTTCTCTGTTTATCATTTTTCCAATTCCTCTTGAAAAGTCATCAGCCATTTAGTGCACATTTCTCCTAATAGACCCGTTTTTGCAAAGCAATTCTCCCTAATATACACATTTTTGCAAAACAGTGGTCCCTAATATAAGGCATTTTGCCTGTTATTTTCACGAATATATGGACACTTTACCCTGCTTTAGGCATCTTTGTCCACATGAATTGTGGACTGCAAAATGAAAATAAGTGAGAATTCTTAAAGGACGGCTGTGTTTTAGTCCATGTATTGTTTCAGAAAGTGTAGATTAGGCAGATTTGCCTTTCAATGCAAACTGAATTGAATTTCTCCCCTACCTCACCTTCCAGCCACTCAGTGCTGATTTAGAGAGCTACCACCATGACCACAGCCTATCTGAGGTAGAAGGGGGCTCACTTTGACAAAAAGGCACTCTTAAACCCAGAGCTGGCCTTAGTAAGCCAACTGTCTCACATTTTTCCAGTTCCTTGGACCGGGGAGTGCACAGCAGGGTGAGAACTTGTGTGAGGGCCCAGACCAGCATCATTGTCTGACCGTCTCTCTTGACTACATTCCTCAGCTACGTCCTTCAGCTGCACCGTCTGCTTCCACTCTTCCATTCCTTCTGTTGCCTGCGTAATTTTCTGAGGAAAGTGCTTGTCCCTACAGGCAAAAGAACTGGACAGTCGCTACGCTGGTCCGTAGGCTGCTGCGCCCTCTGTTTTGCCCGTGAGGGTGGGTTGGCTTATCGTTTGGCAATACGTCACCTCAGTCATTAGCGGTGCCTGCCTTTTCTCTCGCTCGCTCTTTCGTTCATCTTATCTGCCGTTGAGCCTCGGAGACAGGAGGAGATAAGTGCTAAGAGGGCGAGGTCACCAGCAGGGCAGAGAGACGGGGCAAGATGGAAGACAGACAAGGAGCAACCGAGAGATGACATGGCGCACTTCAGATAGGCGGAGAGAGGCCTCTGAACCTGGGCTTCACATATTCCTTCTTTAAGTAACATTTCTAACCTACTTCATCCCAAAGGCTCCAGGTTGATACCTACACACGTTTATGCATAATAGCACCAGTGCAAACCAGACTGAAGAAACGTAGTGTAAAATCCAACCCTGTTCACTGACAACTGGATGCCTGGGCTCCTTTGGCACGAACGGTGGGATATACTTTCAATCAATCAATCAATCAATCAATCAATCAATCAATCAATCAATCTCAACTTTCATACCCTACCCTTCCTCCCAAAGAACCCCAAGACGGCAAACAACAATGAAAAAAACAATAAAAACAAGACATCTTAAAAAGCAGCTCCAACATAGACGCAGACTGGGATAAGGCCTTCCTTCAACAAAGGGGCTGGCTTGTGCAGCTGTGGCAAGCTGAGCAGGCCCTAGCCAGCTGGGGAGGACTAGCCTCAGAGGGAGGCAATGGTGAACCCCGTCCGAATACCGCTTACCATGAAATCCCTATTCATAGGGTAGTCATAAGTCGGGATCGACTTGAAGGCAGTCCATTTCCATTTTGTAGCAACTGTAATGTTTAGTGCTAGATATCTTTAACTGTATTTGTATTGCTTCTTTTGTTTTCTTGTACTATTTATTTGTTTGTTTATTATTTGATTTATATCCCGCCCTTTCTCCCAGCAGGAGCACAGGGCGGCAAAACTATATTTTATTGTATGACAATTTCAATTTCATAGAATTCAAATTCTTTTATCTTCACAGACACACCACGAACCACCTGAATGAAGCTTGTGGACCACTGGTGATGCATGGACCAACAGTTTGAGAACCTCTGCCCTTGGGGATATTTCAGCCATAATCTTTCAATTTTCCTTTTTTTTTTTTTTTAAGGAAAATTGGAAAAATTATAGTCCAGCGTTCCCAGCTTGGCACCTTCCAGATGCTTTCGACTACAACTCCCACATGAAGTGTTAGTTCAGTGCTCTTTGATTCGTTGGCCAGGACACTAAAAACTGGGAGCAGATTTACTTCTTTCTGAGCAGTTAGTTAAAATAATATGCTGACCTTGTTACTTGCAAGGCAAAGGGCTCATTCAGGCTTCCCCCCTTACCTAGTGCCTCTCTCTCAATCATGAGTCAGGATGGTGCTGTTGTGGTCGTGTCATGCTTGCAGGCTTCCCATAGGCACTGGGCTGGCCACTGTGAGAACAGGATGCTGGCATGATCCAACAGGGCTCTTCTTATGCTCCTATGTGCAGGAAGCAGAGGCTGAGTGGCTGACGTCTTCATGCAGCGCACATGGAGCTCACCACCAGAAGGTGTGGCGACGGTCACCAACTTTGTTGGTTTAAAATTTGGTTAAATAAATTGACGGCAGATAAGACAATCAGGGGCTCCTAGTAGGGATGTAAGAAGTTATAGAATCATAGTGATTTCCATTCCGACCTGTCTTCATCACCCTCAGCACTGTTTCCATTCTGCTGCAGGTGTGAGTTCCCCCAAATACGATGTTACTCATCCCGCTGTCCACACTGTTTTACTTAATTATTTACATAATTATTTACGTATTTATGAATTCATTGTAATTATTTTAGCATCATTCATTTCAACATGAATTTAAGTGGGGGAGGGAATGATCAATTATGCATTGTTTGCGGACTGAAAAAACAACAACAGCAAATAATGATGTAATAGTAAACATAAACATATGGTATTCTCTGCATTGATTTCCATTCCGTACATGGGACAAATAATATTAACAATTTTCATTTCCACTGGAATTCTCCAGCAGCCCCAGTTACTACTCATGATGGCTGTTTTATCTCCAGTGTCAGAGGCAGTGAATGTCAGTTGCTGGAGAAAGTGCTGTGGCACCCATGCTCTGCTTGAGGCCTTCCCATAGGCATCACGGTGCCACTGAGGGAACAGAATGCTGGACTAGATAGACCTCTGGGTTGATCTACCAGGCCTCCTATTCTATTTTTTATTTTTTTAACAACATTTATATACCGCTTGATTGTGAACAAGCTCTAAGCAGTTTACAATATCTGTTTACAAATATGAAATCGTAGAGATACACTTGGCTAGGAAGCCAAGATTGGCCTTGACTGCCTGTTGAATGTACACACGGCCAAACTAGACACTGCAAGGGTCATGTGGCTGTTTTGGCACCAGCATCTAGCACCTTCTAGCAAATGTTGAGACCCTAGCAGTACGAGGTCCAGAGCCAATGCAGTGCAATGATTCAAGTGTCAGATTACAGCCTGGGAAACCAGGGTTGAAATCCCCGTCCAGCTATGAAGCCCACTGGGTGGCTTTGGGCCAGTCACTATCTCTCAACCTAACCTACCTCGCAGGGTTGTTGTGAGGATAAAATGGAAACGGAAGAAATGTGTATACTGCCTTGAGTTCCTTGGAGCAAAGGCTGGATATAAAGGTAATAATAAACATATGAATGAAACAGCACCTCAGCCGAGCCCATCGGGGTTGATTTCTGCCACACATGCACACCCCCATGGCAGGTGGTGGTAGCAGACAGCTGCCGTTTTAATTGCACACAGTGCCCCAGAGTGATAGTACATTGGAGCCATCATGGGATGTTAAAAGGGTGGCTCCTAGCTGGCTGCTGTCACTGCAAGGTAAGCACAAGACCGGAGGCCCCTCAACATAGGTGGGCCTCCTTTAGAGGGCCCCCCCAAACCTTGCAGCAACTCCACACCTGGCACAAGACAATGGGAACATTGGCAAATGGCAGCCAATGAAATAAGGAGACGGTGAGGAAAGCAAAGGTGGCACCACATTACATCAGGGGTGGAGAACCTTCGGCCTGGAAGCCAAATGTGGCCCTCCAGGCCTCTCTGTCTGGCCTTCAGAAGTCTACCCAGGCCACACCCCTTCTCTAGAGGCCACACCCTCTCCCCGGCCCTTGTTTTGCCCCTCAAGTGCTTTCGCCTCAGCTATAATGTGTCCTTGAACTCTGTGAATGCCTCTCACTTGTCTGGATGGCGGATAGAGAGGGATGTGTGAGAGATTTCTACAGTAGAAATTACCCTACTGTACAGAGTCAAAATGTCTATTCATTTGCCCCACCAGCTTTTGCATCCGGCTCCATCCACCACCAGCATGTGGCCCTCAGAAGATTGGCCAGAAGGGAATGCGGCCCTTGGGCTGAAAAAGTTTCCCCGCTCCTGCGCTGCGTATGTTGTCTTCTCTTAGACGAGCGGTAATAAGATCTGGGAGACATCAAGAGCAGCAGCCAGTCTGGCACATCAATGCAAGCCTCAGGTCTGTTGCCTTGTAATGTATGAACATGTCCTTAGAGGAAGGTAGGAAGTTCCAACGGCTTCGGTGGACGTAGATTTGGACACGCATATTCTTGCCCTGGTCTGGGACCCTGAAGATTTCTACACACACCTTTCCAGTAGCAGTTACGGGCATTTCTACAGTGATGAAAACGGACACTGATCATTCGTGTTTGTCTGGGAGACACAGAGGGGCAAAAGAGGTCTGAAGACTTTTCATCCCCTAGTTGTTTTCGGAGGGGCTGCCTGGAAAAGGGAAAGTTGCAGGGGGAGGAGAGAGAGAGAGAACCTCTTGATTGGAATAATTATAAATCGTCTTCTCTTACTTCTTGCTACACAAACTCCAGGCTAAATTATCATCTAATTTCAGAGAGCTCCATGACTGAGATTATCGGTGAGTCATTTGTAATTATGTGCCAGATTGTATTAAAGCATGAAAATACAAAGGGTTCTCATCAACTGCTAAGAAGGGGGAAAGAATCAAATTACATTTTGCAGGCAGGATAACAGTTCAGACATTTCAGATTTGTGGCGTATTACAAATGTAAAACAAAAAGTGGGGGAAGGAGGGAGAGGGAGATGAGAACTCTCAGCCTGAAAAGTACATGATATATTAAAGAAAGTCTATGACCCCGATCCAGAAATATGAGCATGGTTTACTTACAGTCCAGTCCTGGCAGGCATCTTCTGCCTGGCGACTGTTGAAAACTCAACTAGATGCAGTGGCGTGTCAGTGGGGCAGTGGAATCCACTCTGGGTTTTTGCCTGGCAGCACCCTGGACAGCTCCTTGAAAGTACAGACTAAACCCAGGAGCGGATAGCATTGCCCCACTGACATGGAGCCACCTGCCGCCGCTGATTAGATGGACCTTGGTGACATCCAGCAGAATTGTTAATTGGGAATTGCACATGCAACCCAGTAGACTCTCCCTCGCCGGAGGCAAGCCCGGTTCCAGCGGCCGGCCAGACTGGGCACAGGCCAAGGGCTGCAAGCCATTGTCAGCACCGTGCCAAAGGCCCCCTCAACATTTGGTGATGGTACTGGCTGGATCAGAAGCTGGAGAGCTCTCTGTTGGTGATGGTGTAGTCTGGATTTGCTGAGCTAGAGGACCAACAAAGTGCTGTCCAACCCATGTTCTCTGCTTGCAGGGATCTGGTGCGTTAAATCATGCTCACAGCACCTTTTCCAGCATACAGTTCCTGATCTAGCATGGGACTTGCCTACAGGATCTTGCTTCCTCTGCACCCATTCAGCTCCTGGCATCTTCAGCTGAAAGTCTCCTGGGTGGCAGGGCTGGGAAGGACCTGTGCCTAAGACCCTGAAAGGCTGCTGCCAGTTGGCGTAGACCATATTGGGACCGATGTGCCCATAAGGAATCAGCAAAGGCCTCTTTATAGAAGGAATTGTAGGGACAGAAGCAAGGAAATAGGTGACGTTGAAGGGACCGCGCAGGACATGAAAGACACATCAAAGCCTAGGGATGAGGGACCTTTTATACAGTATGTCAAAGTCTGCATGTCTTTGGAGGTGATCTGTCGGAAACCATGCGCTGCCAGTGGGCAATGCCTGACCTCTCCCTCTCTCATTCCCTTTTCTTTTTCTTTCTCTTTCTGCCATCTTTTCCCCTCCAGTGTTTCCCTTCATGCCACCTCCATGGCATTAGGCAGAGAGCCACAGGAAGTCAGGGCTGCATGCACAGCCCTCCCTCGCCTTGAACAAGCCTTTGGAAGCTCCACCAAGGCCCCACACTCACTTTTCTCTGCAGCCACCAAGCAATTTGCACACACCACTACCAACCGCGGCCCTGAGCCAAGGCAGGTTTCGCAGAAATTGTGGTGCTCCAATGAAGCGCTGATTAAGGCCTTCATCACTGAGGGCAGTTTGTTACAGTAAGGTCAAGTCTGGCTGGCTGACCACATGAGTGGTGTTCTTCAAAATAAAATCCAGCGAGGAACAGGATAGGTGGAACGCTGTGAAAAGAGGCCGACCCAAAGCAGAGGGGTGCAAAGTTTGCTGGTCTCTGGCACACTGAGCACACTCCAACCACATTAAGCATTTTGAAGCCCCACTGAGTTGTGGGAAACATTTAAGCACACAATTAACTCCCCCTCCATCCCATAAATCAATGGGGCTTCAATATGTGCTCACCCTGAGCTGGGTTCAGCCCCTTTTGCTTTGTAGACAGCATGCCCAAATTCAATTTGATAGAGCTTCATAACAAGTTTTGGGCTGAAAGAAAGCTGTTCAGAGCCCAAGGTAAGGGATGAATAACCGTTCTATTGTCTATGGTGACGTTCCGAAGCCTTGGGAGAACGCTTCAGTCCCCAGGTACACTGCTGCCGACATTAAAGTCACCAGAGCTCAACAAAGGGACTTCAAAGGGAGGCTCCAGTGTGAAATTGCTAGGCTAGAATCTATTAGCAAATTCTGTTTTATTCTATTCAGACTTAATCAGAACTCTGGGTTCCTGTCCTAGCACAGGGGTTAAATTAGCATAGGATAGACAGGAACATTGTATCATGACCAGGGACTGTGTTTTGAAATAGATTGCTTGGTTTTGCTTTGTGCTTGTCTCGTACAGCAATGGGCTCTGCATGCAAATATCACGGGTTTAACAGCAACAACTTGAGTTTGGGCTCCATTGGGCTGGATCCAGACTAAGGCTGCAATCCTAGCTCTACTTGCCTGGGAGTAAACCCCACTGAGTTCAGTAGGACTTACTTCTGAGTAGACATGGTTAGGATTGTAAGTTAGTTGAACTGAAGTTTCTATTGATGCCAATGGGATTTAATTTGTTCTGTTGAGTTGAATGGGAACTAAGTTTAATATGCTTCATCTGGATCTGTCCCATTTTTTTTATAAAAAGACAGACATAGGTACAAAGGAAAAAATATATTTTGTAAACAATGGGACTGTAGTCTCAGGGCTGTAGTGAAATGCCCCCTCCCAAATTCACCAGCCCATGCACGGGTGGAAAAAAAATGGTGTGTGTTTTCTGATTGGGGGTACATTTGCCATCGATGGCTAGGCAGCACTGGCCATTTCTAATCCCCCCCTTTTAAAAACTCCTCTATGGCAGTTACTGGCTGCCATTAACGCAAGTGATCTACCATCATCTGTTCCATGGGAAGGATTCCAGGAGAGAGAGGACAGCAGGGCCTGCTCTGGCTAAACTATCTCCTTCCCACCCACCACCATTGGGTGATCTGCAATCAATCATCATGTGGGAGTAGGGTTGCCAGGTTCATGGCTTGAGACTGATCCTGTATATTTAGGAGAAGGTCAGCCAAGTGCAGGTGTTCTTGCCACACTGTAATGGGAAAAACCACAAGGTGGAATTCGCTCTTCCCCCTGTCCTCCAAGAGGTCTTCTGTATCTTTAAAAGTTGTCCTTGTGACGCCCTTCCCTGGCTCTCCCTGTCAGGTTCCTACCTGCTCGTGGTTACTGCCTGTCACTAGGCACCACCAGGGACTCCACCAGTCCGGACTGTCCTTTTTTATGGTTTCTCTCCCCGCTCTAGCATAGACCTCACCAGATCCCCCTGCTAGGCAGCACCACCAGTCACGTCCTATAACCCGTATTCCCAGAGACTCTGCCTGAGTCTCTCTATCAGGTTACCCCTGTGACTGCGTGCTTAAGCTGTCCCAATCCCTTTGTATCAATGCAGATAATCCTGGTTTGCTCTGAATACTTGTGGTGTTATTCTCTTCACCGCTGCCACCATTTGTTACCCTTCAGCCTTGGTATTTACCTTACCCTCCCTTCTGGTCTGTGGAACCCCAGCCAAGGATCAGGCCTTTGGTAAACCAAATATATTTATTAAATAACAGAGATAACAAGATTACTTTATAAAGGCACTTAAGCATATGGTTTCATCTATTCCTGAGATACTGGTCTTAGTATTAATCCGAACTCCACACTCTCCTCACATCCACCAACTCTCCACCCAATCTCCTCTCAAAAACCCACCAAAACAACCCACTCACGTTCACCGTCCACCCAGATTTAACTGTCATCCTTCCATTTATACCCTCAGCCATTCTAAACACTCAGCCAATCATCCAGCATTCTACTGCCCATTCACTCCCCCCTCCTCTTTCATTCCACTTACCAAGTATCTCCTATACAAACAGCACTTACCATATATACACTAATACATGAACATCACAGTGCTCCCCTCTGTTCTGCACTGGTCAGGCCTCACCTTGAGTACTGCGTCCAGTTCTGGTCTCCACACGTTAAGAAGGATGCAGACAAACTGGAACGGGTTCAGAGGAGGGCAACAAGGACAATCAGGGAACTGGAAACAAAGCCCTATGAGGAGAGACTGAAAGAATTGGCCATGTTTAGCCTTGAGAAGCCTGAGCGGAGATATGATAGCACTCTTCAAGTACTTGAAAGGTTGCCACACAGAGGAGGGCCCGGATCTCTTCTCAATCATCCCAGAGTGCAGGACACAAAATAATGGGCTCAAGTTACAGGAAGCCAGATTTCAGCTGAACATCAGGAAAAACTTCCTAACTGTACGACAATAGAACCAATGACCTAGGGAGGTGGTGGGTTTTCCAACACTGGAGGAGTTCAAGAGGCAGCTGGACAGGCACCTGTCGGGGATGCTCTAATTTGGATTCCTGCATTGAGCAGGGGATTGACTCGATGGCCTTATAGACAAAGCTCTCCTCCAACACATTTCAAATGAGTTGATTTTTCTCTTATCTGCTTTTTTCACTGTTCAACTTTCACATCCATACATAGAGATTGGTCTGAATGATCCTGACTTTAGTGTTCAGTGATACATCTTTGCATTGGAGGACCTTTTCTAGTTCTCTCATAGCTGCCCCCCCTAGTCCTAGCCTTCTGATTTCTAGACTACTGTCTCCATTTTGGTTTCAGCAACAGCAGAAGGCAATTATTCTCAGTGTAAGTGTGTGGAATATTGGGTCCCACCTCAAGAATAATCCACTGGGATCTTACTTCTCATTTGCCTGATTTCTCATTTTTGAGATGGGGAACAATGGTTGACTTCATAATGTTGTTGGGAGGATGAGATCCTTCTTTCTCATCATCACAACCACCTTACAAAGTAATGTGCACATTATATGCTGGGAGCAATATTGAAGACCATTGCACTCAAATCATGGTTCTTTCTACTGATGGCCATGCCACCCCTCCCACTCTAAATTCACAGTATACTTGACTCTTGGCAACATCAGAACAAATATGACACGATCCTGGAGGATTCTTAACATCCCATGTGAATCCCGCACTGACTTCCCTCTTTCCCAAATCAGCAATAGCAACCAGAAGGCCCCATCGCAGGACTTCTATTAGCCTCATGGTTCCTATTGCAACATTACAGGCATCAGGAACCATGGGAATCTACATTTCCCATGGTTCCTGGTATGCTGTTACAGCAGAAACCAAAATGAAATCTCCACTGCCAGCAGATAAATGTGGGTCAGGAAAAGAAAATAGAGATAGCTTTAGCAATAATGTGGAAGACTGCCATTGGGGCGACCCTGTTGTGAACCAGGGTCAAACTTCAGTGTACTGGACCTTTGAGCTCACCTTTCCAGCTGACCCTTTATGAGTCTTGATCCCCACCCTTAGGTTGCAGAAGTCATGGCATTTTAAATGATTCTGAAATGATTGTCTCTCTTATTTGTTACATTATTTATACCTCTAAAGAAGTTAAAAGAAAAGTCACATTTGGTACTGTTTGTGGTTGCTACTATGAACATGTGATTTGGAAAGAAAGTGTTGGTTTATGCATTGTTCCAGAAGAAAACACACACACACCCTTACATGTTTAGAAACGGCTTGCTTTGTAGACACAAAATAAGGGTACACACTGGATATTTTGTACACTGCTGTTCAAGTCACACAGAAGTTAAAACATACATTTTATAAAACAACAAACCAACGGAAGGCCAGTATTTGCAAGAACACATAATAAAAGATAACTTTATAAATATTTACATCAGATATTACATTTGCTGCGGGGGGAATAGTGGGCCGTCCCTCATGATGTGGGTTGGAAGGGCCATGCAAGATGCTTGCAGATAATTTCAACTCGCTGACACTCACGTGTAGTGAATGTGTTGGCCTTGTTAATGAGTGACAAAGCGGTGCAATCACAATGCAATGAGTGCTACATAAAAACAGCAGGAGACGATGAACTCCCACACAATCCAAAAACAACTGGAATGAACATGGAGGCCACTTTTAAGACAATGCTATGCATCCCCCGTTTAAGACTCTGTACTGAAGAGAGCAGCTTTCGTGAATTGATTGAGATACAGAAGAGCCTGGGGATCATTATGAATGTGCGTGCCTCACCATCAACATTTCTGCACCCCATATTGTTCTCCAATATGGTGTCGATACATTTGCTGGGCCGACACTGTTTGCATGGCCGAGGAGCCAGCTTAACCTCCTCTTGGCAGGCAACACCTAGTTTTAACTCGGTACTCTGCACAAACAGCCAGTCATGTGGAGGCATGGGTCTTCCTTTCTCAAAAACAAAGTTGCAGGAGGAGGAGATGGCAAAAAACAGATCTGCACAATCAGGCACATGTAGAAGATCTGCTTCATCACCTAAGCATCGGCAAGTCTGTGAACTGGAGCCAAATGCAAAGCATTTAAAAACTTCAAGGCAAAAAAAGTGCCACATCACAGTTGGAGGATTCTGCCTAATATAATGACCTGGAAATATGTGCTATATAGTGGGAATAAAGAAAAAAGCCAGGATTCACATCTCGAAATCTAAAACCAACTATTCTTGAAACCCTCTAAGCTCTCATCATCATATGAATCCGGAATATGCCAAAGTCCAAATTACTTTCAGGGAAATCCAGCCAAGTGCCTCCTTCAAAGTCACTGTGATATGCTAACAGTGGCAGACAAGAGTTAATGATGCACTTGCCTTTTAAAAAACATTGTTCTAAGTAGTAATGAAAACAGAAGGTGGCATCTGCTAATCTGTTCCCATTCCCTGAGCTTAGTTACCTCCCACCTCCCCCCCCCCGAAGAAATGAACATTCCAAAAAGGAAAGAAAAAGGAATGGATTCTTGTCTAGTATTAAATGAATTAGAAATGAATTAAATGAATTACAAAACCCTTACACATTCCAAGGCACGTTGCAATGACACCTTTCTGCAGCCACAAGACAAAAGACACACACATACCTTGGTTATTCTGCAGCTGAAGGGAAAAGATCACAGCCCCATGCAGAGCTGATGGCTTGCAAAAGGCTCCTTGACAGGCCTTTCAAGTATCCTGTTTATGAAAACTGGAACCTGGACACAACTAGACAGGATGTTAGATGTTCTTTTGCACTTAATGTGCATTAAAAAAAATAGCAGTCTCGGGGGCAGGAACCTGATAATTACTGCCCATGCGGTGGGGGGCTTTAGCCATTTCCTCCCCTGCTGTGGTCCTGAAAAAAACTAGTTTTCTGAAGCTGCTCTTTACGATGGAAGGAAATATCCTATTGGCATCAATGAAGGATTTCCTCCCAGTTCAAACAGCACCTTCAAAGGAGCTATTTTCTTCAGGACGTCACAAGGCGGCAAAAGGGTTGAGGTCCCCCCTCTCTACTTGCTGAGATCCTGGTAATTATCAACCCCTGTTCAGCGATTGCTGTTTGCATTTAAAGAAACATGCAATTTAATAATCACATCTGGCTTGGCCTTCAGACACATAACTCAGAAGGCAACAGAGCCAAAACTGGGCCTTCCATTGGACCAGTTCACATGACCTGGTAACCCAAACTGGGGCCTACTGAGGCCACACAAACGCGCAGGCTTCCAGAGAGGACCTCGCAGCTGCTTTGCTGCTCCCTGGCTCTCTTTACACCCGCACTTTAGCGTATCATCCAAACCCAGGCTCACAGTTCAGCTCTCTCCTCATTAAACCTTGAGCTGAAGCCAAGAATAAATGTTGGTCCCATCTTGTGGTTAGAGAGAAGAGAGCTTAACCATGAGCCTGGGCCTTGGCTTAACTCAGTGTGATGTGGGAGTAAAAAGACTGGGGAGGAGCAAAGCAGCTGTGAGCTCCTCTCCAGGAGCCAGTAAGCCATAGCTTGAATTACTGTGTTGCATAAACCAGGCCATTGTAGTCATTAGACAGTTAAGGAATCCAGTAAATACATGGCTTCTTGGCGTCCTTTTGTTCATCTGATCTGGGGGCCTCTCCCTTTCCATTTTGACTTCTCTGGGTAACCCGTGGACCTTCCATCCATTTTCCATTTTGCATCCTGACCTTAGTCTACAGGTGGACGGGAGAGGCAAAATCTTAAACAAACCCACAGGGCAAGGAGGAGGAACCTTTGGCCCTCCAGATGTTCCTGGACTCCAACTCCCATCAACCCCAGCTAGCATGGCAAATGGCCAGAGATGATGAGAGTCCAATCACATCTGGAGGGTCAATGGTTCCCCATCGCTGCCACAGACAGTAACATTCAGGAGAGACCCTAGGCAATGAGGAACTCATCCCAGCGGTTCCTTTTGGAACCAACATTAAGCAACCCTCTCTCCTTCACATAATACAGTTTGTTCTTTGGAATGAAGCCTTGCAACTTTGGGCATCTGCTCTGAAGTTGTGCCACTTAAAGATGCTGCTGTTGGGCAAAGGCAAATGCCACAGAGATCAGAAGTCTAGTATACGTGCATGCCTAGAGAAATGCAGTCTCTCTCAAAATATATACAGATGTTCCTCAGCAAAAGAACACGGAGCACCAAGGAATGGAAGTGAGAGAGAATTACCTGTACATTCAGGACAGTTGGGTTAAGCAACCAAAGGGCCACTGTAGCTCTTCCAAAGGGAGAGTGTTTTCTTCAAGGATCAAATTACATAAGATGACAGAGATGTACCTCTACATATTTGCAAAAAAAATAAAAAGTCACAAAAAGGTGGCAGCAGAATGGGACTGTGCTGCAAAGTGAGGCTTTCTATTTCCCCCCATTAGGTACAACTTACACGTATACAAAAGCTTTCCCTAACAAGGCAAACAGCAGCTCGGGTGGGCAGATTTCATTAGGAAAACACAGGGGTGTGTGATGGTGGTGTTCAATTTCCCCAGTGCTGTGGTCCAATCCAAATTATGACTCCCACGTGGGCGCTTTTTGCAAGAATTTAAAGAGATAGGCAGTCTGATCACTTATCTCCGTTATATCATTGAGTGTGGCCCTCAGAATCCCATTCCAAATAAAAGAAGCCTCAATGAGCCAAAGTAGCACACTAGCAGGAGCAGGAGGGAGGGGAGGGGGGAGAAGAGCTGTGGATCCAATGGGACCTCTGAAGGATCTAGCAGTTGAATAGCAGGGAGAGGGCTGGCAGGTGCAAATTTCCCTTGCCTCAGCGCTGAAGCATCATTTTTCAGGAAAAAAAAACTGCCAAAGGATCGATTCAACCCTGAACAAGACGTTTCAATCTCCATGCTCCCCCACCCCCTTCTGCAGTTTCTGCAGTTGGTATTCCACGTGGATTGGCCAGATTGCATAGCTCAGCCACTCCCAACCATGCTGGCTGGGACTGATGGGAGTTGTAGTCTAAAGCTACAGATTGGCATCGCTAGTCTCTGTGTCAGCAAACTTGGCTCAAAGGAGGCATGTCTGGCAAGGGGACCTGCCATGCTGCCTGATGAAGTTTTCAATTAGTGGCAATTTCAGGCAGATGGTTGCTCAAATAAAATTAGATGGTGGAGTTGTTGCATGAAGACTTTACCAATCTGGACATGAATCAGCCCCAAAGACAAAGAAACACCTGCCCAGGTGAGATACCTGTGTGCACATTTAAAGCACCGCCCCCAAAGAATTCTGGGGACTCCTCACAAAATTGTAATACCCAGCACCCGTAACAAATTACAGTTCCTGGGAATCTTTTTTTGGGGGGCGGGAGGGGGTACTTTGGAAAATTCATCACCTAGTATTTGGTCCCTAAAAAAAATGTTTTGAAGGGGGCGTGGTTGCGTTGTTCCTCTAGCAGTGAACAACTTTGTTAACTTGTCATTGCAATCTCTGTCGAAACAGAAGTGACCACATTACTATCCTCATTTTCCAGATTCAGACACAGTCATTCAACAGTCAATTAAAGAATTAAATGTAGGATGTCCCATGGGACCCAAGTCCCCTCCTCCTTCCATGTTTAATAATTGTTGGAGAGGAAGTGCTCCTCCACTCTCCCAGTGACTTGGGCCTACGTCTCAGAGCTGGTAAATCTGTATATGGGTTGGACCATCTTAGGCTGCAAATTGTTTTTGTTTGGTGGGTCTCATCGACTCAAACAGAGGTGGAGAACCTGTGGCCCTCTAAACTTTGTTGGATTGTAACTCCCATCAGCCCTTGTCAGCATGGTCAATAATCAGGGATGATGGGAGTTGTAGTCCAACAACCTCTGCAGGGCCACAGGTCCCTCCATTATTGACTGATTGCTTCTGCATACAAAAAACCCAACCACACTCTCCACATAGGACACCTTGCTTCGCATGCTACGTTGTCTATATGAAGGGAATTTTGTTTTGCATGGGAGAGCATTTAATTCTGGAAGTCCCCACCAGCAATCTGGAGTGATATAGCTGAACAGCTGAGCCCATTCCAATCTCATTAATTAATATTAAATTAAATTACATCCAAGAAGAAAACTATCTGAGTGAGAACTAGCTCTTTGGATTTCAGGAAAGCATCCCTTTCAGTCTCATTCTCTTACTGGAAGGGTAGTTCAGCCTGGAACTGGCGAGAGCAAGAAATGGCGTCAAAAGAGGGAGCTTGACTTTTCGACATGGCCAAGGCCAATGCAGAGATTTGGATGTATGTTTGTCTGGGTGGGGCAGGGAATCAATTTCCCACAAAGTTGACTTGGCACATCCTCTTTGTCTGTCAAACAACAGGGATGAGAAAAACCCACAGGGACATTTGTACTTTGACTCCAAGCAGCAAATAAATGCCATGTTGCTAGAAAGGTCAAAGGAGTCAGAAGTAACTGCACTTTGTATTCAGGCCACAATGCTGCAGAGTCAGAATTGGGAAGGTGACTCTGAAATGGGAAACTGCTGGTCTGTTTTAAACTTAGGTTCGCGAGGTTGCAAGTTCTGACATGACTGGAATAGTGTTTACTGGACAAAGCGGAGACAGCAGGTCAAGTTTCTTGCAGGTTGAGCCTATACCAATCTCATTAATTAATATTAACTTAAATTACATCCAAGAAGAAAATGTAGCTTATTTACTTTAAAACAAAACAAAACTTTTTAGAGGCAAATCTGTTGATTGTGCCACGCTGACTGAGACTGACGTGAGGACAAAAAATGAGTACAACCAACCCTCACCCCTGGTAAGCAACACCCTATTCTTGAAATACAGAGCCCCATCATGGAGACATGAAAGCTTGTGAGATGGACCACAATCAGCAACCAGAGGGTGAAGCCTATCCCTTGAACTCTTCCCCCCGCCTTTACTTGCCCTGTCTCTGTCTAATAGCAACGAGTGAAGAGAAGGCCTGGCCTGATTTCCTTGGAGTGGAACCAAAGGCTCTCCCTGCTGAGATGCCCTAACTGGTGCCTGCAGCCTTGAGGTCTCCACTCTGATACAGCAACCAACCCTTAACAAAGAAATAATCCTCCTGTTACTTCTTCAGACATTTTTTTAAGTACTACTGCTATCCTATAGCAGGAAAGAGATTCCTGCCTGATGATGCTCTAATCTTAGGGTAATACTGCATGTGCATGTGAAAAATCCCATATATTTGGGATTACTTCCCCAAAACAGTTGCCTGGGCACCCTGTTGCATATCACCACTGATGTTATTTATTCATCCATTTTTTAGCATGGAATCGTGGACATTATGCCAGGGTCAGGCTTCTTCTACTGGTGAATGTGCTTTTCATCACACACACCCCGACTGAAAACAGTCCACGTCCAAAGCTTTTCCATGTGGAGTTTTTGCACACTGTATGAGGCACTCCTCTTGTTCATGTGTGTCTTTACAGCAACATGACTGAATCAAGGGCAGCCACGAGACAGGTCCAACAGCATACACTGTGTTGTGCCAACTATTTGGCTCTTCTCCTTTGTTCTCTGGAATCATTGCTTCGCTTAATCCCTTTCTCAATACATGATGCAGAAACATTTTCAAGTATTCTAAAGCCAAGCTGCAGGTCAATGGAAACTGACCAGAATCCATGGCAAGGGAAATAACTTCCATTCAGAAGTCAGGAGGGTCTGTTTACATCATCAGTAGCTTCTTTCACCAATCCCATTTGGAGACAATTAGTATCCTTCTTCATCATCTACATCACATCCATAATCTGAAAACACAAAAGGGAAGAAAAATTATTAGAAGAAACAGCATCATGCAGGAGCCCATCATATACTACCCCTTGCCACACACACACACACACACACACACATAAACAAAGACAGACAGATGAGAAATGGTCCCTCCCAGCCATACAATGGGGTAGGAAAGCTATGAGGAGAAGCAGAAAGCACAAAAAAAATTGCAGTCAAATGAAGCACTTTTTAAAAAGACAAAGAGTTTAAATGTAGGTCACAGAAATGAGCAAGTGAGCCAATTTCTGCAGCGTGCAAAGCGTCAAGTATTCCTAGATGCATTAAGGCAATCAAATTACAGGTTTCATTGGAGAGAGAGAAAAGCTGCCTGGGTTTTAAAATTAACCCACCCCATGAAACTGTTCCTTAAAGCAGCCTTGCAAATACACCCTCAAAAGTTGCTAGCCTGTTAAGGGCTGGCAGACAGCTCTGTCCCTCCTCTGTAAGCCTGATGCCTTTCTATATGCTGGGCACAAAGAAGAAGGCTGCTCTCCTCTGCTAGTCCACTCGCCCATATGGAATTCCATACACTCACCTGCATGTCATTGTTTGTCACCCGTGGTTACCAGGCAAGTGCTTAAAAACAGGGCTCAGTTAAAATCAGAGTGCACTCTCTCTCTCCCCATCTCACACACTATTTTTTTTTGCAAGAGCTCTTTCTTTCCATCCACTCCAGAATCTCAGGCCTCATTGAAACTCTTCCCCATTTCTGTCCTATCCTCTTTTGCCTCTGCCTCGTACTCTTATATTATATTCACTCAAATATGTTTTCCCCTTGATTACATAGAAGCCCTTCCTCAGCTGTGCTTATGGAGCAATGACAACACAGGTGTGGGCATGCTTTCCTGGCTGAATCTGCTTTCTGTAGTCAATAATTTAAATTATAATCTACCCCTATTCTAAAAGCTTAGGAAGATTTATGGAGAGATTAAAGTTGTTGAAAACTGCCTTTTCCAGTTAAAAATCAAATTAAAACAGCTTCAACTTCAGTTCTCAACTGGCTTAAGCCTGATTTGTTTCAACCCTTTTCCATTTAGACTTGCAGCTTGCATCTGATTAAAGAACCTTCAAATGCTGTCAGATTTTTATCACATCCTTCAAAGAGCTAAGGATAACAGGCATAGGACCCTCCCCACTTTTTTTTCTTTTTTAAAACACAAAACCCATCCACAACTTTGTGGGGTAAGCTAGGCTAAGCAACGAGCTTTTCAACCTGGACCTCCCCAGTCCAAGGCCAACATTCCAACCACTACACCACACTGCATCTTCAAAACAGACTGCAGAAAACCCTACTCAAGAGTTTCTGTTTGCAACCTTAGCAGCATTTTCTAAATAGGAATGTAATTGATTCCAATGTTGACCATTTATTTCACTGAAGCATAAGAATGTATCTATATGTCTATAGATCTTTGCTCGATGCTTTAGCGGATCATGTAATAATGCAAATCACTCTTGATGGAGATACACATCCCTAGAGGCATATTTTAATCTTGACTTGACTTTATTATCTGTACATTTGGTACTTTTCTCTACTTTTGATATCTGACATAGCCACAGGCTTCTAACTAACTGGCTTGACCAAACAGGAAGGGCCTTAAAATGGTACCAGCAAGTTTCCAAAGGACAGGATTTGCATGGCTCTAAGAATCACAGGGGAGAGGGTAAGGGGGCCTAGGGCACAGTGCAACTGAACACCCCAGTGACTCAGGGCATTTTGTACAAACTCACTGTTTGGAGGCAGTGATAGACTGGATGTGGGACAATAAACTGAAGCTGAATCTTGAAAAGACAGATGTGTTTGGAGTTCTCATGTCCAGGCGGTAGGAAGATGGCCTGTTCCAGATTGCTCTTTCCTTGAAGAAGCAGGTCCGCAGCCTGGGGGTACTTCTTGATCCAGTACTGTCACTGGAGGTTCAGGTGGTCTCAATGGCTAGAAGTGCCTTTTTCCCACTTCGGCTGGTTCGCCAGTTTTGCCCCCTTTTGGACAGAGAAGACTTGGCCACACTGGTCTATGCTCATGATAATTCTAAAACTGGATTATTGAAATGTGCTCTACGTGGGGCTGACCTTGGAGACAACTTGAAAACTTCAACTGGTTCAATAGAATAGAAATAGAAAAGGACAACAAAAAGGGTAGAACAAGAGCCCTATTCCAAAAGATTAGAAAATTAAAGGGAT
Organism: Rhineura floridana; assembly: GCF_030035675.1. Lineage (NCBI taxonomy): Eukaryota > Metazoa > Chordata > Lepidosauria > Squamata > Rhineuridae > Rhineura > Rhineura floridana. Next base: position 237,744,592 of record NC_084481.1, read on the forward strand.
GTTGAATAATCAACAGGGGAATACACTGACTGAATGAGATGAAGTAAAAGGAAGATGGAAGCAATACTGTACACCGAAGAACTTTATAAGAGATGCAAGAATGACAGATTCATTCACAGAGGAAGCATATGATGAAGAACCAGAAATTTTAGAATGTGAGGTGAAAGCAGCTCTTAAAATACTTGGAAGAAACAAATCACCAGGAACAGATGGCATACCAATAGAGTTGCTACAAGCTACTGAGACTGAATCTGTCCAAATTTTGACAAAAATTTGTCAACAAATATGGAAAATAAAACAATGGCCCACAGACTGGAAAAGTTCAATATACATCCCAGTTCCAAAGAAAGGGGATCCCAGGGAATGCAATAATTATCAAACTGTTCCCTTAATATCCCATATAAGTAATACTCAAGATTCTACAACAAAGGCTCTTACCATATATGGAGTGAGAAATGCCAGACGTCCAAGCTGGATTTAGAAAGGGAAGAGGCACCAGAGATCATATTGCAAACATACGCTGGATAATGGAACGCACCAGGGAATTTCAGCAGGAAATCACCCTGTGCTTTATAGATTACAGCAAAGCCTTTGACTGTGTAGATCATGAAAAGCTATGGAATGCTGTAAAAGAAATGGGGGTGCCACAGCATCTGATTGTCCTGATGCGCAACCTATACTCTGCACAAGAGGCTACTGTAAGGACAGAATATGGAGAAACCAACTGATTCCTCATGGGAAAGCGTGTGAGACAGGGGTGTATTTTATCAACCTATTTGTTCAATCTATAAGCAGAACATATCTTATGGAAAGTAGAATTGGACCAAGATGAAAGTGTGATCAAGACCAAGTGTGAAAATTGGAGGGAGAAATATCAATGATTTAAGATATGCAGACGATACCATACTACTAGCAGAAACCAGTAATGATTTGAAATGAATGCTGATGGAAGTTAAAGAGGAAAGCGCAAAAGCAGGACTACAGCTGAACGTCAAGAAGACTAAAGTAATGGCAACAGAAGATTGATATAACTTTAAAGTTGACAATGAGGACATTGAACTTGTCAAGGATTAATTAATTATCAATACCTTGGCACAGTCATTAACCAAAATGGAGACAATAGTCAAGAAATCAGAAGAAGGCTAGGACTGGGGAGGGCAGCTATGGGAGAACTAGAAAAGGTCCTCCAATGCAAAGATGTATCACTGAACACTAAAGTCAAGATCATTCAGACCATGGTATTCCTGATCTCTATGTATGGATGTGAAAGGTGGACAGTGAAGAAAGTGGGTAAGAGAAAAATCAACTCATTTGAAATGTGGTGTTGGAGGACAGCTTTGTGCATACCATGGACTGCAAAAAAGACAAATAATTGGGTGTTAGAACAAATTAAATCAGAACTATCACTAGAAGCTAAAATGATGAAACTGAGGTTATCATACTTTGGACCCATACTGAGAAGACATGATTCATTAGAAAAGACAATAATGCTGGGAAAAACAGAAGGGAGTAGAAAAAGAGGAAGGCCAAACAAGAGATGGATTGATTGCATAAAGGAAGCCACAGACCTGAACTGACAAGATCTGAGCAGGGTGGTTCATGACAGATGCTCTTGGAAGTCACTGATTCATAGGGTCACCATAAGTTGCAATCGACTTGAACGCATATAACAACAACAGTTTGAGTGATTACTTTCCACTCACATCAAAGCAGTCTGTTGTGATTATTCTATAGACCTTGCACAAAAGTTGGTATCAACATCCACTGCTAAATTAAGGGTGTTGAGCCTCTTATGCAGTGAATAATCAACACTCCTGCACTGCCCTTCTCCCCATGACAGTGTCAGACCTCACAATTAGTGGATTCGATGTCAAGTTTTTGGCTGCATGTGCATATTTGCACTGTAATGAGAAGCTTCGATATGGCAATAATGTTGTATCCCAAGTGCAGAGTGTATTCTCAGTTCCGCCTATAGACACTGAATCCTATTGACTTTGTGGCTTCCACTGCTGAAGGATCCTTTTGGTAAGAAATGTTTATCAGCAGTATTCATGCTTGGAAGAACTGTCATTGTGCATATCACAAAACGACGCCACTGTCTGTCAATTTAAAAGTATGAGTTGGTCACCTACTTGATTTCTTGAGAGGCCATTCTGAGTATAGAGTCATGATGGAAAGCCAAAGCTCTAGTTCTCATGCCCTGAAGTGGCCTGACAGGAGATCCTCTTGCCACAAATACGAAGACCCTTCATGTTGCTCTTTTATCTCTGGAGGACTAGGCAGCATTCTGCCGGGGACCAAATTTCGCCCAGGGCCTCCAGCTGCTAGCCCCTAGCTTAAGCAAATGGATCTGCCAGGATGCCTGATTTTTCCAGGCTGCACACATGCACTTGTCCACCAGTGGATTGTACCAATGCCCTAGGTCAACCACCTTTAGAGAAAGGATGACTAACTTGTGCCCACCCCAAATGTTGTTGAATAACTCTAACATCCCTGATTATTGGGCCATGCTGGCTGGGGCTGATGGGAGTAACATCTGGAAGGCTATAAGTTAGCCACCCCTCCTTTACAGTTTTGCAAATTCTGTCCCTCTGCATGGTACTCCTTATAAGGACTAATCTGAATTTCCACCATTAAAAAAATCACTTTATTATCCTATAAGCATTCTTCTCCTAGAATCAGGATCAGAGTTATTCCTTCATATGAGGTTTCTTAAATCTGCAATGGCATCCTATCACAGTGTCTCAGATCAGAAGGGAGCAGCATATTGACACCATCTGGGAATAGCCCAAGGCTAGGGATCTCCTTGTTTCTGAAAAGATAACTAAAACCTGAGCATCTTTTGGACGCACTTTCCACTTAAGCTGGCATTTGATAAGAGTTAAGTTGGCAGAAAAATGGAGTGGCTTTAACACCTATTACTCAATTCACTATATGACATAGTGGGGTACTGTGACCTAAAAACAAACCCCATGCCAAATATTATTAATCAGTAATACACAACCAATATTGTTTCTCCTCAAGACTCTCATTCTAGTGTGGCGTGGAAACATCAGTTTGTTGGACTGGTTGTAAGCAACCTTGGCATTGATATGGAAGGAGATACATAAATGTTTAAAAACAAATCAAGTTCTTAACATATAATCTGAGGCACAAACCCCCTTTGTGAGAAATCAGAATTTAAAAAGGGACAAATGGCAACCCTGAGATACAAGGAGCAGGGGATGAGGAGGTGTGGAGAACCTTTGGCCCTCCAGATGTTGCTGAAATACAACTCCCATAATTCCTAGCCATTGGCCATGCTTGCTGTTCAACAACATCTGGAGAGCCAGAGGGTTCCTCACACCTGATTGAGCAGATCACAGAGTATTAAGTGGAAGCCACTGCTCAGAGGACAGGAGGAAAAATACCACTGATGGGAAGTTTAACTGGGAAAATATTCTCACATTTATGGGCAAAACATAGAAAGCATTGAGAGAGAATTTATGCTAAAGTACATCCATTGCTACAAAACCTACCAGTGAGACAAAGACAGGGAAATGCACAACTTGGTGCCTTAACCAAAAGTAGGAAGATGAAATCTCTGAATAACCAAAGCCAGAAAAAGGAGTCTCTTGACCCCCAGTATTATACACCCCAAACATCCATATACTCTCTTATGTTGACAACATTCACATTCTGATTAATCAGGCCAGCCCTTTCATTGGCAAGTTAAAATAACCTGTACCCTTGGAAAACTCAGTAATGACTGATATACTAGTGAGCACCCCACCAATTAGTAGGAATGTCTGGATTTTGTGGGAAGGTTCAACTTTGCAACTTGACTGCAGAATGTTCAAATACGCAAAGGCAAATGAAGAGGATCGGTCTACTAGGTTCTGTTGTCACAATGACCCTTAACTGCGCACTTACTGCAAATCAGGGTGGGGAGACGAGTCAGAGGGATGGATGGTTGAACAGCTAGTTGCTCATTTCACAACAGTTCTTAAGGCTGTAGTGAGAGAGGCTTTTTCTTATTACTCTGCTCAAGGGAAGGGGATATCTTTTGCGGGGGAATGAACACAGGCTTCCCAAACAGTCACTTATAACCCCCACCTCCTGAGCTTTCACAGGGGTGGTTCAGACATAAATATCAAACCACGGTTTGGCATTACGAGAACAAGCAGTCAGGAGCCTCAGGCTTGCACATTTCCTCCACCCTTCACTTATGACAATTCTCTGCCTCTTGTGAAAACTAGCAAACGCTGATTTGTGGTTGCCCCACAAATTAGGATCAGAAACAAAGAAGAAATGCTGCAGAAGCTGCACACCAGGCCAAAGCTTCAAACTCCTCATTCATGTAATGTCAAAATGCAAGTTATCAAATTTGCAGATGATACAAAATTGGGGGGCATAGCTAATACCGTGGAAGACAGAAACAAAATTCAAATGGACCTTGATAGGCTGGAGCATTGGGCTGAGAACAACAGAATGCAATTCAACAGGGATAAATGCAAGGTTCTACACTTAGGAAAAAGAAACCAAATGCACAGTTACAAGATGGGGGATACTTGGCTCAGCAGTACGACATGGGAGAAGGATCTTGGAATTGTTGTTGATCACAAGCTGAATATGAGCCAACACTGTGATGTGGCTGCAAAAAAGGCAAATGCTATATTAGGCTGCATTAACAGAAGTATAGTTTCCAAATCGCGTGAAATACTAGTTCCCCTCTATTCAGCACTGGTTAGGCCTCATCTTGAAGACTGCATCCAGTTCTGGTCTCTGCACTTCAAGAAGGATGCAGACAAACTGGAATGGGTTCAGAGGAGGGCAACAAAGATGATCAGGGGACTGGAAAGCAAGCCCTGTGAGGAGAGACTGAAAGAACTGGGCATGTTTAGCCTGGAGAAGAGAAGACTGAGGGGAGATATGATAGCACTCTTTAAGTACATGAAAGGTTGTCACATAGAGGAGGGCCAGGATCTCTTCTCGATCGTCCCAGAGTGCAGGACACGGAATAATGGGCTCAAGTTGCAGGAAGCCAGATTTCGACTGGACATCAGGAAAAACTTCCTAACTGTTAGAGCCATACGACAATGGAACCAATGACCTAGAGAGGTAGTGGCATTGGACACTTTGACACTGGAGGCATTCAAGAGGCAGCTGGACAGCCACCTGTCGGGAATGCTTTGATTTGGATTCCTGCATTGTGCAGGGGGTTGGACTCGATGGCCTTGTAGGCCCCCTCCAACTATACTATTCTATGATTCTATGGTCCGTCATTATGTCTGAATCAACCCATGAGGTCCTTCTGTTGCCTGCACTGATGAAGTGGTAAAGGAGGAGATCAGGGCAGACTTCATTCAGGCTCCCACAGACACCTGGGACATTATTATAGAGCTGCCAAGTATTTTTCTGGGAAAGAACACCGGGGGTGAGGTGGGGGAGATTTTTAATCTTAGGAACAGAGGAAGCTGCCTTATACTGAGTCAGACATTCAGTCCATCTAGCGCAGTATTGTCTACGCTGACTGACAGTGGCTCTCCAGGGTTTCAGGCAAGTGTCTCTCCCAGTCCTACCTGGAGATGCCAGGGATTGAACTTGGGACCTTCTGCATGCAAGGCAGGCGCTCTACCCCTGAGCTACAGTCCTTCCCCTTTCTTTTGGTGGAGGGGTGTTTATAATACAAAAAAGTTAAGACCTACCATTTCCTCCCATTAGCTGAAGGGCGCTTATACAGTGCTCCTCCTCCTCTTCAACTTCTTCTTCTTCCACATCTTCCTCATGGTTGTAAGATACAGGCCCAGTTTCTACCAGCACATTTGCTGTCTTTTCAACTGCTTGGGCCTCGGTTTCAGTATTTGGAAAGATTGCCTGCAAAAGATAAGAAAAGTACTAAAACCCTGATCCTTGGCCCCTCACCTTCCCCCTTTTATAGCATTCCCCAACTGAAAGAGAAAGAAACTAGCTTGGCACGTCCCCTGTGGTCACCCTATCAAAGCTCCAAGCTCAGAAGCTGATAGCGATTCTGAGATATGCTCCCATTCTCCGGTGGAAATTCAGAGTTGTGCAGATATTTCAAACAATGGCCAAAGACTGAATGAGGAATATGTTGAAGGCAGATATTAACATGCAAGAAGGCAAAATCAAACACTTAAAAAGGACAGGGATACTTCTGACTAAGCTATTTGGGGGAAATTTTCAGTATTTTCTCTCAGTACTACAAATCATGTACGCACAAAAGCAAACGTAGTGATGACATAACTCCTGATGAATTAGGTGACATTCAGCTGCAATTAGAAAAAGACTCGACACTTCATTGTACGATTTTGCATCATAGTGTTTATTAGGAGAAAGGCCACGTCTCAGTGGTATATAGCATCTTGTCTGCATGCAGAAGGCCACAGGTTTAGTCCCTGGCATCTCTACTATAAGGGAAAGACCCATGCCTGAGATCTTGGGAAGCCACTGCCGCTGTCCCCCAAGTTGGTGAGGCTCAATTTAACATCGACACGAAATCAAGCCTTCAGTGTCATTGGTCCAGTTCTCTGGCACTTTGCCAACAGGGGTTCAACAGGTGCCTTCAGTTTTAACTTTTGAATGCCTGCTGAAAACCTCTCTGTTCTGCCAGGCTTATGCAGGCAAGAAGATGTTCTTTTTGCAATAGTTGACCTCTGATTTTACTGTATTTGTAATGGTTCTTACAATACTTTTTTTCAACTTGTTGTAAACTGATTTGATGTACTTAAATGAAGTTAAAATGGAAATGGACTGCCTTCAAGTTGATCCCGACTTATTGCGACCCTATGAATAGGGTTTTCACGGTAAGCAGTATTCAGAGGTGGTTTACCATTGCCTCCCTCTGAAGCTGAGAGGCAGTGACTGGCCCAAGGTCCCCCAGTGAGCTTCATGGCTGTGTGGGGATTCAAACCCTGGTCGTAGTCCAGCACCTTAACCACTACACCACACTGGCTCTCAGTATGCAAATATATTTATTAAATAAATAAATTGGAGTAGGCAAAACAAGGCTAATTGGGACTCCTGGTCTAACTTCCAAGTAAGGCAGTTTGATCTGCTTTACTGGTTTCGGTAATACTCCGTGAAACTGGCAGCCAGGCTGTCATCATTGAGGCAGCACACATTGCTCAACCGTATTTCTCTACCGGTTGGGAAGCTGATCTTCTGCATGCTGTAGTGGTGAGCAATGATCAACACCTCTCCAGGGAGAAGCAGTGAGATGTGGAAGTATTAATGGGATGTGGCAGTGAAAGAGAAACATGCAGGCAACATTTCTAAGTCAATCATGGAACTACATAGAAACATAGGAAACTGCCTCATACCAAGTGAGACCATTGACTCATTGGCTCAGCATTATCGATACTGATTGGCAGACATTCTCCGTGGTGTCTGACACGGACTCTTTCCCAGACCTACTTGATGCCGTTGCGGAGTGAATCTGGGACCGTCTGCATGAAAAGCAGATGCTCTGCCACTGAGCTGTGGCCCTTCCTCACAAGACTCATCAAAACTATTCATGGTTTCTGAGGCTCCCATGAAGGGAAGAGCCAAAAAGACACATGCAGCTTCAAGAGGATATTACAAAGAGGCAGAGGTATTATTATCCCTTTGAAATAAGCAGGTAGGGAATATTTATCATTCTGTATAACAGCAGCATTTAAAAAGTAGCCTAAGATTTTAACAGGAGGTTGCACACATACACGTGTGCTGCTGTTTTCCCCCATCTTCACTCCGCTACAAGATCTGAACAGGGTGGTTCATGACAGATGCTATCAGAGGTTGCTGATTCATAGGGTCGCCATAAGTTGCAATCGACAAAAGGCTCTTCAAGACACTCTGTGCTCTTTTGCACTTTCCCTCCAGCATGTAAGAATGTATGAATATAGGAAGCTGCCTTATCCTGAGACAGACCATTGGTCCATCTTGCTCAACACTGACCGACAGCAATTCTCTGGGATTTCAGGCAGAGTTTTTCTACCAGCCCTACCTGAGGATGCCACGGACCCTCTGCATGCAAAGCAGATTGACCTATGGCCCTTCCCAAGTAATGGGAACTGAGCTAGACAGACAGCTGGTCAGGCCAGGGCCTTCTCAGCAGAGCCACTGAGGCTCTGAAATGCACTCCTAGTAAGTTCACTCTGCCTCTCCATCCGGTTATTCCCCCCCCCCATGTTAGGCAAAGGATGTGCTGGGGCCCACGGAGGGGATTGCCTTCCTTGAGTGGTTTGCGGGGCTCTTTCCTTCTGCTGTTTTTTATTTTCTATCCACTGCTGCTTAACTGATTAATTAGCTTTGAGGGATTTACTATTATATTATGTATTTGGAATTGTACCCAATGCAGTGCTAAGTGAAGGAAAGTCAGCACTGAGCTTGTTCTGATAGCGGATTGTCTTGCACAAGAGCTTCCAAAAGCAGACAGCTTGTCTTTGTACGGGCAATGTATAGAGGACAAGAAAGGGGGAGTTCTGCAACATTTCTAGTAGCGCACGCCCTTGCGCAACAGTTCTGCCAGTGGACCTGTTGCACTGTTATTCCTCTGTTGTGTGACATTGAGAAACAGACTTCTGCTACCACAAAGGCACTTGCACTAGCAGACTGACCACACTGGACACAACCCTTGATCTTTAATATCACTTAGCTGCCTTGTGGAGCACTTTAAGTCAAGATACACATCTACTACATATTTTGGAAAGTTGTTTGTCTGTTCACTATGCATTTGGACACCTCTTCAGATACCGCAACCACATTTTGCATGATGGTTCCTGAGATCAAGCAGCAGGTTTCCATTTATGTTTGGATACAGTTGGACACCATTTTGAATCAAGATGGAAGACTGAACCTTTCAAGACTGCACTGATATTTTTGGTTTCTTAGAATTCCCGGGCAACGCTGGGTGCAAGGCTGCTAGTATTCTAATTTTAAAACATTACAAACATTTTCAAAGATAGTGAAGAAAAGTAGAAGCAGATAAATTATCTTGTTTAATGAGGTCCCAGCCATTTAGGGCTGAAACCAGAATTGCTTATGCAGACAACAAAACAGCAGTGCAGGAGCTGACCAGGTTATGACAGTACTGGGTTTCCAGTTATCCCATCCTGCCAACAGAAGGGCCGTGATCATCAAGGGCAGCTCCACATAATCTTAACAGTAATAGCTCAAGAGGGTAAGAGCCTTTCCCTTTCATGTTACCTCTACTCTTGCATTCCGGGACAATTATGCAACTCTAGTATATCACTGCAGGGAATTCAGGTATCAAAAGAAACAGGCATAGCAATAATAGTAGTAGTGGTAGCACCATCCAAATTTATATTAATTGTGATGCCAGGAGTTTCCATCTGCCTTGAACGTTTTCACAGAAGAATGGCTAAATTTAAAAAGAGCTACAACTGAACCATTATTTTAAAAATTGCACAGCCCTAATTAAAGCGTGACCTTCTTCTAATTATCATGGCCATTTCCCGAACGTCTCCATTCTAAAAATGTGCAGGTTTTTCTAATGAGGATGGCATACAAAGTGGAAAAAATGTATTTCCCCTGACATGAGCGTATGCTGTTTTTGTAGAAAGAAGGGGAGAGGGGGATGAAATCAGCAGTTTTGATCATTTTAAATATGAAACTTTCAAAGTTCTCCAGTCCTGCTCAGGACTCAGGTCCTGCTGTGGGCTTCCCATTGGAGCATCCGGATGGCCACTGTCAGAAAAGGATGCGGGACTAGATTGGCTACTGGCCTGATCCAGCAGGGCTCTTCTTATGAACTTATGTACTGAAATCCTCTTTTAGCAAAACTTCCTGAATCGGTTTCCGACCCGAACTAAAGAGTGGCTTTCATAGTTCATATGAAGGATGTGTGTGTTTTGCCCTGCTTCAGAGACTGTAAAAACATGTTGAGCCATCGATCAAATCAGCTAGCAAATTTTTGAAATGGCGCAAGAGTTCTCAGATTTATACTTTTGGGGGAGCAGGATGTATGGCAGACATTTTGCAAACATGCATTTAAGATTGATATATATTAGCTTGTTCTCTCAATTTCAGGCAGTAGTTACGGGTGGGGGAGGGGAGAGAAGAAGAGGCATCTTGTTTGCATTCAGGGATGTTTTTGGCTGAAGCCCTGCCCAGTGAAGGATCGTATAGCTGGAAGGAAGCAAAGGTCATCCAGTACCAAACTCACAGAGCTCCCACAGGACAGTCTATGTGCAATCTAGACCAGAGCATGAACCAAGCGGAGAATAGCTGGATGAAAGACAAGCACTTACAGAACAAATGTTTAGGGCACAATCCAAGGGCTATTTATGCCGGGGAGGGGAGGTGGATATGGTAGACACCCGGCTGAGTTGACAGGGCCCCGGCTCTGCTGGGCTCTGCCAGCAGAAGCCGCTCATCCTGGGGCACCTGTGGCGAACCCAGGATCTCCCGGCTCAACTGGGGGTCTGCTGGAGAAGCCCAGCCTGGCGGAAGGGGAGCCGGCAGAAGCCAGCGTAAGGCCTGAAAGGAGCATTTGCGGGGGGGGGGGGGTTGGAGGAGGGGCTGGGGGGAATTAGGCAACATCCAACTCGTGTTGGGAGTGCTCCTGCAAGTCTCAATGCAGGCCAAAGTTATGCTGGGGAAAAGGTCAGTCTAAGAAAATACAGCTTACTTCCCAGGAGGGGTATATGTGAGAGCCGGCTTTTACTTTCTGGTCCCCACACAAGCTCCCAGAGGAGCCGGCGCTGAGATGGCCCCACGGCTTCCTAATGGCAACCGGATGCTGCAGACCTTCCCACTGGCTCCTCTTCTGCTGGCACCCCTTCTGCCAGCTTTCCCTGAGTTGGATTGCTCTATGTACTCCATTTGTTTACTAAATTTTGATCCAGCCCTTCCTCCCAAAGCAGCCTAAAAAGACCCAAAGCAAGAAGCTGAGACACAACAAGGCAAGCACTTGGCCAACGGAAAAATTCATTCATGGTTCCAAATATAGATCCTGAGCCTGGCCATCTGCCAAGCCCCCCCCCAAAGAAATCTTAGTGTGCTCCTGTTTTACAGATTCCAGAATTTCCCCATCTAGGGGGGGAAACCCCCAGAACATATCATGTCAATCACTCTTCAGGTAATCAATGGCTGTCGTGCTTGCCCATGATGTTGGGAGGAATTTCCACAACAAAGTACTTTCAGAAAGTAAAGCAACACCTAGGACTTTACAGCAGAGCCAGGGAACATTTGGCCCTCCAGATGTTGCTGGACTACAATGCCCATCACCCCTGGCCATCCGCCATGCTTATTGGGGCTGATGGGAAATGTAGTTCAGCAACATCTGGAGGGCCAAAGGTTCTCCAGCCCTGCTCTTTGGCCTCCTTAGCACAAATGTGAATCTGAGTCTGCTGGGACGAAGCAAGAGGGGAAAATCTCATATGACCTTCCAGGTACTGGAATTTAAAAAGTGCTGAAACAAAATACTGTACCTCTTCTGTCGCAGGCTTTTTTGCTAGCTGTGTCGAAATCAAGGGTCTTAACCTGAATGCAAGAAGAATTCAAGATGTAAGACCCTGTATGTAAAACTGAAATAAAAAAACCTTGATCCAGTCTATCCAGAAAATGTTAAACAACCAGTTGAGTTGGCAGCCTTAGGCATCGTCTTGCTGCAAAATGAAAAACAAAGAACACAGAGCCAATGGAAAGCGTCTGACAAGAGTTATAGTTACAAGAATAAAGATCAGGCAACAACCTCTCAATAACAAACTACCACCTAACAATGTATCCACAGCAGGTCACCTTTCGCCAACAACAATAAAAACCTTCAAGGATCATCATCATCCTGCATAACTCTCCTGATCTTATTTATTCATTCGTAAAATTTGTAGATTGCTCTTCAGTGAAAAAATACTCTTAAGAGCGGCATTACAATCAATAAAACATATTAAAACATTAACAACATAAATCACAAGATTAAAACAGCAGAAGTAGACTAAAATATAGTGACTGGACACACACTGGCCCAGTTCAGACTGTTCCATAGTTTATGAAGTGAGCAGTGAGGGTGAGCGCTCCTCCCTCGCCCTGCTCCCCCTCTTCTGTGATGGGAAGATCTTGACAGGTATTCAGTTTGGAGGAACTCTGGCTGAATACAAGCTGAGCCTTCCCTTGCCTGGTGAGAACTCAAGCGACTTGAGCAGCACAGTGCAGGAAGAAAAACCAGGGAATGCTCAGTGCTCTTCATCCCCACCCTGTTCTGTTGTTGCTGCTATTGCTTAAATCAGCATTTGCCAACCTACTGCTGGCTGAGGCTGATGGGAATTGTGGTTCAAAACATATAGAGGGCACCAGCTGGCAAAGTCTGCCTTAACTAGATCTCCTCCCCCCCCCTTTATATGTGAGCAGGATATGAGCCATCAACTCTGGTCATCACTGTCAGGGCTAGTTTGGTCCTCCGAACACTAAGAGCGTCTGGAGCTTCGTGCCAAGCATGCACACTATGTGTCAAATATGGATTCGCTTCTGCCTCAATGTGTGGAATGGCCCTTTTTGCAGCGCTGGGTCTGTTTTCATGCTGCCATTCAACAACCACTTCTACGCTGCATGTAACATTACATGCAGACAAGAGAAAAACCAAACTAAACTAAAAGCGATGCAGAAAAGCACAAATGAGAAACAACATATTAACGTTTACATTTTGAAAGGGGGTGGCGGGAAGAGACAATACATTTAGAAAAGGTTCTCCACCTCCCCACATCTTTTCCTGCTTTGTCTTTTCCTTATTAAGCATTTAATTATTAATGTGAGTTCTGTCCCACTTTTCAGTCCAGAAGAATATCCAAGGCAGCTTACCGAAAATGCAGTTCAGTTGGGGATGCTTCCCCTCTTTTGACATATAGCATTGCTCTGGGGTGGCAACCGCACTCCCCACATCTCATTAGGTAGCTGTGGCCTTTCACACAACCACATTCCCTCAACTGCTGGCAACTGACTGCAGTCTTTTTACTGTTCAAGGGGCAGAAAGGGAGGAGTCGGGTGTTACAATTGTTCCAGGTGAGCTGCTTAGTGATAGCAGCTGGACGCTCAATAACCTGACTGCACACTCCTTTGACATATTATTCTGCAGTTTCTTCTGAAGAACTACCCTGCTGTTCTCATGCTTGGACCCCAATCTTTCTTCCAAGTGAAATGTGCCCATTTCTCCAATAAGGAATGGTCACACTATCTTGTCTCCAAATAAATTGTCCATGCACACCTCTTGACAGAACTGTTCACCCTCTCCTCTCCCAAAGTCTTGTGTCATTCTTGCTGTTTCTTCAATATGTTAAAAGAAGAAGAAACAGGAATAATATTGCTGGAGTAATCTATGCTCTATTAGCAGAAACCAGTAATGATTTGAAACGAATGCTGATGAAAGTTAAAGAGGAAAGCACAAAAGCAGGACTACAGCTGAACGTCAAGAAGATTAAAGTAATAACAGAAGATTTATGCAACTTCAAAGTTGAAAAAAGTGGATAAGAGAAAAATAAACCCATTTGAAATGTGGTGTTGGAGGAGAGCTTTGCTCATACCATGGACCGCAAAAAAGACAAATAATTGGGTGTTAGAACAAATTAAACCAGGAATATCACTAGAAACTACAATGATGAAACTGAAGTTATCATACTTTGGACACATCATGAGAAGACATGATTCACTAGAGAAGACAATAATGCTGGGGAAAACAGAAGGGAGTAGAAAAAGAGGAAGACCAAACAAGAAATGGATTGATTGCATAAAGGAAGCCACAGACCTGAACTTATAAGATTTGAACAGGGTGGTTCACGAGAGTGGCTGTATACTATAGTCAGTAGGGATTTTTCGCGTTCTACCATGTTAAATGAAAATACCCCCCCACACCCCTTTCTGGTGCTTTGTATAGTCCCAATTCAAAACAAAAACTTACAAGGCTTATACTGTTGGATTCAGAATCGCTTGCTCTACAACTCTGGAAGTTTTCTTGGTGATACACAACCCCCCCACGGAGAATCCACAGGTTAAAGTGAAAAACGTGAGGGAAAAAAACTAGAAGCCGTTTGGACTTTTTTTCCTTGAAATTGACATAATCTGTTGTCCTTGATTACAACTCAGAGATGACTCTAAGGTATCCCTAATCAATTGCCCAAGCTTGCCCCAAACACAGTACTTCATCTGTACTAGGTTTAAATTAAAAAAACAGCATGGTTTATTTTTAATTAATTGGTTAAAAATGCATTAGAGTGGATTGTAAGGTACCACACGCGCAGAAGAAAGACTTCTTTCATTTCACTCTTCCTCCCCCTCCCCTTCCAGTTATTTGGAGGAAGCAGGGGAAGTCTGCTCCTGTGATTGGTGGGCAACAGACATGTGACTCACACTGGCCTTCTGCTGAGCTTGCTGTGTGTGTGTGTGTGTGTGTGTGTGTGTGTGTGTGTGTGTGTGTGTGTGTGTGTGAGAGAGAGAGAGAGAGAGAGAGAGAGAGAGAGAGAGAGAGAGAGAGAGAGAGAGAGAGAGAGAGAGACTGCTCCTGTGATTGGTGGGCAACAGACATGTGACTCTCACTGGCCTTCTGCTGAGCTTGCTCTGTGTGAGGAAGCAAGAGAGAGAGAGAGAGAGAGAGAGAGAAAATGGGCGAAAATGGAGGGAGAAAGCAGCAGCAGATGGGAGGTGAGTGGGAAAGAGTTAAAAAATGGGGGGGGGACACTTTCTTTCTGTTCTTCTCCAGTCCTGTTTTAAAGCAATTAGGCAGGGCTTACTTAGGTATTACAGTTTTTTATTATGTAGGAAACTAATACTGATTTGTTTAAAATTAATACTGATTTTTTGCAATGACCAAGTGGTTTGACAGTAAAGTATTGTATTTATACATCTGCAGTGTGTGTATGGAGTCTTTCCAACAACTCTGTGATTGGGTTGGTGATTGGAAACCAAGGCAACTCACAACAAGAAATAAATCCCTTTAAAAGCCAATAACCATAAAGCAAGAATAAACAGTTGGAAAACAGCCTAAAGAGGCATGATTCTGAATTTTGGGTTGGGTGAATGAAGTTTATTTATTATTTGATTTATATCCTGCTCTTCCTCCCAGTAGGAGCCCAGGACAGGAAACAAAAGTACTAAAAGCACTTTAAAACATCATAAAAAACAGACTTTAAAATCTATTAAAACATCTTTGAAAACATTTTTAAAAGCTTTAAAAAACATTTTTTATAAAAGAAAAGGCTTAAAACATATTAAAAAGCAATTCCAACACAGACTCAGACTGGGATAAGGTCTCAGCTTAAAAGGCTTGTTGAAAGAACAAGTTCCTTATCACTTGAGGCTGTAGTTCTCTGCACACTTCCCAGTTTAGTAAGCCCCATTGAACACATTGGGACTTGCTTCTGAGTAAACAAACATTGGATTGCACTATAAATATCTATACAGATTGTGTAATTAATAAACATATCTGATAGTCATGTTTATATAAATATTTCTTCATACTGCGTCCCAATAAGTATTTGATTTCACACTATGGTTGTAGATGATTTTTTCTCTACATTTTAAGTGTGCCCTTCTTCCTTGGTGTGGTCATGGTACTCTGTTGTTTTCATCTTGAGGGGAGGATAGGCTGAGAGATGGTGAGTAGCACATGGTCACCCAGTATACTTTATAGCTCATTTCCATTTTGAAAAATTAATTAAAACGATTTGCATGCAGGCAAAATTGATTAAGTAGATCAACACATTTAAAGCACATCCAACTCACATTTAAAGTCCATGACTTTGCCTAAAGAATCCTGGGAAGTGTAGTTTCCCCCTCACAGTTATAGTTCTCACCACCCTTAACAAATGAAAATTCCCATGATTCTGTGGTGGGATTCATGTGCTTCAAATGGGTGTTGAATGTGCTATAAATAAATGTTGTAGGTATGATGTGCATTCAAGAGTGAATTGCAAAGAAAGTTTTAAAAGATACTTTTTTAAACAGGGGGAGGGTTGTAGCTCATCGTTAGGGCATATGCTTTGCATACAAGGTCCAAAATTCAATTCCTGGAAAAGACCATTGCCTGGAATCCTGGAAAACCAATGCTAGTCCATGTCATGAGTACTGAGTTAGATGGGACAAAATGGCCTGAGTCAGTATAAGGCAGATTCCTTGGTTCCTAAAAGTGGGAAGAGACTCAAGGGCCACAGTGACTCCAACATTTATTGATGTATTTTTATTTACAACATTTATATACCGCTTTAGTGTAAAAAATCTCAAAGGTGTTTACAGAAAGACTTAAAACAATAAAATTATTGGCAAAAGCGTTAAGGACAGATATTTTAAAAAGTTCAAAATAATAAAACCAACAATGAGTTAAAAACAGATTTAAAAACACAATAGCTTCTACATGCCTGGAGAGGCTTGCCTCAGGAAAACTGATTTTAGCAGGTGCTGAAAAGAGGCGTCTGCCTAATGTCAATAGGCAAGGAGTTCCAAAGCATAGGTGCTGCCACTTTACAGGACTGATTTCTTACAAGGGCAGAACAAGTACTATGTGGCACCCATAACATGGAAAGCACAGCTTGAACTTGGCCTGGTAGCAAATCAGCAACCAATGCCGATTTCAGAGCAGAGGTGTAATGTGCTGATAGGATCTCACTCATGTCAGCAATCGTGCTGCAGCATTCTGCGTTAACTGAAGTCCCCAGGTCAGGTTGTGCTGCATGGGGATTTCTGTGACCTTGGCTGACTGGCTGCTAGGATTTTTTTAGTTTTGGTTTTTGGTTATGAATCCTGACTGGTTGTGGGATGCGGAGTTTTCTGCCTTATTCATAGGAATCTTGTTGTGGTTGGTGTGGTATTGCATTTAGGAAAGTGTTACTGGCTTTTGTGTTGTTGTTTTTTCTATTTGCATTTCACTTATCTTTAACCTCACTCTGTTACAGCCATAGAAGCAACAGCAGTAGTTCCATGTGCTCAGGACAACCCCCTTAAACCCACTGGTGATGTACCTTGTTGGTTGCATGACAGTTTGGCCAATAGTGGTAAAAGAGAATTCATATATTTGGAAGTGTGGCTGCAGCTGTTGTTCCCAAGCTGCTGCTTATGAACGTAGACCAAACCATGTGTGTTTTTCTCTCTGTCCATTATTGCTCACTGGAACTGGGTTGGCTGTCAAAGTGAGTTTATAGCAGCCCACAGGGTAGACAGAAAGGGTAGAGAATCTTCTTACTCTTACTCATTTCTCAGACCTCTTTCTGAAGGGTCAAATCTGTTAAGAATTTTGGAGCAGCCATGTTAAAAGATACAGGCAGGGCACTGCAGGCAGGGGGTTGCCAACCCTGTTTGGATATGGATGTCTTTGCAGAGGATCCATAGTCAAGGTTTACCAACATCACAGTCCATACTATATCTACTCAGAAGTAAGTCTTGTTGAGTTCTGTGGTGCTTAGTCCATTAGTAAGTGTGTTTAGAATTGCTGCCTTTGGGGACATCCATCTTTACTCCTGAGTGTTGCCATCTAACATCTCCACAACACTGGGATCCTTTCTTCCTACAATGGCCTTCTGGTGGCTGGCCTGGGGGCACTTAAACCCTTCTTGCTGAAAGCAAATGGGCTAGATTAAATGTTCCCTACCCGGGCTTCATATTTTAGCTAAGATTTCTATCTTAATTCTATCTTAATTCTCAATCAGAAAAATGTTTTTTTTCATTGTATGCTCTACACAACAACAACAACAACAACAACAACAACAACAATAATAATAATAATAATTTAATTTGTGGGTCGCCTATCTGGCCAATGGCCACTCTGTGATTGATGCTTAATGTATCATGCTTAATGGCAGCGCTAGGGCCCATCCCTGTGACATCACTCAGGCGCACCCCCTGACATCACTCAGGAGTACCTCCTCTGGCCCACCCCTGAAATTTCAGGGTTTGGGATGCTTCTGACCTGGCAACCCTAATTCCTGCCTTCCATTGTTCTTAGCCAATGAGAGACACCACAGTTGTCCTGGAAAAATGAAGAATTTTAGTCTGCTTGCCTGCTGCATCTGCAGAATCTAGCAGGTTAGAAAACTGCACATGCCCACTTGATCAACACATGCAGCTCCACCCCTTACCCATACACTTTCTGGTTGCGTCAGCAAGGAGTAGCAGCTTTCATCTCAGTTGCCTGTTTCTCAGGATATGTGTCTTAAGTGGTGAATGCAATGGGAGGGTCTGCCTGTCATCATGGAGGATGGAATAAAAGGGTTTGATTCCACTAAACACTCCCTCCCGTGAACCGATACAAGATATAAAAGCAAACCTTTCTGTAGAAAAGGCAGTGATACTAGCATTTGCATTTTTCAGCCCTGTACCCACCTTGTTAAATGGTGGTTACTCCTAAGTAAAGTTGCATTGGAATGCAGCCTCACTCACCCTGTTGCATGACAGAGCCTCTGTTCAGCAATTCAGAAAAGGCTAAAAAGTATTTTTTGATACATACCCTTCTTCAAAATGACTGGCAGGCATCTCTCCACCAAAGATCACCCTACTTCCATCTCCCCAGGGATGGATATATGTGTGTGTGTGTGTGTGTGCGCATGTATACCTACACGCATGTATATATATACATACACACAGAGGCGCTCCCTCTCTCTATGCATATATTCAATGCAGTGGGGGGTGTAACCTCCCCCCCCCCTTAAGGAATGGAACAGCTACCCTGTCTAATGCTACCACAGCTTGCCAGGTCTCTAGAATTCACTGCATTTTTATTTTATTTTTTTAAAAAGGTGCCATCACCCAGGTCTCCATCATGTTCTAGCCTTTATCATAGAAGGCTCCATTTCCCCTCTCTCTGATTGGATATGTGAGAATCGGTGTACTAAAGACACTTCTTACATGCTCAGACATGCTCCCTTTAGATAAGATGATTGACAGAGCTGATAATATTGTAATCTTGATTTCTATCTGCGTTAAAAGTTGTATGATTTTTATAGTGCTGCATTGACTTGTTTTATGTTTGTTATGTTTTTATTGTTTTTATGTTTTTAAGCTGCCCTGAACTCTGTTTTTAACAGTGGAAAGGCAGGATATAAATCCTCTTAATAAATAAATATTCCATAATAGGCATTTAAGGTTGAAAATGAAGGATTTTTTTAAATCTTCAAATCCTCCCCCAGTTTTTGGTGGTAATTGCTAGGCACAAAACAAAACTGGACAATGCAACTTTTAATATGATTAATTTGCCTAATCAGGACATTATTTGCATACTATGCAAATTATGCAACTAATTTATAATTTGCATAATATGCAAATCAGCCTGCCCAGATTTGTGGAATTGGAATAAGCAGCCCTACATGTGACTCACACTGGCCTTCTGGTCAGCGTTGCTCTTCCCCCGTGCTCTGTGTAAGGAAGCACGAGGGAGGAAATGGACAGCCAGACAGTTAGGAGACAGAGAAAGAGAAAAATGGATGGTGGAGGGAGAAAGGCACAGGGCAAGGATGATGGAGAAGGCAGCAGCAGAATGGAGGTGAGTGACGGTGATGTGTGTGTGTGTGTGTTCCCACCGTCGCTGTCTCCCGCAGCCTGCTGTTTCCGCTGGCTCAATCGCCCTGCCACCCCCCACCCCCTATCCTTAAATGGGTTTATAAATGACAAAAGCTCAAATACTTTTTGTTTGCATGCAGTGTGTGTGGCTGTTTGACCTGTGTTCATAACATTGTTGTAGTTATTTTGAGATTGTATGAGACTCTTTGTTTGTAACACTTTAATCCTGAATTTAGCTCTTGGATCTTAAATCAATCAATCAATCAATCAACTCACTCACTCTCTCACTCTCTCTCTCTCTCTCTCTCTCTCACACACACACACACACATATCATTAGTATATACATAGTGGAGCAGTGGGGAGGGGTGGATATAGTGCTGGAGAATGCATAGGTTGGGTTAGGTTTTATTATTATTGTTGAGATTTTTAATGTTTTAATGTATTTGTATGTTTTTATTTTGTACATCGCCCAGAGCGGCTGGACAGCCAGCCAGATGGGTGACTAATAAATTTAATAAATAAATAAATAGGTTACAGCAGCCATGTTACAGCAACCCTGCAAAGTAGCCTAGTATGGCTGTACAGATATTGGGGGGGGCTGAGAGGGAGTTGTGTATGACAACCCTGAAGTGTAGTCCAGTGTTGTTCAGTCTCTTGGTTTTGTGTTTTTTCTTTTTCTTTTTTGAAAAGAACTTTTAAATTGACTGTAGCAGCAGATTTATTTCTTTAATTTATTAAATTTATATCCCACCATTCCTCCTAGAAGAAGCCCAGGGCGGCAATGGGTGGAGGAATCATTGCTTTCCCACTCATGGGAGAAAAGTAGAGGCTTCTTGTGTTTGGGTTGATGCTGGTGGTATAAATCCTTAATGGGTTTATAAATGACAAACGCTCAATGCTTTTTGTTTGAAGTGTGTGTGGCTGTTTGACCTGTGCTCATAACATTGCTGTAGTTATTTTTAGATTTGATGCAACTCTTTGTTTTCAACACTTTAATCTTGAATTTAGCTCTTGGTTGTTTAATCTTAAATCTCTTTCACTCACTCACTATCTGAAATTAGTCCTGTGTTGAAGCCCCATCTGAAATTAGTGCTGTGTTGGCTACTGCTTTCCACTTTTGTGAAAGCCTTTGGTGTATAGGGAAGAGGCATTTTCCTTTTCATCTTTTGCAGAGAACAGAAGGTCTTCATCAAACATTTGCAGGGGCGTCAAATATTTGCAGTTAGTGTAATACCATATTACACTAATGAGGTGGCCAAGTGGTTTTTCTGTTTGTGACCAGTAGTGCAGTAGCAAATTAAAAAGTGCAGGGTCTCTTCATGATAGTCACAGCCATGCCCCTCCTTTTTTTGCTGCTGCGTTGAGAATAAGATCCTTTTTAATGCCTTCTCCTATAACAATAGACATCCCTAGCTCAGTATTGACTGACAAGATTTCAGCTAAGGATCTCTCCCAGCCCTAATTGGAGATGCTGGGTATTGAATGTGGGGACTTTTGCATGCAAAGCATGTTCTCTGCCACTAAGCCATGACCCGCTTGTAAAGGTAAAGGCATTCTTGATGGTAATATAACATTTAAAATACACTTGTTTTCCGGGCCCAATTCAAGGTGTTGGCATTAACCTTTAAATCCCTACACGGTCTCGGCCCAGTTTATCTAAAGGAGCGCCTACAACGCCACCAATCATGCCGCCTGACAAGATCGGCCACACAAGGCCTTCTCTCAGTCCCGCCAACGAAAGCAGCTAGGTTGGCGGGCACTAGAGAGAGGGCCTTTTCAGTGGCGGCCCCCACCCTCTGGAACTCCCTCCCACAAGATCTTCGGCACATCTCTTCCCTGAATATGTTCCGCAAGGCCTTAAAGACCTGGCCTTTTCAGCAGGCTTTCAGGACTTTTGGGGAGGCTTAATATCTTTCTGTTTTAAATGCCTCCT
The DNA here is from genome assembly GCF_030035675.1 of Rhineura floridana. Classification (NCBI taxonomy): domain Eukaryota; kingdom Metazoa; phylum Chordata; class Lepidosauria; order Squamata; family Rhineuridae; genus Rhineura; species Rhineura floridana. Next base: position 237,765,999 of record NC_084481.1, read on the forward strand.
ATTATGTATTGCTTGCTTTTATAATTTATATTATTTCAATGTATTTTGTACTGTATTCTGCTATATTTATTGTATGTACGTCGCCTAGAGTGGCCATTGGCCAGATAGGCGACACATAAATTAAATTTATTATTTATTATTTATTACTGCTGAACTATTTCTGTTACTGCTGGTGCTAACTTGCGCAGGATCCCATCTCTTACCTCCTGGATTAAAAAGCAGGGAAATTCACTAATAGGCAAAAAACCTTGCGGTTTAAGAATGTACCTATAGCCCACAGCTATTTCTATCAAATTTTTAAAAGCAGGGAAATTGGGCAGCTATAGTGAATGCACCAGGGGAGCAGGAGACCTGAACTCCTCTCTGAGATATTGTACTGCCCTGCAAATTGGTCAAAATGCAAACACCATTTGGGTTGGTCTTTCACAGTCCAATCCACTTCCTGTGTAGCTTGGAAGAATTTGGTAACATATGCCTCTGAGCATATGGTGAGTGGTGGCAACACCTGCAATCAGCCCAAATAACAGAAACCAGACATGTGCTGTGCTGATCTTTTTTTAGCAGGGGGGAAGCAACATTATTAAGACAGTTGATATAGTTCAGATGGTCACTTTGAATATGTCTGATTTCTTTTGCAATTTTAGTGAAGTTTCCTATAGGAAATCATTTTCTTTTGTTTCTGTTTCTGCAAATATGTGAAGTACAGCAACACTTCGCAAAATTTACACTAAAAAAACTCCAAACATAATAATGGCACTGACTTCTGCAGAATAGTCTCCAGTGGACCTCAGGAGTGTGTCAATTTGTACAAGATAAAACAGTGGGAGGTGAAATATATTTTAACAAAATGCTAGGTGTGCTCTATGTTTTTAATTGACCGTGCCTACCTTGCCTTAAATGAAGTGGTTTAATCATAGCAGGCTGAAAACATGCATCCTCTTTTTCCCAACAGCTAGAGTCACTGCTGAAGTAGCAACATATTGGAATCAGTCTGAGTTTACATCAAACTACAGTTTCAGATTAAACTGTTAAAGCACCCAAAATAGAAATAGAACATAACCTCCAATTTGAAACACAAAAGGCTGTCTTCACCATCATATGACACTGACCACTAAAAAGGCTTTGAAATTAATAAAAATAAATTTGACACAGATTTCTGGGATGAATAATGAGGAAAATAAAATGTTCTAGTTTAGATTCTTTGTACAAATAGTAGTAACACAGGAAAGAAGCAAAGTAAGAACACCACCAACAAACATACAAAAATATAATTATCTTTGGAGATGGCAGGTGTTGCCACCACTCACCATATGCTCAGAGGCACATGTTACCAAATTCTTCCAAGCTACACAGGAAGTGGATTGGACTGTGAAAGACCAACCCAAATGGTGTTTGCATTTTGACCAATTTGTAGGGCAGTACAATATCTCAGAGAGGAGTTCAGGTATCCTGCTCCCCTGGTGCATTCACTATAGCTGCCCAATTTCCCTGCTTTTTAAAGTTTGATAGAAATAGCTGTGGGCTATAGGTACATTCTTAAACCGCAAGTTTTTTGCCTATTAGTGAATAACTTCCAGGCCCAATTCAAAGGGTTGGTTTTAATCTAATAAGGCTCTTTACAGCTCAAGATCCCAATATCCTTTGGAGGCATTTCTCCCAATACGAATCCACCAGGACACTTCAGTCTTCATCTAAGGACCTACTCCGGATGCTTTCTCTGAGGGAGTTCCAGCAGCTGGAAGCAAGGGAGAGGGCCTTTCCAGTTGTGCCGCCCCCAGTGAAGTCTGCTTGGCATCATCATTAGCATCTTTCTGGCACCTTTTCTCTTTTTCTCCCAGGAACTTGATGGATTATTATTATTGTTTGTTGAAATGTTTTTGCTGCTGAATTTTGCTGCTGTTTTCTGCTGGATCTGTTTATGGTTATTCAAATGGTTTTACTGAAATGTATTGCTTTGTTTTTAAGTTATGCAATTTTGGCTCTTAATCTTTTTGTAAACCACTTGAGACTTCAGTGTAGTAAGCCAAAGAAAGAAAGAAAGAAAGAAAGAAAGGAAGAAAGGAAGAAAGGAAGAAAGGAAGAAAGGAAGAAAGAAAGAACCAACGAACCAGCAGAGCTGGTGGGAAGTTCGCCTGAGAACAACCTTAAGACTCTTGGAGAATTAGTCGACAGCCCTAAGGAGTTCAACAAGGGTAATGCTCCAAGGGCAGTCTGTTATGGATACAAGGTGTGGTGTTACACAGAAGCAATTGCTTGCTGTCTTGTGTAGCAATCCATTTCTGGAGCAATCCACAAGCAATCCATAATATTGAAGACCCAGTGGAGGTTAGATTTACTACCTATCTTCTAAAACGGCCAGTAAGTAATTACAAAGGCACACTTTTAAGCATATAACTCTTTTCACTGCTTTAAAATTTACTGCAAAAATCCTTTCTCTCATTTGGACGTGGATTTTTGTATTTTACCTGAGCTATGCAGATGTCTGGGGGCTGCAAATATGGAAAGGGACGATTATGCAGGAGGTTATTACGGCAGTATTTTCTGTGTATATCATTACAGTAAGCTACCCTAAGCCTACAAGGAAGGGAACAAAATACATTAAAAACAATAATTAAAATATACAAAGTCAGAAGAGTTTGTTTTATCCTGTTCTTCACCACGTCTTAGTGTACAGCTATGAACAACGTTCAAAAGGTTACAGCCACTTGAACAGACAATGACAAACTGTGCAGTGCATCTCTCCCCTGGGTTCTGGGTGTTTTGCTTTTAAAACTCCAAATTCCATGATCTGAATAAATATGGTTTGCTTAGTTTGCATAATTTAAACTGGTATCCAAGGTGTGGGCTGCAACTATGGATACTGACCTGGGGGTTAAGTCTCACTGAAGGCAGGGGGACTTACTTCCCAGTAAACATGCACAGGATTTTCAAAGTATTTGGAAGGTTTTGGGAATGGGTAAGGGTTACCCAGCTCACGGAAAGCAAAAGCATGGAAATGGAGGTTAGACAAACTGTATTCTATGGAATACTTGTTAGCAGCAGCAGCATTTTTCCTGGTCATCCATTATGAATCCATTGGTCAGATGAGGGCAGAACCACTTAAGACTGCTACCCCAACAAACCCAGAAAGAATTGATGGTCCATCATAACATACACTGCTGTGAGATCTAACCACCGAGAGATCTAATTCCTTCTTAAAACCATATTCCCCATCAAGATCCAGGCAAAAAGTGTCCACCGAGCCACAAAAGCAGCCTCTCTCTCCTAGGTCCCCTACTGATATTTCTTTCAAGACAAGAACATACTGCTGATCTTGCCTCCTAAACGCAAAATTGAGGTGTCCAACATAGGGCTGGCAGAGAGAATGCGCTGGCTCCCTGTTGAAACGCGGTTAACATAATCCTCTCTATGGCCTTTCCCCTCCCTGAAGCAAATCCACCACCACCACTTTAGTTCACTATAAACCCACAGATTATTCAGGATTTGGACCCAGCTTGTGGGTTTCAGACCCTAGCTTAAGAGAAACCCTTGAGTCCCTTCTCTTCCACACCTACCATTTGCTAACCATTATTAGCGAGGAGCCAATTTGCTTAACCGCAATTTGCATAGGACCGCAGAGCAAAGTTACGATCTACCAAGAGAGAGAGAGGTAACTGAAGCACATAGCTAGAGGGTGACCTTAATGGATAGTCAGTTGCATCTTCACGTCATTAAACATCAATGCAAAAGATATTAAATGTTCTTCATTAAAAAAAAACACCAACCAGCAGTGATTATACCGATTAAGCATTGCAGCCAGAGGGTGCTGAGGATGCCTGGCATCATAGGAGAAACCATACCTCCCAGCAATACCCTGAAGACTTCCTCACCTCCCAATTAGGAGCAAGCTGTTGATGAAGCCGCCTGGGAAACTGGAATCTGTTGACATTTGTTTTAGAGACAAGCAAGATGCATCTGCCCTGAAAGTAGTTAGCAACTGCTATAGTAATAAGAGTCAAAGAACAGTCCACTTTCCTTTTAAGTAAAATGCTACAATAATTCATAGTCGTCTCCCCCTCCAGCCCAGCTATGAAATTTGTAAGGAACAATGGTGAGAGCATATTGTTGACCTTCAGAAATAACTACATATATCTATTTTTACATTTCTACCCAAGCACTTAGTTCATGGGCTCTTGCAACAGCTTGCAAGCCAACACAAAGATAGATTAGAGTACCAAAAAGATAAAATATTAGGATAAGCTGTTTAAAACAATCCTGAAAACAAAGAAAACAGCAGCCAGTAAGAAAAACAATAGTGGCCCAGCCATCCTCTGCCTGCATAATAGTAATCGTCTCCTGACTTCTCAATGAATTGAACTGAAGAGCATAAGAAGAGCCTGCTGGGTCAGGCCAAAGGTCCATCTACTCCAGCATCCTGCTTTCCTCAGTGACCAACCAGATGATGAAGGGAAACCCATAAGCGCAATAGCTCTCTCCCACTTGTGTCTATGTTGGGGAGGGGAAGGCCACAGCACAGCAGCACAGCATCTGCTTCATATGGAGGTTGTAGATGGTGATTCAATTCCCAGCATCTCCAGGAAGGGCTGTGGAGCCAAAAGGTGAGGCTGGTCTAGGGCCAGGCTCCACTTGTTGTCAGCTGCTGCAAGGCCCCAAAAGGCAAACGGCCTCCTGGGAATACATGGATTCCACTAGGACAAACCCAAATATTGTTAACAATGCATTGAGCAGGGGATTGGACTCGACGGCTTTATAGGCCCCGTCCAGCTCTACTAGTCTATGATTCTCTGAAACTCTGATTAGCTGCTGCTAGGCAGTGTAGACCACTGTTTTGTCCCCAGATGTTGGAGTACAACTCCCATGATCCTTTGACCAGTGGCTAAACTGGCTGGGAATGATGGGAGTTGTAATCCAAGAACTACTGGGCATCCAAGGTTGAAGAACAGTGGTGCAGACCAGCCTTTCCCAACTTTTGGGTCTCCTTATGTTGATGTTGATGATCTTGTTTATTAGATTTATATCCCGCCCTTTCTTCCAGTAGGAGCCCAGAGCAGAAAATGATGTGGGAATACAACTCCCATCAGCCCCAGGCAGCATGGCCAACAGTCAGGAATGATGGGAACTGTAGTTCAGCAACATCTGAGGACTCAAAGGTTGGGAAAGGCTAGTGTAGACAACACAGAGCTAGATGGAATAATGGGCTGGCACAGAATAAAGCAATTTCCTATGTTCCCAGCAACTAGTATTCACAATCATGCTGTATCCACTACCGGAGGTAATTATGTAACTTTCATGACCAGTAGCCATTGATAGCCTAATCCTCAACAAATTCATCTAAGCCTCTTTTCAAGCTGTCCAAATTGGTGGCCATCACTCAATCTTGCGACTGCAAACTCCATAGTTTACTTATGCACTATGTAAAAAAGATCTCCTTTTTGTCTCTCCTGAACCCTCCAACATCTAGCTTGGTTGGATGGCCCCAGAACTTCTCTCTATCCATTTTCTATATACCATGCATAGTTTTTAAAATCTATCATTCCTCCCCCTGCAGTTGTCTCTCCCCACCCCCTCACCCCCCAAAAACTATATCAATCTTCAAATGCTGTAGGCTTTCCTAACAGGGAAAGGTGCTCCTGCTGAGGCCCACTGCGACTGGTGGGGTAGAAGACAGGGAGACCAACAGTGCATGCAGCTACCCCCAGTGATGGGTGGATCCACCCCTGATAGGTTATAAGTAAGAAGGTAGACTGAATTTGGTGGGTTGAGCCCTATTCATCCTTATGGACCAGTCTCCATTGGCTCCAGCCCCTTATTGTTCTGATTTTCCTTTTGCCCACCTGGCCAAACTGAAGGCCGTTCCACAGAACGGGGACCATGGCAGAAAAACCCTGTTCATCCCAGCCATCCAAGGCCACAGCACCAGAAGCAGGACCTCTGTAGCAGATTTCACAGCATGTCAGTGGAGGGCATCAAGCAAGTCTGGTGCACTAACAATAACTTCACCCATTTATTTCCCCCTAAAGTATCATACACAGTACTGATTCTTATCTCCCCATCTCTCCCTCCCTCTCTCCTTTTACAGACAAAAAGGAAGCCCTTCTTCACACAGTGCATTATTAATTTATGGAATTTGCTGCCACAAGATGTGGTGATGGCCACGAGCTTAGGTGGCTTTGAAAGGGGAATAGATAAATTCATGGAAGATGGGTCTATCCAATAGCTAATTAGCAATAACGGATGAGAAATCCAGCAAAATGATGCAGTGTGGAGTGGTCCTGTACAGCATTCTAGGCAATCAGCCATGCCCTCTTCCAAAATATTCTATTTTCTGTCTCGTTTTCCATCCCCCACCCCCACCAGTCAGTGCTAAACTAGATGGACCTTTGGTCTGATCCAGTAGGAGATATCTTGTAAAATTTACAGTTGCTGTATCCTGTATTTTAATGCAATTTCCCCACAGCAGTCACACCACAGTCTTGTACTGAATTGAAATGTGAAGACTTATAGGTTTCCTAAATACTCATAGCTATTATTCATGGCTAATGAGTACAACTCTTTTGTTTTGCAGTATAATCACAGGCATTGGTTACTTGGGAGCCCCATTGAGCTCAATTGGATCTAAACCCTAGGAAGTGTGCTTAGGCTTTAGATACATACACATATACATGCATATACACAAGTGTAGTGGGATTTACCAGGCAGTGTTCTCTCTATAACAGGGGCTCCCAAACTGTGGTCTGTGAGCTTTTTGAGGTCGTCTGCTGCATTGTCTAGATTTGTGATTGAAGACAGGCGACAGCACATTCATCACATTAAATACTCAAATTGCAATACAATAAATAAGAACTAAAACACGCAATAAGAATACAATTAAAATCACATGGTATCTAGCATTGCACGTTATAATGGTTACAACCAGCAGAAAAATCATTAAGTGGCCCAGCTAGACCCTCAGCAATTTTCAAGTAGGGGAAAAAAAAGTTTAGGAACCACTGCTCTGCAGGAAACAATGGAATTGGCAAAAGAAGTGACTGCCAAAGATAAAGGGCTAAAACCTAGGACAATTAACTAACTAAACAAAAATTTAGTTGATCAACACCTGTTGGTTGAGCAGATTTGATTCAATTCGGTCTAACACCAAAACATCAGTAGAGGCACCTTTTTGAGATGCTAAAGTGAAAGACAGCTTAAAAATTACATGAAAAATGTTGCATTATGATTTCCTATAGCAGTGAAAGCCTGAACCAAAACAGCCCCAAAAGGGAGACAAGGACACCCGTAAGTCACAGCCCCATTGATGAAATTTTATCCACTCCAGTGTGGCGTAGTGACTGGACTACGACCTGAGAGACCAGGGTTCAAATCCCCACACAGCCATGAAGCTCACTGGGTGACCTTGGGCCAGTCACTGCCTCACTGCCTCTCAGCCTCAAAGGAAGGCAATGGGAAACCGCTTCTGAATACCACTTACCATGAAACCCCTATTCATAGGATTGCCATAAGTTGGAATTGACTTGAAGGCAGTACACTTACATTTTTACAAATTAAGCTGATTAGAGCTTTGAAACAAGCTGTTTTTTAAAAGAGCCCAGAACAATAAATTGGTTGAACCAGCTTGAACGCCATGTAAACAGCACCTCCTCAACCAAGCTATTTAGCACTGAAACTAACAAAGTTGACATTCTCCTGACAAAGCGTGATTGGTACAAAATTTGTCATTGTGTCTGCTTACTGGTAAATCTGCTTAGCTCGTGTTCTGTCTTCAATTGAGCTGTAGAAGATAACATCTAAGTTTGTTCTCCAGCTTAACAACTTAAAAGAAGATTCAATATAATAGATTCTGACAGGGCTGAAGAGCACATAAATTGAATTGCCCAAGTGACCAACCACGGAGGGAAAGAAACAACAAGCAAGCAAGCTGTGGTAAACAGCTGTTTTTATTTGCTTTGATTTTATAACTAAAATTAGACCATGCAGACATCCTGGGAGCCATCATGACGAGAAAGTTAAATTAAGACCCTCCATTTCAGAACTCCATAATGATACGTATGCTTTCCTGATCTCCTTGGAGTTTGGTAAGATGAAGGAATTAATGAATGAAAGAAAAACGTTTTTAAATATCTTGCTCTGTACACTGGCTCCAAGCTCTGCTACACACAGTGGTGGACCTGTCTGTTTAAACCAGAGTCGGATACCCTTTCCGACGCAAGAGCAACATTCCCTTGGGAGGAATCTTCCAGGGGCCGCATGACAGTGGCCACAGAATAAAGGATGTGACTTTCACCTTTGTTCTGTAGGTTACATTGCGGCCATGCAAAAACCAGAGGCCTCGATATGTGCACGCACACATCCATCTAGTTATTATTTATTTATTTATTTAATTAATTTGTATCCCGCCCTTCCTCCCAGGCAAGCAAGATGCATTGTCACAGTTCAAGGACACAATCCAGCCAGGCAAAAACACTTGAGGAGGCCATGGGACAGGAGGATGGCCTAGGGAGAGTCCCAACAGCCAGATGGAAAGGCCCAGAGGGCTGCATTTGGTCCCTAAGCCTAAGATCCCTACCTCTGGTTTATTTATTTATTTTATTTATTTATTTGTTAAATTTTTATACCGCCCCACTAGCATAGCTCTCTGGGCGGTGTACAACAGAAAGAATATACAATAAAATCACATAAATCGGTACAAAAACATATATATAAAAATCCACAAATCTAAAACCAATTTAAACATATTAAATTAAAATGCCTGAGCAAAGAGAAAGGTTTTAACTTGGCGCCGAAAAGATAGCAATGTCGGCGCCAAGCGCACCTCAACAGGAATACTATTCCACAATTCGGGGGCCACCACTGAGAAGGCCCTGGTTCTTGTAACCATCCTCCGAGCCTCTCTATGAGTCGGAACTCGGAGGAGGGCCTTCGATGTTGAACGTAGTGTACAGGCAGGTTCATATCGGGAGAGGCGTTCCAGGAGGTATTGTGGTCCCGCGCCGTATAAGGCTTTATAGGTTAAAACCAACACTTTGAATCTGGCCCGGAAACATATAGGTAGCCAGTGCAAGCGGGCCAGAACAGGTGTTATATGTTCGGACCACCTGGTCCTCGTTATCAGCCTGGCCGCCGCGTTTTGCACAAGCTGTAGTTTCCGAACCGTCTTCAAAGGCAGCCCTACGTAGAGCGCATTGCAGTAATCCAATCGAGAGGTTACCAGAGCATGGACAACTGAGGTGAGGTCCTCCCTGTCTAGATAGGGACGTAGCTGGGCTACCAATCGAAGTTGGTAGAACGCATTCCGTGCCACCGAGGCTACTTGAGCCTCGAGTGACAGGGAAGGATCTAAGAGTACTCCCAGACTACGAACCTGTTCCTTCAGGGGGAGTGTAACCCCGTCCAGAACAGGATGCATATCCACCATTTGATCAGAGAAATCACCCACCAACAGCATCTCAGTCTTGTCTGGATTTAGCCTCAGTTTATTAGCTCTCATCCAGTCCATTATCGCAGCCAGGCAACGGTTCAGCACATTGACAGCCTCACCTGAAGAAGATGAAAAGGAGAATTAGAGCTGCGTGTCATCAGCGTACTGGTGGCAGCACACTCCAAAACTCCTGATGACCACACTCAGCGGCTTCATGTAGATGTTAAAAAGCATGGGGGACAGAACTGACCCCTGCGGGACTCCACATTGGAGAGCCCATGGTGTCGAGCAATGTTCCCCAAGCACTACCTTCTGCAGACGACCCGCCAGGTAGGAGCGGAACCACTGCCAAGCAGTGCCCCCAACTCCCAACTCCACGAGCCTCTCCAGAAGGATACCATGGTCGATGGTATCAAAAGCCGCTGAGAGATCAAGGAGAATCAACAGAGTTACACTCCCTCCGTCCCTCTCCCGACATAAGTCATCGTACAGGGCGACCAAGGCTGTCTCGGTGCTAAAACCGGGCCTAAAACCGGATTGAAATAGATCTAGATAATCGGTTTCATCCAATAGCGCCTGGAGCTGGGCAGCAACCACTCGTTCCAAGATCTTGCCCAGGAATGGAACATTCGCTACTGCTATTAAGGTCTTCTGGGTCCAGGAAAGGTTTTTTCAGAAGTGTTCTCACTACTGCCTCTTTCAGACAGCTAGGGACCACTCCCTCTCGTAAAGAGGCGTTTATCACTTCCCTGGCCCAGCTTTTATTAGCCAGGAGGGGCAAGGATCTAGTGTAGAAGTGGTTGCATGCACCTGTCCAAGTACCTTGTTTAAACCCAGGCCCACAGCAATGCTATATAAGGTGCAAGTGAAGTGCAGTTTTAGAGAAGATTTGGGATGGGGGGGAACTGCCTTACCTTCAGTTTACCTCCCACCAGTTGCTTTTCTCCTCATCTGAGCTCAACTGGGAGAAAAGCCAAACCCTTTTTTCCCCTGGGGGAGGGGGGACGGATAAACTCTATGGAATGGTAAGTGGGAAGCATAGCAAGGGTTCAGCTCCTCTGCGTATCTCCTCTTTCCTCTACAAACCAGTCATCCTATCCCCATCATCCCCCTCCCCCTCTATCCTTGAATAGGTCAGACCGGAGCTTAAAGAAGATGGTATTGCTACCATCACGTCTAGTTTGAGCCTGAATGGGAACAATCCCCAGCATGAGAAATCTCTGAAGGATCAAAATTAAGACAGGCACCTTTGCCATCTGCCTAAAATCATTCTAATCTTCCTAAGAGCAGGCAAGCATATTCTACTAATTCCTCATTCATAGCTCTAGGTGCTCTGACTCTTGTTTTTGTAAGAGTCAGAGAAACAGAGTGAAATTTTAATCATGAATAGAGCAGAGTACTGTCCTGCAATGCCAATCCCCTATTCCACCTGCCTAAGGGCAGAACAGAAGAACTGGATTTTCCCAAAGAAAACTTGCTCTGTGTCAAGCAATCTTATAATGAAAAACAAAAATGAAATGGACTGCCTTCAAGTCGATCCAGACTTGTGGTGACCCTACGAATAGGGTTTTCATGATGAGCGGTACTCAGAGATGGTTTACCAGTGCCTTCCTCTGAGGCTGAGAGGCAGTGACTGGCCCAAGGTCACCCAGTCAGCTTCATGGCTGTGTGGGGGTTCAAATCCTGGTCTCCCGGGTCGTAGTGCAACACTCTAACCACTACACCACACTGGCTCTGATCTTATAATGAAGTTCTATATTATCTTGCTTCTCAGCAGTGATCTGCAGGCCACACCCATCCCAACCAACACCTCTAAGCGCTGATCTGGTGAGCGTCTTCCTCTTCCACTTGACCATGTACCTTGCCTCGTGGTGGCAGTCATGTTTCCCAGCCCCATGTTTCCTTGATGCTATGCACGCACGCATGCCAATGGAATCAAGGCTGGCCTTAGAGCTGGGCAAGCTGGGCGGTCACCCGAGGCACTGAGCTGAGTTGGGCACCAAGCTGAGCTCAGTGACTGTGTTTTTGAACGCACTGCCTGCAGTGAGCTAGGGTGGCAAAAAGCAAGCGTCTGTAACTTTTTCAAGGCTCTACAGGTTGTTTGGGTACCAATTACAAAAACGAACATTGTTCAATTAGTTTTCAGTTTCCACTTGGACGTCATTTGTGCTAGGTGAACATCAGTTGTATTTTGAGGCAATCTTACCAAGCGCTTAGCACGTCAAATACTATAAATGCTATAAGCGCTATATAAATAATAATAAAATAAAGTCATAAGCTGCTTGATCCCAGGGCAAGGAGGAGCTGCAGGCGAGGAGTCTCCCATGTAGGCTGTGTATGCAGTCATTCTCTCATGTGGCCCCCAGCTTTGTACACACAGGAATGGGTCCTTGCAGGGAGCAGCAGCAGGGCTCCCAACATCACACCTACACCTGGCCCCCAAAACCCTCTGGATGGCCTGGGGAGAGACCAAAGCAATCCTCGCCCAGGGAATTATTTGTCCTAGGGATGGCCCTGGATGGGAAACACGGCAGAGCAGCAAGGGGGGCAAGTGCAAGCAACCCCCCACCCGGGAGCAGCAGGTACACAGAACAGGTGATGAGCTCCAGAGCATCACTGAGACCCAAAAGGTTATCTGAGGAGCATTCCATGTTGCAACCTGCATGAACAGCATAGTTTAAGCCTTGGCTATGAGTGGGGCCACTCAGATGTAAAGGCTGGCACAGACAAATCCTTTCTTAAGAGAAGACCCTGTTAAGAGAGTTGGCCAGGGAATCACACACTCCGCTGTCCCCTTGGCTTTCCGCTTCGCACCTTAATCACTGTTAGCGGTCTGCACCCAATCACTTAACTGGATTTAATGTCTCTGCACCGACCATAAGGAAAGATACACTTATATGCCTGGCTGAACCTCCACCAAGTGAGTAGAGGTCAGCTTTCCCCTGTCTGGTGCCCTGCAGATGCTTCAGACTATAACTCCCATCAGCTACAGCCAGCACACTTGTGCTAGCTGGGGACTGATGGGAGTTGTAGTCCATCTGCAGGGCATCTGGTTGGCAAAGACTGGTACAGGTAATAACCCATGGCAGAAACAGTAAAATGGCCGAAATGTGGGACAGGGTAAAGAATTCATTTTTTTAACTGTAAAAAAAATGTAAATGCATACTGCAAAGTATGCTCCCTGAATTACACTAAGGGCTATGACGGTGATGCCTTAAACGCAAAATTAGCCACATTAGTGCTTGTAATCTCTTAGTGCTATTATCGACAGCCAATATTTGCTTTTCAGGTAAGTGTGTCTTTGATAAAACCCAGGTATAAAAAGAATATGAGGGGAAAGATGAAAACGAAAGAAGATATAATAACCCTCCATCTGCAGGAACATTCTACAGAGATTGTAATTATCCAAAAGTGATGTAAAATTCATTGCTAGAACTTCCCCTTTTAAAAGTACGTGACTTTATGATGGCCTTCCTCAACACCCTATCAGGTAACATTTAAAATGCGGCACCTCTTGCCAGCAAACACACACAAAGAACAGGGAGATTTTATATTGTAACTGTGAAGTAAAATAAATGTTTGGAAAAGATATTTCTACCTGCATGTGGTATGCTGCACATTAAAGAATGATATCCACAATGATCTGGGAATCAACATAACTTGAACTTTATTTTGTGATTATTCCTCACTCCTGCCTAATTATAACTCATAAATCATTCCTTCTTGCTTGCAATTTATATCATCCAATTAAGGCAAATCTCTTATTTAAAAAGCAAAGAGTTCTCTAAAGTGCCTGGCTAAAGCTATCAAATTAGACTGCTTCAAAGTGTCACCCTGGAAAGATTGCTTTTAAATACATTGGGAGCCCACTTTTCTCTACAAAGGGTAGGACAAGGTTTAAAAAAACAGCTTTAGCATGCAATAGTGTTCCATGAAACATACACAGAATTAAATGGAATTACAACAAATATTTTGAAAGTATGTTGTTCCTGAAGTATACAGCCACTGAAAAGCATATTATATGCTAAATGCTTTCCTAAATCAAGTCTCTGGGAAATAATCAGGCTTTGACCCAAGCAGAAAAACAAAATTATCAGCAGGAATGGAACAATCACATTTTATACTGAGTATGAGAATGCTTACATATTCATCATGAGCAGCATTGGTCTCTGGCCATTCCAGAAAGAGCATGCTTCTCAGGAAAAGTCACATGATCACTCAGGCGTTGGCACATGGTGATAAATAGAAAAGACAGGATTGGAACTTGAGATTGATAGACCAAAGGTCAAGGAATACCTAATCACTTTGAACAAGTTCAAATCGGCAGGGCCCGATAAACTGCATCCTAGAGTATTGAAGGAACTGGCTGAAGAACTCTCAGAACCGCTGTCTATTATCTTTGTGAAATCATGGAGGACTCGTGAAGTGCCAGATGACTGGAGGAGAGCTAATGTTGTCCCTATCTTCAAAAAGGGCAAAAAGGAAGAACCAGGGAACTACAGACCAGTCAGCCTAACATCAATCCCGGGAAAAACTCTGGAGCAGATTATAAAGCAGTCAATCTGTAAGCACCTTGAAAGCAATGCAGTGATTACTAGGAGCCAACATGGATTTACGAACAACAAATCCTGCCAAACTAATCTTATCTCGTTTTTTGATTGGGTAACCTCCCTTGTAGACTGTGGGAATGCTGTGCACATAATATATCTCGACTTCAGCAAAGCTTTTGACAAAGTGCCCCATGATATTCTGATTAGCAAGCTAGTTAAATGTGGACTGGATGGAACAACTATCAGGTGGATCCACAGTTGGCTCCAGAATTGTACTCAATGGTTCCTTCTCAAACTGGGTGGAAGTAATGAGTGGGGTACCACAGGGCTTGGTCCTGGGCCCAGTGCTCTTTAACATTTTTCTTAATGACTTGGATGAGGAGGTACAGAGCATGCTTATCAAATTTGCAGATGATACAAAATTGGGGGGCACAACTAATACCGTGGAAGACAGAAACAAAATTCAAAGGGATCTTGATAGCTAGAGCATTGGGCTGAAAACAACAGAATGAAATTCAACAGGATAAATGCAAAGTTCTTAGGAAAAAGAAACCAAATGCACAGTTACAAGATGGGAGATCAATACATGTGAGAAGGATCTTGGAATTGTCATTGATCACAAGCTGAATATGAGCCAACAGTATGATGTGGCAGCAAAAAAGGCAAATACTATATTAGGCTGCATTAACAGAAGTATAGTTTCCAAGTCACGTGAAGTATTAGTTCCCCTCTATTCAGCACTGGTTAGGCCTCATCTTGAATAATGCCTCCAGTTCTGGTCTCCACACTTCAAGAAGGATGCAGACAAACTGGAACAGGTTCAAAAGAGGGCAACAAGGATGATCAGGGGACTGTTAACAAAGTCCTATGAGGAGAGACTGAAAGAACTGGCCATGTTGAGCCTGGAGAAGAGAAGACTGAGGGGAGATATGATAGCACTCTTCAAGTACATGAAAGATTTTCACACACAGGAGGGCCAGGATCTCTTCTCAGTCGTCCCAGAGTGCAGGACACGGAATAATGGGCTCAAGTTGCAGGAAGCCAGATTTTGACTGGACATCAGGAAAAACCTCCTAACTGTTAGAGCCATACGACAATGGAACCAATGACCTAGAGAGGTAGTGGGCTCTCCGACACTGGAGGCATTCAAGAGGCAGCTGGACAGCCATCTGTCAGGAATGTTTTGATTTGGATTCCTGAATTGATCAGGGGGTTGGACTTGATGGCCTTATAGGCCCCTTCCAACTCTACTATTCTATGTTTCTATGAAATACAGAGTTGCCACCTTGTAAACATGTGGCATGCAGGCAATCCTGCATCTGATTAAGTGGACTCTGGTGCATGAAATTTACACCACTTTAAGGTGCTACAAGATAACTGCTGTTCTGTAAGTTATTTTTATTATTTTATAAAAATATTTATAAACGGTGGTTTATAAATATTTTTATAATATAAAACATATTACATAAAAGATATAATGACTGTGTACAGCAATATATAAAAACTCAACACAGCATAAAATTTCATAAAAATCAGACAAAATAATCATAAAAATTACTGGTTCATCTTAAGAAACTTAAACAGTTGAACAGGCCCGTCAGCAAGACAAGATCTGCAAGAGAAGCCTAAAAGTTTGTAGCCCATGAGCACATTTGGATTTTTGTGTAAGTGCTATAGGAGCCTCCCCCAGATCAGCTGCACACACAGGAGACAAGACAAGAAGAGAGAAAGTGTGCTCACACACATACGACACATGGGTAACAGCTGGATCCAGAATTAATCTGGCCTTAAAAGCACATACCACAAAAACAGGAAGTGGGGAAAGAATATCACTCTTCCAACGTCCTTCTTCAGCTCTGTGTAATTTTCACAGGAGAAAAAGGTAACCACTCTCACAACTTCTACACCATGGCTTTGTGGGCACCAAGAGAAGACCTCAAACTGACAACTCCTGCATTACAGTTTTATGATGAAGAAGATGATGATGAAGATGATGAAGAAGAAGAAGAAGAACAACAGGTGCCCTTGGACTCAAGAAGAAACACAACAACAGAGAAATGTTACAGTACCCTCTCCTAAAAAGCCTGCTTAAGTTTTACAAAGTTGGTTTCATGTCAAATCACTAGCACACTTGGATGGCCAACAAACACACCTTTCCTCCAATTAGCACAGAGACTGGCGTCTCAGCCCTGGAATGGCATCATATTCTCAAGGTAGATTGGCTCATCCAGTGTAACTGAATCTACCAGCTCCACAACACACTAAAATAAAAAACAGCAACATACCTCAGGGCTGGCTAACGACAACTGACTGCCCAAGCATATGCATACATACATTTGAGATAGCATGCTTTTTTATTTGTCCCCCCCCCAACAATGCTTTGATTGCTTCTGCAGTTGAGCCAGTCTATCTGACAGCGGCTTATCCGCTCACTTCTATGTGAGGTCCATCCTCCATCCCAACCTAAAGCTGCCCATCTTTCTGCCCTGACTATAATTCCTTTCTCAACTCTGAAAAGCCCACCTGCTGTCAAGCTCATTTGCTCCCTCTATACTTACACAGAAATGCACCTGGCCACCATGCATGCCAGGCTCAGAGCACAGGAAAACACACTGTAGAGTTGTTCATGGAAGGGTTTGCACCAGTCACTCTATCATGAGTGGCTAGCTGAATATTCCAGTTGTGGCATAAAGGCAGCCTTGTATGTAACACCTTGCCTGGTAGTCATTAGGTGGCCAGGAATTCCATGCAAGTGAGGAGTGTGTAGAATTCCATACAGCTGACTTGAGTGGGCTGGTGGAAACAGACAACTCCACCTCTTCCTCCATGACCAGTATGGGAACGAAGAAGGCTAACTGAGGAGGGATGGAGTGATCTGTTTCTCCTCTACCAGGCCTCTTGGTGGAAGTCACTTTTTTACTAGCCTGCTAAGAGTCTAGTAGCCTGCGTTTCCATGTCGGCACAGATTATCAGCATATAATACTGCTGGTATGAGGCAGTATTGCAGTCGTTGCAGCACTGTAGTTCTGAAGAGTCTTGCTAATAAATATATATGGGTGACATAAAGCAGACTTTCCCCCTCCTGAATTCCTCAGCTCATCCAATCAATACCTTCTGTCAGACTCTCTGTGTGACTGAATGCAGCAGCTTCTCATTTTTTGTAGTTGCTGTAAACCGCCCAGAGAGCTTCGGCTATGGGGTGGTATACAAGGTAAATAAATAAATAAATAAATAATGCTCAAGTCGAACCTTGACTCCTCCTAAACATTTATCAACATCCACTCCTGGGACTACAATTGACAGCTAAACCTGCCTTCCTTTGCCAAATTACATCCTCCTCCTTCATCCTGTCCACGATTCCTAGACTGTAATTACAAGCATGTCCAAATTGATCCAGAGCATCTGAACTATACAAACCACCTGGCACATCTCAGGCACAGAGCATTATCCCTGGACATTCAGATGTTTACAAAGACAGCTTGTGTTAAGACTTATCTGAAACCTCCTCCAGTATTACAGTCATTTTAGGTCTCTCACAGGGCTGGGAAGAGAAACCCACTTCCATTTGTGAAGCAACCAGCTTCAGCTTGGCAATTCCTCAGTGCTTCACTGGAGGCAGCTATCAGCACAATTCTGTCTTGGCCTGTGTGCTGACCTGGAGTTATTAAACATCTGCTGCAACTTCTTGGGAACGGTTTCAGTAGATGTGGCCTGATGACGTAGACAAGGTGCTTGCAATGATGCGGCCAGTAATGTGTCCGCTCAACCCTTGCCCTTCTTGGCTTCTTAAAGCTTGCCAAGGGGGGTTGACCAAGTGGATCCAGGGTGTGGTCAATGCATCATTGCGGGAGGGGGTGGTTCCAGCTGCCTTGAAAGTGGCGGTGATTCCACCACTCCTGAAAAAGCCCACCCTGGACCCATTGGTTTGTGACAACTACCGACCGGTCACAAATACCCCCTTTGTAGGGAAAGTGATTGAGAGGGTCGTGGCGCAGCAATTGCAAGTACTCTTGGATGAAACAGATTATCATGACCCATCCCAATCAGGGTTCAGGCCTGGTTATGGGACTGAATCAGCCTTGGTCGTCCTGATGGATGACCTTTATTGGGAGAAGGACAGGGGGAGTGTGACCCTGTTATTCTTACTTGATCTCTCAGCGGCTTTTGATACCACTGACCATGGTATCCTTCTGGGCCAACTTGGTGACATGGATATTGGAGGCACTGTTTTACAGTGGTTCTGATCCTATTTCCAAGGTCGTTCTCAGACAATAGCATTGGGTTACTGTCTTTCGGCCCCCTGACAGTTGTGCTGTGGGGTGCTGCAGGGTACCATCTTGTCCCCCATGTTGTTTGACATCTATATGAAGCCTTTGGGAGCAATCATCAGGAGATTTGGGGTGAGGTGTCAGCAGTATGCTGATGATACCCAGCTCTATTTCTCCGTAACATCTGAATCGGGAGAGGCCTTGAAAGCCCTTGGCCACTGCCTGGATTTGGTGGTGGGCTGGATGAGGGCCAATAAACTGAGTCTGAATCTTAGCAAGACGGAGGCACTGTGGGTTGGTGGTTCCTGAATTCAGATAATTGGTCAGTTGCCTGCTTTGGATGGGGTTGCACTCCCCCTGAAAGAGCAGGTTCGTAGTCTGGGGGTGCTCCTCAATTCATCTTTGTCATTAGAGGCCCAGGTGACCTCAGTGGCTAGGAGTGTCTTTTACCAGCTTCGGCTGATAAGACAGCTGCGGCTGTTTCTGGACAGGGATAGCCTGACCACTGTTGTCCATGCACTGGTAACCTCCAGGTTGGATTACTGGAATGCGCTCTATGTGGGGCTGCCCCTGAGGTTGGTCCGGAAGCTGCAGCTGGTGCAAAATGCAGCGGCGAGACTGCTCACTAGGGCAGGGTATCGCCAACATGTCACCCCACTGCTGAAAGAATTGCACTGGCTGCCCATTTGCTACCAGGCCAAGTTCAAGGTTCTGGTTTTAGTGTACAAAGCCCTATACAGCTTGAGACCAGGATACTTGAAAGACCATCTTATCCCTTATATACCCAGTCGATCACTGCGCTCTGCAGGTAAGGGCCTCCTGCAGATACCATCTTATCAGGAGGTTCGTTCTACACAATATAGGAAATGGACCTTTAGTGTGGCGGCACCTACCCTGTGGAATTCCCTCCCCTTAAATATTAGGCAGGCAGCATCTGTTATCTTTTCAGTGCGTATTGAAGACTTTCCTATTTCAACAAGCCTTTTAAGTTGAGACCTATCCCAGTCTGTGTTGGAATTGCTTTTAATATGTTTTTACGACCACAATCTCCTTCCTGGGAGTCCGACCCAGGAGGAAGGAACCTTTTTTAGACTAAGCACTGCATTTCAATCAGGGCAATCTTCCAGATACCATATGTAAGTGGTGGATGGAACCAAAGACAAAAGTGGGCAAAGCAACAAATGCAAATATTACCTCACTGTAGGCTACTTTCTATGCACAGTCCTCTCTATCCTCCATCCAGGTAACCAAGAGACATGATCAGAGTTCAAAGGAACAATACAGCCAGGAAAAAACACTAAAGGAGGATATGAAGTGCACCTGCTGCGGGGTGTGGCTAAGAAGTGGGTGTGGCTTGAGTAGAGTCCCGAGAACCAGATAGAGAAACCTGGAGGACCACATTTGGCCCCTGGGCTCACATGGTCGCACTAAGGCATGGTCTGGCTTACTATTACACACAAACCAGGTCTAAATCTAGCATTTTAACATTAAGGTAACCAACCATGGCTAGCACTAATCACGGGCACAGTTCTTCCAAAAATCTTATTTCTTCCTGGATGGTATCCATAGTTGGATAGCAAATTTCTCTTGGCATTTAAGGAAGCTTTTCAAAGACATTTATGAAATATGAATGGCACCATAAGCCATAATAAAAAGGGTAAATGCCTCAAGAAAAACTTTTAACCTTCTTTTGAATCTCATTGCACTTGTGCTAACTTCCTGGTTCTTCCATTATGCACCAGACAGAAGCCAGTAAGCCCTAAGACTCTCAGGGTAGTTTAGCAGCTTCGACATATTGAGCTGTACTGGAAGATCAATAAAGATTCCCCGCTGCATTTTTTATTCTGAACGTCTAGCCAACAAACATGCAAGGAAAACCAAAACTACAATGGAAACAATAAAGAAAGCTAATAATGACAGTTACTTTAAAAAGAAAGAGGCAAGCAGCCTAATTAGGAGGCCACTTTCGTATATGCTCGCAATGCACCCATCCCTGTTCACACCAGAAGGATTCCTGTTGCACATAAATAGATGATTAAGCCAGGGCTGGAGTCCCAGCCTCAAAGGTTGATTTTAATATATTTGACAATTTGCCTTTAGAGAAAACATGAACCAAACAAAGCATCAGCAACTGCAGCATTGAGGCCTGTTGGAATATTCTGTATTCTACTGAGCAAAGGAAAATTTGTATTGATACAGCTGCTTACTAAACTACAGTACAAAAAAGCCAGTTATGGGGTGTTTGATGCATTCTCTCCCTCTGGAAGAGGGAGCAACTTTTTACACACACCGGGCCTTACACTATTTGTGCTCCAGTCACTATCCAGACTCCTTCATTGGGAGCGAGGCTCAGTCACTCCATCCTCAGCACTTCTCATGGCAAGATGTGACCAGCCACACTATTTCATTTAAAATATCTATATACCACCACCTCTCGTTGAAATAATGTCGGCAGTGTGCAATAAAACAATTCAATACAAAACAAAGATTCAAAACCAATTCAATATAGGATAAAAACAAAACAAACATATAATAATTACAGTAGCCAGGAACTGTTCAACTCATATCAGAGGACAGGGAAAGCTTGGGTAAAACATGTATGTTTTTAACCACCAGCAAAACCCACTAGTCTAAAGTAGTACCATACATTTTTGGACTTTAAACATTAGCACTCGCCTTAATGCTAGTCCCTTAATGTCCAGACATCCAAAAGCTTGCCTCAACCACAAACACCTTCCCTTATGTTGAAGATTAAGTCTCTTGATTTTTATGGAAGATCAACAGGGTCAGATTGCATCCCAGGCAGGTCCAATGTCTTCTCCAGCAAGGCTTCCTTTTGGGGTTCCACTGGAGAAAAACTAAAAACTGCTGGTGAAACACACATTTTATTGTTGTTGCAGCTTCTGTTGTCTTTCTTCTCTGCTGTTGTCTTTTTCCTTCTGTTTTACAGCTGTATTTGTTGGCTCTAATTGAGATTATTGTATCCTACCCTAGTATCACACTCTGTTAAAGGATGGGTTAAAAATATTTTAAATAAATATAATATTTTGCAGGGAGAATTGGTGGGTGGGGGAAGGGTTAAACATCCTTTCTGCAACCCTGTGATTCTCTACTGCAAATACTCTCTCCACTCCCCACATTATGAGGAAAACTCATCATAATGACATAATAGAATCACCTTGAGCAACTTTTGCCAAACTGGAGGGTACCAGGTTGGCAAAGGCTGACCTAGAGAGTTCATGACAGAGGAATCTCCCCTTTTGTCATCAACGTATTAGGCTGCTTCATGGAAGGGGCTTTTTAAAAGCCTCAGCCCCCCATCAGCAAAGGGGGATAATAATTCTATCCTACCTTATGTGGTTGTTGTAAGGATTGGAATTTATGTGAAGTACTTTAAATGCATGAAATGCAAAGTATCACTGCACCGAAACACATGAGTTTTGGATTACTGATGGTGTTTGTTATCTGTTTATTTTTATTTATTTGTTAGATTTATATCCCATCCTTCTTCCCAGTGGGAGCCCAGAGCAGCATTTTTCTGTGAGATATTTGGTATGTTGTACAGATGTATGTGATGCCTTACTAAAATAACACTTTTACTGATTCTATAGTTTTATTTTTAATGTTTTAGATATTGGGCTCTTTAATTCCATGCACGTACCTCCTCCACTTAAATTAGGGAACTTTCTGTGGATCAGAACTGTACCAAATATTGTATTTTTCATTGTTTCTATGTAAACAGCTTTAAAAAAAATTATAAGCAGTACTTTAAAAGTTCTAAATAAACATATAAATAAATAAAAATAGTAAAGATAAACAAACAAACGCTAGCAAATCTGGGTCTTACTTTCGCCTTGTATTGGCTACAAGGAAGACAGCTTGAAACAAAGATGGGGAGGAAGAGGCATAAAGGGCAACGAAGGTTGAGATGATACGTTTTAGTCAACCAATTTACTGGAGAAAATAGAAAAAAGGGATCAACAGAGGCAGAAATAGGGCTCAGAAAATGACAAGAGACAATTCTCCTTTACCTTGACCGGATCTGTTCCAATCTACAATAATTGTTGTTAAAAGGAAAGATTACTGCACTTTTAGCACCTAAAGTGAATCCCTTATAGCAAATCACCACCTGGTCTCTACAAACTTTGGGGGGAGGGGAGAGTGGTCTTCAATCCATTTGATGTTATGGTTCCCCACCCCACCCCCCAGAAGCTGTGAACACTAATTCAGTTGCTGTGACCCATTCCTAAATTAGGCTTACGTTCACTTCAGTAAGTCACACCTGAGCGGGCCGATCTGAGAATGGAAAGGGGCACGGCTGAGCTGGCCTGGGGTCCACTAGATTCTGAGTTGCCCTCACAGTTGGCGCCAGCCAGCATCAGGCCCGATCTGCCTGCCCCCCCACCTTCTGCCACTGCAGCCCTGAATGGTGGGGCTGCAGATGCGGCAATGGCTCCACCACTCTACAGAGTCCTGGTGGAGGCAGCAGCAGGGAGTTAGGATTGCTTTATTTCTGTGGGGTTTTTTCCCCCTTTAATGAAGGCTCAGAGTCTGGCCCCCCTGCTGCCTCTGGTGTAAATGTACCCCCTCCACCCCCTAGCGCCCTGCCAATCAGGACTGCTTTAATAAAAAATAAAATAAAATAGAAAAAGTTAGGCAAGCCAATCACAGTTCTCAGGCAGAACATTTCGTTGGCTCTAAGAAGCCAGACTTTCCTCAAGTACCAACAGAAAGACATTAATGCTAATCTGCAAGTATCACCAGATTTTTACAGGGTTTTTTTTCTTCTTGTCTCTGTGACCTGTTTTTGTAGGTACTAAAAAGGTAAGTACTGCCATGGGAACAGATGGCATTCAAGCAGACAATTGGCAGCCGTCTAGAAAACCACACTGAGAAGTTGTTGAGCATAAGTTTGGTCAGGCATCCAAAATCAGCAAGTGTATACAAGTAGCTGCCAGAAACCTCTTTGTTACAACAGAAAAAATGTGGTAAAGTAGGACAAACAGGTAGCTATGGGAGAAAACTGTTAAGAATACAACAGGTCTTCGCCTGCAAATCCAACTTTAACAAACATTTCGGTCCAATTGGCTGAGAAAACTACTCGGAGGAGCGGCCATAGCGCAGTGGTAGAAAACAACACAGGGAGGAACCATAGCGCAGTGGTAGAAAACAAACTGGGGGAAGCGCTGCAGCTCACTGCCAGAGCACATGCTTTGCAAGTGGATGGTCCCAGTTTCAGTGCCTGGCATTTCCATCTAAAAAGAGCCAAGGAGCAGGTGATGAGGAAGACCCCTCTACCTGAGACCCTGGGGAGCTGCTGCCCGCCAGTATAGATGGACCAATGGTCTGACTTAGCAAAAACACAGCAACGTAGGAATCCGCCTTGTACTGAATCAGACCATTGGTCCATCTAGCTTAGTACTGTTGACACTAGGCTCTCCAGAGTTTCAGCCAGGGGACACTCCCAGCCCTACCTGGAGATGCCAGAGATTGAACCTGGGACCTTCTGCTGATGCTCTGCCACTGCGCCATAGCCCTTTCCCCAAAAAGGCCATGTGTTGCTTACGAAATATGCATCTTGCCTTTGGAGCGGGAAGCTCCTTGAGCAATAGTGGGCTAGATGTACAAACAGGCTGAGCATGTATAAAGCAGCTTCTGACATTTCTAAAACAATTTCACATATGCATACACATGCATAGGACTTCAATTAACAGTGCTTAATACGGTGTGTGTGTGATTTCTCTCTCTCTAAGGAATGGGCAAACCTGACTATTACAAACACTTATTCTAGGTGTGTAATTAATTTTGTCCTTCTAGGTGGCAATATGGAAAAAGCAGACATGAAGAATTCTTCAGATTTATAGGCTACTGGTTTATGTGAGAATGGAATAGGGGGCCAATAGCTGTGAAGAGGGACAGAATGTCAAGACCAGTTATGGAAAGTTCTGGACCTTTTCAATGAGATTTAATGTTTTTTAATGTTAATAGCAACCATTTCCCATCCACCTCAAAAAGAACAACCAGAACTACTGGAACAGGGTTAAATCCTTTTCCTCCACACAATTTTCCTAATTAAAATGTACGTCCAAGATAGTTGGCACATGGGAGAAAACACACAGGAATCATATGTTGTGAATGCAGATCTCCTGAGTCACCATTTGGCTGGGCTCCAGGTAGGATGATGAACTCTGAAAGGGGGGGGGGCTTCATCCAATAACATTTAGTGAGGCACATAAGCTGGAAAGAAAGGCTTTTAATTGAGAGCTTCTAAATGTTGGATTTAAGACAAAATTAAAACAACCGTTATCAGCATGAAAACATGAGAGGGGGGGGGGTTGAGGCACGGATATTCCGCTCCAGTTTGCACTGCAAACATTTCTACAGGGTGTGACCTAAACGGCAGGAATTAAACGGCCTATCTGGAGGCACCATTTTGAGAATTATTTTTGGTGATTTATTTGAGATGGACTTTTATCAGTACTAGAAGCTGTGGTGCAGAACACTGAAGTCAAAAAGCCTGTATCAAGCTATTTACCAAAGACAGTCCAGATACAGTATTCTTCATTAGAGGATGCTGGGCACAAACAGCTGCTCTGGATCAGATGGTGATGTAACCCTCCCTGTTGTCAGCAGATGCTCCCAAACATGCCTGCAGTATTCTCTGCTCTTTCAAAGCCAAGGATGTGCTCCTTTCACACCAGTATTAATCGCTGCTGATTAATGGGTGGAAATCTCGCCACTTGTTGGATTTTGCAAATGCTATTTTTAATGGGTTTAGGGCAATGGATGTATGTCCACACGTGTAGGAAATACACCCAAAGATCGTGGCAAAACTAGACGTTTGGTAGCACAACAGGCCTGGGAATCTGCGCTACTATTTCTCTGCTGCAAAGCAGCAAAAGGGGACACACAATTTGGAGGAAAGAAGCACTAAGCAAGAAGGGCTTAGTGCTCCTCCCAGAGGCTCCCTCCACAGCCAAGGTTCTCAGATGCCCATTTGATGCAAACTGGGAAAAAGAGTGGAGAGAGTGAACTTGCAGGGAAAAACAGCCAGTGGGGGAAGGGTTAAGCATGCCCATGCCTCCTGATGCCCCACTTCCCCAGTTTCCCCATCACCACTTTGCAGCTGAGAAGCAGGGGGCAGAGGTTCCTAGGCCAGGGCCAGAACAAGACATTTTGCTGCCTGGGTGAAGGACAAGATGCCCCCTCCCCCATTCCACTTGTGCAAGTCAGCTGGACTGATGGTTGGATTTTCTTCCAACACTGGTGATGGGATAGCATCTTCCACCACACCTGAGGACAGCAGGCTGGCTCAGGGAGCACAGAGCTCTGTCCTCCAACAGAGGGAATGGCAGGGGGGCAGCCACTGACCTGCCATACCCCAGCATTTGCCACCTGAGATGGCTGCCTCACTTGGACTAACAGTAGGGCCAGCCCTGTCCTAGGCCCATATTTGCCCAACATCCAGCTCTACCCAACTAAAAAAGTCAAACATCAAACAAGAATTCCTGCCAGAGTTGTTGCTCTGGGGGATGATGGCCTACTAAAGAGGCGGCACAGTAATCTGAAGTATGTTAGGTTCCACCTGTCTCCAATCTGTTTCCTTGTAGCCCCTGAGGTTGTTGCCTTCTCTCTCTCTCTCTCTCTCAAATTAGGGAAAATGTTCCCAAGACATGACATTCTTTTAATAATAATGATAATCCTAACAATAACAAAATGTCTACCCCGGTTTCACAAGTCAATCTTCCCTCTGCCAAACGGTCAATAAGGGCCCTAATGGAAAGAGTTGAAGGCAAAATAAATCTGCCACTTTTAATCAATCATAAACTACTGTGTCATCAATAAGCTTCTACTGTTGTGATAAACTGCCTTTGGTTACTCAGAAGCAAAACTGATGAGAAGCCATACCTTCATACCAATTGCCAATACTATACAAATTTAATAAAGGTATTGGGAGGGGATGTGTGTGTGGACTGTCATTTAATTTAGCCTTGGCACCATAATTTTGTTTAGCGAGAGGGGCATCTGAGACCTACTTCTTAGAAAAATCATCTTGGCTTTTTAAACAACAACAACAACATTGCAGATCACTTGTGGCCAAGTAAGATTGTCTTCCAAGATAAGGTCTTTAACAGTGCGTCCGTAAGTGACTGTGGAGGCCAATTCTGGATCTGCACAGCCTCCCACAGTGAGGACATAGGTTTCCAGATGGAAGTTGGTCACAATGAGGATTTGTTTGACGTGCCTTCCGCTTAGCTCTTTTGTCCCGTTCTCCCTGTATTCGTGCTTCTTCGAAGTCCATAGCACCTTTGATAATAGCCGACCTCCATTTGGGACATTCATGGGCCAAGACTTCCCAGTTCTCAATGTTCATGTTACATTTGTCAACAACAATATTCTTATTGATACAATTAATAGGCAATACCCCCTTTAGGATGCACATCTTAACGTGGTGAGGGGGTTTGAGAGTGTTGAAGAAGCTGAGAGCAATGCCATCAGGAGTCTAGACCAAGAGGCTAGACTCCTAGCAGGGGCACCCAAGGCGGAATGGTCAAAGCTGAGACACCAGACTAAGATGCATCCAAACTCAGAGGAAGGCAATGGTAAACCACCTCTGAGTTTCTCTTACCACGAAAACCCTATGAACAGAGTATCCAAAATGCAACACGAGATACTACTGGCAGATGAGACCCCCAGGTCAGAAGGCACTCACCGAGCTACTGGGGAAGAACAAAGGACAAGTACGAGTAGCGCTGTGACTAAGGACGCAGCTGGGTCAAAGCCGAAAGGAAGCCAAGAGGCTGATGTGTGCACAGATGCAAAAGGAGAGTCCAGAGTTGTTCGACGCACACAATGGGAACGTGGAATGTGAGAAGCAAGAACCAGGAAAAGTAAGAAATTGTCAAGCAAGAAATGGAACGTATCAACATTACAATACTTGGCGTGAGTGAATTAAAATGGACTGGAATGGGACATTTTCAATCAGGCAACTACAAAATATTTTATGCAGGAAATGAGAAATCAAGAAGAAACAGGGTTGCTTTAATAGTGAGAAGTGATGTAGCAAAAGCAATTAGGAGCTACAAATCAAGGTCTGAGCGAGTGATATCAATGAGATTAAATGGGAAACCTATTAACATAACCATCATCCAAGTCTACGCTCCCAACGTCAAAGGCAGAAGAAGAAGAATTGGAGAGATTTTACGCAGAAGTAAAGGAGGAAATTGATCACACACCAAAACAAGATATGACAATCATGGGGGACTGGAATTCAAAAGTAGGGAACAGAGAAGAACTAGGAATTGTGGGGAAATGGGGCTTAGGAGACAGAAATGAAGCAGGAGAAAGATTTATTGAATTCTGTGAAGCCAATAATTGGTTTCTTGCGAACACATTTTTTGAGCAACCAAAAAGACAACTGTACACGTGGACATCACCAGATGGTCAATATAGGAATCAAATTGATTACATAATTGGCAACAGAAGATGGAGAAGTTCCATACTTTCTGCAAAAACAAGACCAGGAGCAGACTGTGGTACAGATCATGAACTGGTGGCCATATCAAAAATCAGAGTGAAGCTAAAGAACAACAAAGGAATCATAATGCCAAAATACAATTTAAATAACATCCCAGAAGAATATAAAGTTCAAATAAGGAACAGGTTTGAGACTTTAAACTTAGTTGACAGAGAACCAGAAGATCTATGGACTGAAGTCAGAGACATGATCAGGGAAGAATGCAAAAAAACAATACCTCTAGTTAAAAAGAGAGAAAGACCTCAGTGGATGACTGAAGAAACTCTTAAAGTGGTTAAAGAGAGAAGGAAAACAAAAGCAAAAGGAGACAGAAACACGGTTAGAACCCTAAATGCAACAATACAGCAAGTAGTACGTAGAGATAAAGAAAACTATTACAATAGTTACTGTATAGAAATAGAAGAGGACAACCAAAAGGGAAGAACAAGAGCCCTATTCCAAAAGATTAGAGAAATGAAAGGGAAATTCAAACCACGAGTAGGGATGTTGAATAATCAACAGGGAACACACTGACTGACCAAGATGAAATAAAAGGAAGATGGAAGCAATACACCGAAGAACTCTATAAAAAAGATGCAAGGATGACAGATTTATTCATGGAGGAAGCGTATGAAGAAGAACCAGAAATTTTAGAATGCGAGGTGAAAGCTGTTCTTGAAATATTTGGAAGAAACAAATCACCAGGAACAGATAGCATACCAATAGAGTTGCTACAAGCTACAGAAACTGAATCTGTCCAAAGTTTGACAAAAATCTGTCAAGAAATATGGAAAACTAAACAATGGCCCACAGACTGGAAGTGTTCTATATATATCCCAGTTTCAAAGAAAGGGGACCCCAGGAAATGCAGTAATTATTGAACTATTGCCTTAATATCCCATGCAAGTAAAGTAATGCTCAAGATTCTACAACAAAGGCTCTTGCCATATATGGAGCAAGAAATGCCAGATGTCCAAGCTGGATTTAGAAAGGGAAGAGGCACCAGAGATCATATTGCAAACATACACTGGATAATGGAACGGACAAAGGAATTTCAGAAGAAAATCACCCTGTGCTTTATAGATTACAGCAAAGCCTTTGACTGTGTAGATCATGAAAAGCTATGCAATGCTTTGAAAGAAATGGGGGTGCCACAGCATCTGATTGTCCTGATGCGCAACCTATACTCTGGACAAGAGGCTACTGTAAAGACAGAATACGGAGAAACCGATTGGTTCCCCATCGGAAAGGGTGTGAGACAGGGGTGTATTTTATCACCCTATTTGTTTAATCTGTATGCAGAACATATCATACGGAAAGCGAGACTGGACCAAGATGAAGGAGGTGTGAAAATTGGAGGGAGAAATATCAATAATTTAAGATATGCAGATGATACCATACTATTAGCAGAAACCAGTAATGATTTGGAAAGAATGCTGATGAAAGTTAAAGAGGAAAGCACAAAAGCAGGACTACAGCTCAACATCAAAAAGACTAAAGTAATGACAACAGATTTATGTAATTTCAAAGTTGGCAATGAGGACATTGAACTTGTCAAGGATTTTCAATACCTCGGCACGGTCATTAACCAAAATGGAGACAATAGTCAAGAAATCAGAAGAAGGCTAGGACTGGGGAGGGCAGCTATGACAGAACTAGAAAAGGTCCTCAAATGCAAAGATGTATCACTGAACACCAAAGTCAGGATCATTGAGACCATGGTATTCCCAATTTCTATGTATGGAAGTGAAAGTTGGACAGTGAAAAAAGCGGATAAGAGAAAAATCAACTTGTTTGAAATGTGGTGTTGGAGGAGAGCTTTGTGCATACCATGGACTGCAAAAAAGACAAATAAATGGGTGTTAGAACAAATTAAACCAGAACTGTCACTAGAAGCTAAAATGATGAAACTGAGGTTATCATACTTTGGACACATCATGAGAAGACCTGATTCACTAGAAAAGACCATAATGCTGGGAAAAACAGAAGGGAGTAGAAAAAGAGGAAGGCCAAACAAGAGATGCATTGATTCCATAAAGGAAGTCACAGACCTGAACTTACATGATCTGAACAGGGTGGTTCATGACAGATGCTCTTGGAGATCACTGATTCATAGGGTCGCCATAAGTCGTAATCGACTTGAAGGCGCATAACAACAACAACAACAGGCAATACTGTAAGGATCACTCTATTCTACAAAAGCCTTTCCAATCTAGTAGTGAACTGGAGACTGTAGAGCTACTTGTGAACCCAGAGAGATCTCTCCTGCAAAATGATGAAGCAGTAAAGGCAGCACTGCCAGGGAGGGGGGAACGAGGGGGGTTCTAGGTTAACTGGGAAATGCATCTTTCCTCAGCTGCTGAAGATGCCCTCAATATCTGCCACCCAGACTGAAAGCTTTGTGTCCCACCCTCCACTCTACTCCAAACATAAAATGGCAGCTCTGCCAATAACATGCTCTTGATTTTAGCACACAAAAGAAAAGGAAAGATGCAGTCAGCTTTGACTGGGAAAAATAGTAAGTCTTTACCTGGCACAGAAAATACGTCAATGAAGGCGGACTTCGCTGTGGAGTGTATTCCACAGAGGGGGAGCCACAACCAAAAAGGACATCTCCGTTGTCACCACTCTCCGATCCTCCCTAAGAGGAGGGTCCTGGAGAAGGGCCTCAGAAGAAGATCTAAGGGTCTAGGTAGGCTCATATTGGAAGAGGCGTTTCAGAAGATATTGGGGTCCTGGGCCAAAACTTTATTTTCTCTTCCCCCCAAACTCTATTTTCCTAACTGCTTTCTCTTTGTGGAAAGAAAAAAGCATCTTTCTTTCTGACAGTTATGTCCAGTTGTCTACAGTCCTGGCTTATGACTCGCCCAGACCAAGTGTGCCGCTTATTCAGTTATGACTTTAGAAAATTATGATTTTACATTTATTCCAACACATGTTAAAAACACTGAATTTAATTTCCCATCCACTGTCCCTTTGCTATCAACTATTTTTGTTCTTCATTTAAAAAAGCATTATCTAATGATATTAGCCAGACTACAGCACTGCTAGAGGCTTTAGCAGATCAGTTCCTTGTCAAATTTGGCTGTGAGCAATGGATGGTATATATTAACTTCTTTCAAGGACATTCACAGGAGTCAGTGCAACTATCTTCGAGAGCTGCAATAAGACAATTGAGCATTACCTTGGGCACCAACCACAGCCCATTATAGTTAGGAGTTTTTTCTCACTTTGGTGACAGTTCAAGAGCAAAAGGTATGCAACTCGGATCAATCTGACTCCATATCAAAGACCACTAAGGCTACAGTCCTATACACATTTACCTGGGAATAAGTCCCATTGAACTCAGTGGGGCTGAGCAGATGTGTACAGGATTGTGATGCAAAACAGATCACCAACAGAAGAATTCATTTTGAATTGTAGCCCTGCCTAAGCAAAAGTGATGTGATTTTAATCATACATTCCAACAATCCTTTTGACTGTGCATATTGCTTTACCATATTGCTTTACCTCCTCTCTCCCACTCTTTAGAGAAGACATTCTAATTGTCATTTTACAGACTGGAATGTTTTACAGTCTGTAATGAGTTCACAGCTGAGCTGGGATTTGAAGCCAAGCCTCCATTTTCATATTGCAGCATCTTAGGGCAATCTCCCCAGTATAGTGTTCTCCGGATGTTTTGGGCTATGATGCCCATCAGCCCCATCCAGAATGGCTAATGGTCAAGGATGACGGGAGTTGTGGTCCAATACATTTGGAGGGCACCAGGATGGGGAAGGATGTCTTAGGCAGCGGCAATAAGGCATCACAGAGAGATCACTTTAACTGCAGTGTCATCATCATATGTACTTTGGCTTTGAAGAGAGGAGAAATAAAAAAGGAGAGGTTCCACAATTGATGCCAACCTGGAAATCTTTCCACAGTGATGTGAGGCTAAATGTTGGAAGATTCAGGTCAGACAAAGCACATAGTTAAACTATGGAATTTGTACCCACAACAGGCAGTGATAGTTACCAACGTGGATGTCTTTATAAGAGGATCAGACAAATTCATGGAGGATAAAGGTATCAGTGGCTACCAACTATGACGACTATGCTCAGTCTCCACTGTCTGATGCAGTATGCTTCTGAACACCAGGAAACCGAGTGGAGAATGCTGTTTTTTCAGGTCCCTCTTGTGGGTTTCCATAGGCATCTAGTTGGCCACTGTGACAACAGGATGCTGGATTAGATGGGCCACTGGCCTGATCCAGCAGGCTCTTCTTATGTTTTTATGAAGATGTGTCTTAAGCCAACTATATGCACATCTGGACCTGGCTTCTCCCTGCTCTTCCTGTTTCTCCAGGGGGATAGAAAAAGTTGTATCCAACATTAGTCATAAAGTACATATTTACAATGGGTTAGTAAAACTTAGTTGGATTACAACCCAAACTCCCTAAGGCAATGATTCCCTTCACAGTTTTGCACCCTCAGAGGGCAACTGGGCAAAGTCTTGGAGTCAGCCTCCCAAGACCAGAAGGCTACCCGTCTCTTCTTCCTTGGATCCCGCTGCACCCTAGCATCATACCCAGCCAGCACCAGCATCTCTTTTTTGTCCCTTCATCTCTTCTTTCCTTTTTATTTATTTCATTACTACATTTGTAGCCTGCCTTTTCTACAAGGAGCTCAGGGTGGCACGCATGGTTCTCCCCCTTCCCCTTATAGCCTCACAACAACCCTCAGGTTGAGAAAAGGTGACTGGCCCAAGGTGACTGGCCCAAGGTCACCCAATGAGTTTCAAGGCTGAGTGAGGATTTCAACCCAGGCTTCTCAGGCTCTGGAGTCTAGCCTGATGCTACACCACAATGGATCTCATTTGAAACTCCATTGCCTGCAGTTCAGTTTCCCTGTCCCGCCTCCAGCATCTCTTTCCCTAAAGCTAAACTTCTCCTGCTAGGGGGAATGTAGGGATTAGAGCAGCCTTTCCCAACCGGTGTGCCTCCAGATGTTGTTGGACCACAACTTCCATCAGCCTCAGCCATTGGCAATGCTGGCTGAGGCTGATGGGAGTTGTGGTCCAACAACATCTGGAGACACACTGGTTGGGAAAGGTTGGATTAGAGTGTTGGTCTAGGACCTGCAAGTCTGAGGTTCAAAGCTCCCCTCAGCCATGAAGCTCACTCGATGACCTTAGGCCAGTCACAGTCTCTCAGCGTAACCTACCACATAGGGTTATTATGAGGATAAAATGGAGAGGAAGGAGACCTGTGCACATCACCTTGAGTTCTTTGGAGTAAAGGTGGGATATAAATGTAATCATAATAAATAACAAATAAATGCTCTTAATGGTTTCCAACTTTGGGCCTACCACACTGGGGTGGTCCCTCCCTAGGTTGTATTATAGGGGATGAATTCAGCTTCACCTACACACGGGGGGGGACCTTCAAAGGAGAAATCTGTAGAAAATGTTAACCAAGTGAGATCAGTTCTCAATACATACTATAGGCTAGAGGATGGTAACTTGTTTGTGTATAATTTGCATTCTCCTTTTAAAAAAAAAGTAAGCCAGCATCTAAAGGTTACACCATCTATATAGTTATAAACAACCTAAGAACTACACCCGACAGTAAAAAATCAGAATATTTTAAGAGCCAAATGTGCAAAAGAATAGGCCATTAATAATAAACTCTGTCCTTTGTGCTCCAAACTAGTTTGGCGTTTGAAAAAGGCAGAGTTACTTTTCCATCCATCCCATTCTGCAGCAACACTGTTTTACAAGAAGTCTTACTTAAAGGCATTTGAGCCGGAAAATCTGAGCTCCACCTACAGTATCTGTTTCCATCAGACTATAGTATAATGGACAATATACTCCACACCCACAGAAAGCGGGTTGCAGGCTCTTTTGATCAACTACCACATCAACAAACATAATTATTATCTCTGTGCCCACCTAACAGCTTCAATTAAATAAGCTAATGGAGTTTCCTATACCGAAATAGAATGTTTTAAAACTCTTGTTTTCCATCAATGTAATTTCCATAACGAAAAAGGATCTCAGAGCAATTGGACCATACAGGATAACTCATAACATAATTTATTCTGCCAGCCAAAATTTCACTTCTAAAGCTATATATTACAGCCATATAAAAGTCTACATTTTAAAAAAGGGCAAATAACTTTTTACCCCCATTCATTTCTGTGCCTTGTTATAAAGTTGAAAGTGATCTCTAAAGATAATGAGACACACTTTGACCATAAATACTCTTCTGCTATTGGATTTTTCCTAATCAATATAGCCAAAAATTACCTTGTAGGATAATTAAACAGAGAAAGATTGTCTGGAAGACAGGAGCAGTTCTTGTGTACAGAACTACTCTAAGAACTAACATCTATTATCTTCCAGGAAAAATTAAATACTGTATGTTGATTTTAACCTATAAGACCTTACACTGCCTTGAAGGAGACTGTGGTACGTCCCCTCCTTAAGAAGACCTCCCTGGACCCAGAAGTGTTAACCAATGTTCCCCTTTTTGGGCAAGGTGCTTGAGAGGGTGATGGCAGTACAGCTTCAGGTATGCTTGAAGAAGACTGAATAGCTGGATCCATTTCAGTCTGGCTTCAGGGCCCGCCATGGCACTGAAACTGCCTTGGTTGCCCTGCTTGATGACATTTGTCAGGGGAGAGACGGGGGGAATGTGACCCTGCTCATTCTACTTGCTTTCTCAGCAGCTTTTGATACTGTTGACCATGGTGTCCTTCTGGAACATCTCAAGGAGGTAGGCAGTGGAGGCACTGTGCTTCAGTGGTTCCACTCCTACCTCCAGGGCTGTTTCCAGAAAGTAGTTATGGGAGACTACTGTTTGGCACCATGGGAGTTGTCCTGTGATGTCCCT
Source organism: Rhineura floridana (assembly GCF_030035675.1). Taxonomy (NCBI): domain Eukaryota; kingdom Metazoa; phylum Chordata; class Lepidosauria; order Squamata; family Rhineuridae; genus Rhineura; species Rhineura floridana. The sequence goes on from NC_084481.1 coordinate 237,800,620, forward strand.
CAGGGTTCCATCTTGTCCCCCATGCTATTTAACATCTACCTGAAACTGCTAAGAACTGCCATCAGGAGATTTGGAGTGAGGTGTCACCAATATGCAGCTGACACAGAGCTCTATCTCTCTGCTCCATCTGAATTGGGAGAGGCAGTTGATGTAGTGATGGAGGTAGTGATGGGCTAGATGTGGGTCAATAAATTGAGGGTGAATCCTGAAAAGACAGAGGTGTTATGTGTCCAGAGTTCTCAAGTCAGGGAGATGGTATGCCCTTGATAGGACTGCACCCCCTGAAAGGATCAGGTCCATAACTTGGTGATGGTCCTGGATCCAGCCTTGTCACTGGAGGCTCACGTGGCTTAAGTGGCTAGGACTGCCTTTTTCCAGCTGGTTCACTAGCTACAGCCCGTTTTGGACAAAGATTACTTGGCCATGTTACTCCATGCTATGTAACTTCCAGACTGGATTATCGCAACATGCTCTACGTTGGGCTGCCCTTGAACTCTACTTGGAAACTTCAGCTGGTCCAAAATGCAGCAACCAGATTACTGGCTGGGGTTCCATTTAGATCTCATATAACCCCTTTTTAAAACAGCTGCACTGGTTGCCAGTTTGTTTCCAGGCCTAATTTGAGGCTTTCAGGTTTGAAGCCGTAAACAACTTAGGCTGCAAATATCTGAAAGACCATCTCCTTCCCGACAGATCCTCTTGGGTGTTCAGATCGGCAGAAGGAGCCCTCTTGGTAGCTCCAATGCCCTTAGATTTTTGGGGTGCTGGTGGCCCAAGAGAGGACATTTTTGGAGGCAGCCTCTAAGTTGAGGAATTTCCTCCCCACAAAGGTACGTCTGGCAACTTCACTGTACAGCTTTTGTCGTACGCTGAAGATACGCCTCTTCACCCTGCCTTTTGACACGAGTTATATATACAGTATAGTTTTGAATGTAATTTCTTTTAGACTGCTTTTGATAATGTATTTTATATTGTTGTGACCTGCCCTGGGGCTTATTGGTGAAGAGCGAGTAATAAATTTAATCATCATCATCATCACACATAGCTGAAGCCTATATAATTTAGATTTGAAATCAGTCTCCTTACCAATTGCCCATTGGGGATCATTAATTAGTACAGGTCATGAACACTTAACAGCACCAGTAAAAATCATACTCAAAGACCACAGAGAGAGGCATTCTTAGCAGTTGCCTGTGATGTTCCTATATTAATGTATATATGGTACGTGTTGTTGTTTAGAAGATACATGGTAAGTGGAGTGAAAGAGGAGGGGGAGTGAATGGGCAGTAGAATGCTAGAGGATTGGCTGAGTGTTTAAAATGGCTGAACGTATAAAAGGAAGAGTGAGAGTGGAATCTGGGGGGAGAAGAGAAAGAGTGGGTTGCTTGGTGGGGTTTGAGTTGTTTGCCAGGAGAGAGTGGAGAAGGAGGGGGTGGAGTTCGGATTAGTATTGAGTAAAACCATATGCTTATGTGCCTTAAGAAGAAATCTTGTTAATCTTGTTAGCTTTGTTATCTTTAATAAATACTTAATTTGGTTTACCAAAGGCCTGATCCTTGGCTGGGGTTTCACAGACCAGAAGGGAGGGTAAGGTAATGACCAAGGCTGAAGGGAAACTGTAACAAATGGTGGCAGCGGTGAAGAGAATAACAATACCAGTATTCAGAGTCTCTGGGAATACTAGTATTAGGATGTGACTGGTAGTTGCCTAGCAGGGGGATCTGTTGAGATCTGTGCTAGAGCGGGGAGAGAAAAAATAAAATAAAGGACAGTCTGGACTGGTGGAGTCCCTGGTGGTGCCTAGTGACAGGCAGTAGCCACGTGCAGGTAGGAACCTGACAGGGAGAGCCAGGGAAGGGCATCACATTGCCCCACAACTAAGGCTACAATCCTATATACACTTACCTGGGAGTAAGTCCCAGTAGACATGCACAGGATTGCACTGTAATTCACTCAAAGTCACTGTCTCTCAGCTATCGCTATCTTTCAGGAGTGTTGTGAAGATAAAGGGGTGTGTGTGTGAAGAACTGTGTATGCCCCCAGAGAGAGTTGTGTCAGCAACCATAAAGTCATGTCAACAGCCTTCCCTAACTTGGTGTCCTCCAGATGTTGTGGACTACAACTACAGCAGTGCTGGCTGAAGCTGCAGTCCACCACATCTGGAGGACAACAGGTTGAGGGAGGCTGCTTTAAAGAAAAAGCGGAACAGAAGAATAAAAAATAACTAGAAAAATATGGTGTCTTAATATTCATTCATATTCTTAGCAATTGTTTTTTAAAAAAATCTGCGTATTGAAGTCCAAGTCCACAGAGCTATAGCAATGTTTTTAAAAAACCAAAACAGCAGTATAACACCACCACAGAATAAAAAATGACAAATTAGTAGAGGCCAAGGGTTGTATTCAACATAGCTCTAAGTTGCTGATTTCATCAGCACAAGGATTTCTCTTTGCGCAATGGAACATTCTCCCCCACCCTCCCCTGAGTGCCCCCTAAACCCATTCTGGGGGTGTCCTCAAGCCTCTGGATCAAATCTGGGGAAGACATGGGGCACACACAGGGAAAAGGGAGGAAGTCCCACTGTGCTAGCGCTAATCCTTGTGCTAGCACAATTGTTAGTTGAAAACCACCCCAAAGGTCCTATGGATCTTTCTGGATATGAATGACCAAACGTGGGGTATAGTCTTTCCTTTGCTCTACAGTCTTGGGGTATACTTGCCAGGATTTTAACAGAAGGCCATTGTTTTAAAGGATGGGACATTATTCCAGCCTCTCTAAACATGACAGCCCCATGTTCTAGCAAACCCAAAACATCTTCCACGCTTAGGAATGTAAAGAACAATGTTTTCCACTTTGTACTGCCTGGAGATATACAAGCCTGTAATAAAAGTCTTGATGATGGAGAGACAGGGTAGTTCACTATGCACTAAGCCACACTGCTAAAAAATTCATCTCCACAAAATGGAACTGCAAGAATAATTTCAGGGCAAGACTGAGATTAAAATACATTTTCAAAATAAAATCTTTCCTGAAAACCCCCTCGAGGCCTTTCACAACCTATAACACAAACATGGACTCAGTCTTGAATATAGTTATGTGTATGTGTGTCATGTGTGAATGTTCAGAAAGAGAGAGAGAGAACAACCTTCTGTCTTAGAAGAGGCTCCAGTGTACTTTGAAAGGATCCTTCATCTCTTCCTGGATTTTCACAAGATTAACTCAACACATTTATTTCTTTTATAATGCTACCTATCTTCTTGTATATCACAGCTAGTTTTAAGTACTAAGAAACAGGAATCCTTCGCATTTTAAAAAATAATGACCTGAAAGATCTTTCAGATACCTCCTTTGCTCAGTACAACAGATCTTCCTCCACAAGCAATTTAAGATTCCAGTTCAAGCAAAAAGTGCAAAATGCAACTAGAAATTTCAACGGACACAGCTCTGCCTTTTCACTGGCTTTGAAAAATTCAGGCACAGAACTAAGAATGGAGCAAGTTTTAATTCAGCCATGGGTGGCTGAAGCAGAAATTTTATTGAAAAAAAAACCCATGTACTTATTTATTTATTATTTGATTTATATCGCACTCTTCCTCCCAGTAGGAGCCCACGGCGTACTTAGATTAGTCATTGTTGGTTCCTGCTTTACAACAGAGATAAGACGTTAACCTACTGTAAGTAAAAAAGCATTCCACACAAATTGAACCATGGTTTGACGATGGAACACGCTTAAGAGGAAACATTTTCCATATGAAAATTAGATCTGACCTTTTCCTATTAGTCAGCTTCAAATTACATACAGTGAAAAATATAATTAAACGCATTTACATAAAATTGACTCTCCCCCTGAAAAATATGCACATTTTTTCATTAGCCCCAGAGTTGATGGTCATAGTAAGCATTGCTCTGGTGATTTGCTTAAAAGGTATCTCTTTTCATTTGCTTTTTTAAAACATGCACACAACAACAGATAATTGCAGTTGGTAATAAAACAAAATACACTGTAATGTAATAAGCTTTTAAAAATAGCGGTACACTTGATGCCTTGGAATTAAAAGATAGATCTTCCCTTGGTTCTTACAATGGCATTTCTGAAGTACCACAAAACATTTTCCAACTAGCAATCAACTGCTCCTAGGAATGGAGGAAACCCCTTCCAAAAATGTTTATTAAGAATAAATCATTATACTGAACAGACCAGGGCTGGCACCAGAAGGCGGCCAGGTTGGGCCGAGGGCCCCTACAGCCCAGAGAGGCCTGTGAAGGACCCCTCCTTAGGGTGGGAGGGTGGTGCTCCCATTCCATGATCTGTGGCAGCATTGGGTCCTGCAAGCCAACCCTGCAACAGATTGTGGAGAGGGACCTCCCAGGCAGCCCACCAATACAGACAGTGGGGGCTTCAATAAGCCTTCACTCATGCCCCACTTACCTCTCCTGTCAGTGTGAATGCCATGCGCGCTGTGCACGCATTCCTGCCATCACCCAAGATGGCAGCGGGTGTCTTCCCTAAGGGGCAACACCATCTTGGTTGATGGCAGGCAGGCCCGCTATGCGCACACGTCATTCACACGACATGAGAGGTAGGTGGAGCACATAGGCGGGCTTATTAGCCCTATGTCGCCTGTATGGGGTGTGTGTTGGGGTATGGCACCACATGCCCAGAGCAGGCTGGTGCCCAAGGGCCCAGTCATGCCTGGTGCCAGCCCTGGTACAGACGATGGCAACGCCCATGAAAATCTGGATCAAAGCTATCATTCCTTTGCTATATGGGCAACAACCAAACTTTAAATAAACAGCACAGTGCTTCATGTATCTCTAAAGTGAGATATTCATGGGTGGGTCTACATTGAGGGGGAGACAGAATAGGAGAGATCTCTGCACCCTTACCACAAAAACAGTGTTCGGCTCAAGGCTGTAGAAGCCCTCTCCTCAGCCAAACCAGCAATATTCTGGGTAGGTTATCAAGCACAATGTAACCCCTCTGCCCATCACAACTTGGAGAATTATGAGCAAAAACCTTTGGAAAGATCACCCGTGCTTATGAAGGAAAGGCCAAAAGCAGCGAGTTTTGAGGATAAAATGGAGAGGGGAGAACCTATTATTATTATCACCATCAATATCACTGATTACCCACCCTTCATGCAAAGGTCCCAGGGCAGGTTATAGCAATCTCGTCTGATCTTGGAAGCTAAGCAGGGTCAGCCCTGGTTAGTACTTGGATGGGAGACTGCCTGGGAATACTGGGTGCCATAGGCTTAGAGGAAGGCAATGGTAAGCCACCTCTGAATACCTCTTACCATGAAAACCCTACGAACATATATATATAAATAAAAGATTCATAGGGTCGCCATAAGTCGTAATCACCTTGAAGACATATAACAGCAACAAGAAGATTAAAAACAACCAAAAATCGCAAAACAGGATGGGTCCTAAAAATACACGTCTCAGGTATCAAAGGCCAGAGTAAAGAGGTATGCCACCTTGAGCTCCTTGGAGGAAAGGTGGGGTATGAATAAAATTAATTAGCTAAATAAATAAAACAGGGGAAGAGTTGATTTAGAAACGACAAGATAAGGTACCTATTTCCACTGCACGACACACAGTGTTGCAAAGTTACCTCTGCTGTATTAAAATAACCATGACAAGGCAGAGAAAGAAGAGGCGCTGGGATGGCCTGGTTCATGGCATGAATATGTTGACAAAAGGGCACATTCCCAACAGCATGACGCAAGTCCCTCTTCTACCTTGTGGCCAGGTTTTGCATCTGGGCAGGCTGAAACACGGGCTTTCCCATGCCTCCTTTCCTGGCATCCGCATGGCCATGAACCAGATCTTTCCCCCACTTCTTCTTTACTGCAATAGTAATACAACACAAATCTCCAAGTGGTCCCACATGGCCCTTGCTAGTTAATAAGAGCAATGTAAAAAAGAAGTCTAATTTACACATGACGTATTCTCAACAAAAAGGTTCCAAACTGAAAGACTGACCTTTCATCCAGAAATCTGCCAGCCTTAGGCATGTGTAGCCCCTTCTCTTCTTCTCCCCCCCCCTTCTTGGGCATTCATTTCCCTCTTCCTTCCCTATCAGCATTATTCATCATTTAGCACTCAGCACCAGTGTTACCAGTTGGGTAACACTAACCAGGTACTTTCTTAACCAGGGTTTACTAACTCACTTCCAATGCCTTTTTAAAATCCTAGGTAAGATGAGGTTAACCTTAGCCCAGTGCTGATATAATGTTCTGTTTGAAAGTCAACAAGCAAGAGAAGAGGGGATTTGCATTGAAGAGGATAGGAGGGAAGGAATTTCTGGCCCTAGTTCTCAGTTTCAAATTGTGGTTTGCAAGGAGCTGTCAGTATACCTCCACCAGACCGAAGCACTTTTTCCAGTTAAGGTGTCACCACTATACCTTGAAGGCTTAACTTTCACTTTCATTAACTGAAATACTGGGTAAAGAAAAAAATCACTCTCACAGTTGCTTATTAGGCAAACCTTTGCTTCTGTCAGATAAAACATTACTAAATATTTAAGATCTTTCCGAAGATAAAACCAAGAGGATTATACAGCCACAAGAGTGGCTGTATGCTATAGCCAGCGTGGATTTTTCACATTCTGCAATGTTAAATTGAAAATACCCCCCATGCCATTCTGATGCTTCCCATAAGCTCATTTCAAAATAAAACCTTACAAAACTTACAGACCTGAACTCAGAAATGCTTGCTTAACAACCCACTCAATTTTCATGGCGATATACAAAACAGTCAGAGAGAATCGAGAGTTCAAAGTCTAAAAAGAGAGAGAAAACCCTCAGAGCCGTTTTGGCCTTTTTTCTCTGAGAGGTCTCATAATCTGTTAAAATTCATTAAAAATCAGCCATGTTCACAGAGTACCTGTAATCCTAACACTGACCTTGCCCCATACTCTGACCTTCATCTACTGCAGTTTAAAAGTTAAAAAAATGCCTGGTTGATTTTTAATTAATTTAAGAAATTTTGGCTGGAAGCCTATTATAACGCGGGGCATGCTCAGTAAGGACCAACTGTCAGTGTTCTAAAAGCCTCACAGCTGCCGGGCTTGGCTAATCAGGGGGCCACACCCACACCAGACTGATTGATTGATTGAGTTTATTAGGGTACAAAGAGCAGTTTAAAATACAAGGTAAAAATACATTTAAAAATAGAGAAATTCAACCAGTTGTTTTCTCAATTTTACAGTTAATAGAAGATATAATGCTTAAAAACATACAAGTTAAAATCAGTGCTATGTTATTTGGCCAGAAGTCAAATTCCTTCTGCAGCTTATGGCAGCAGCAAAAAAGCTAGCTACCTTGGCTGATATTTGCGGAGTGAGATCGGATAGAAGGAATTCCACATAAAAAGCCTCGTCCCTACCAGGAATATTTTGCAAGATAGGGGTGATTAAAACAGAACGTAGTTCACAATAAAATGTACAGTGCAGTAGGACATGTCCTACTGCCTCCACTGCCCCTTCGCCACAAGGACAGATCTGCTCCTTATACGGAGTTTTCTTAAACCTACCCAGTAAAAGTGCCGAGGGTAAAATATTGAGCTTTGCACGCGTAAATGCTTTCCTGAACTTTGGAATAGTCAGGGTGGCTAGGCAATGAGCAGGGGCAAATGGTCTAGAGTTGAATCTGAGATCAGAGTAAGGAGCAGCCAAAATCTGTATCTGAAATTCATTGGAACATGGAAGCTTTTGCTTAGTATAGCCTAAAGTGAAGATCAAAGTGGTGGAGAAGCCTAATCTTAATAGTTCCATATTTAGTGACCGTTTCCACTTGGACTGAAAAGGATCGGACATTATAAGTGGGGCCAAGCCTACAGGAGCAAAAATCATTTTTAGCCAAAATTTTATCCTACACGTCCAAATACGCGTTTCTATCTTGGATACCCCGGCTTCTAATCGCAGGATGGAATTGGGCATGCAGGCAGGGATGCCAAGAATAGAGCGTAAGAATTTAGTTTGGACGGATTCTAGGGGGACAAAGTTATCGTAGACACATACTTGTGCTCCATAAAGCATCTGAGCGATAACTTTGGCTATGAAGATCTGAATTGCTGATGGAACATATTGCCCCCTTTTGGAGTAAAAAAAGGAAAGAAGGGCCTTCGTGCTTTTCTGGGCTTTAAGTATGACACTCTTTGCTTGATGACACCACATTCCAGTCGAGTGTAATAATATCCCAAGATATCTAAAAGAAGTTACCTGTTCTATTGAGTGGCCATTTATCTGCCAGCGATGGATAACCGTTTTTCTAGAAAAGACTAAAACCTTCGATTTAATTGTCAAGAGTTCGTTTTTGCAAAAGGAGGCAAGCACACTCAGTAGGCGTCTTAGTCCAATGCATGTTAACGATAAAAGAACTACATCGTCAGCATACAAAAGGATAGAGAGAGGCCTCTGGGACAGTCTTGGCTGATGAGAACAGGACGGGGTCAAGCTATCAACCAGGGAGTTAATGTAAAAATTGAACAACGTGGAAGCTAAAATACATCCTTGCTTGACTCCTTTGTAGGTAGGGATAGACTTGGATAACTGACCAGCACTATTACATCTTACACGTACATAAGTGTTATCATATAAGCAGCGTATGAGTAACAGAAGACATCTGTCGATGTTGGTGGACTCTAGTTTCGCCCAAAGTCTGTCTCTAGGGATCAGATCAAATGCAGATTTGAAGTCGATGAAAGCCGGGTATAAGGCTCCTCCGGGCTTGGCCATATACTTTTCTGCCAGATGTTGTAGGACTAGGCCATGATCCATAGGGGAGCAATCCGCTCTAAAGCCGGCCTGTTCATCGACTAGAGTATGGTCTTGTTCAAGCCAATCTTGCACTTTCTCAAATAAGTGGCGTGCATACAACTTGCTGACAATACTGAGGAGGCAGATTGGTCTATAGTTAGAGTCGTCAAATTGAGAACCCTTTTTATAGATTGGTATAATTATAGCAAGGCCCCCAGTCCTCCGGAACTTGATTTCACTTGAGACAGTCATGGCTTCCCTCAAAGAATCCTGGGAAGTGTAGTTTGTGAAGGGTGCTGAGAGGAGACTCCTATTCCCCTGAGAGAATGGTTTAACACTCAGCCACATGTTACCAAATTCTTCCAAGCTACATAGCAAGTGGACTGGACTGTAAAAGACCAACCCAAATTGTGTTTGCATTTTGACCAATTTGTAGGGCAGTCCAATATCTCAGAGAGGGGGTCAGGTCTCGTGCTCCCCTGGTGCATTCACTATAGCTGCCCAATTTCCCTGCTTTTTAAAGTTTGATAGAAATATCTGTGAGCTATAGGTACATTCTTAAACCGCAAGGTTTTTTGCCTATTAGTGAATTATTAATCACTGCAAATTAAATGGGCGGTGGTAACGCAGCCGAAGCTCTGCTCAGGGCCGGAGTTCGATTCCAATGGAATGAGGAAGTCGAATCTCCGGTAAAAGGGCCCGAGGTCCACTCAGCCTTCCATCCATCCGTGGTCGGTAAAATGAGTACCCGGCATATGCTGGGGGGTAAAGAAAGGCTTGGGAAGGAACTGGCAATCCCACCTCATATATACGGTCTGCCTAGTAAACGTCACAAGACGTCACCCTAAGAGTCGGAAACGACTCGCACTATAAGTGCGGGGACACATTTACCTTTACTTTTTAAGATCTGTGCTCATGACTTCTAGATGGATAAACACAAGGGGCTTCGCTGTCAAATGAGAAGTGTGGTACGTTTCGTTCTTAATTGCCCATAAATTGCCATGATTATTGTATCGCTGGGAAAAATGCATTTATCTGTTAACACCTCAGAGGAACAAATGTGAACAAAGGAATTTATGCATTATATCCAAGAATAATGCTGAACAAAGGAATTTATGCACGCCATATATGATGAACTGCATTTAGAGTAATGGAAGAAAAATCAAAAGGTCTGCTGTAAATCTTTAATCCTCAGAAAATCAAAATAATCTATACACTTTCCAAGTTCTTAGAAGGTGATATTCTATGCTGGAATGCAAATTTCTATATATGTATGCGCATCCATGCCTTTTGGTCATATGAGGCTGCATTATTCCAAGTTAGACCACTGGTCCATCTAGGCCTGTACGGTCAACTCTTGACTGGCTGTGCAGGGTCTCAACTAGATGTCTCTTCCAGCCATTCTACCCAAGGATCCTTTCCATTGGAGATGATGGGGAATGAATCTGGGACCTTTTGCATGCAATGTGTGTGCTCTAGAGCTGAGTGGTAGCCCAGCCCCAACAATATAAAAAGTGGTTAATCTTGTAAAATAGCTGCTAATCAGAAACAGGAAAACACCCATTAAAAAGTTCTGTGTTACAAATGACTAACAAGTCTAACCATCATCATCTGTATGTGCTATGATGCCACAATAAACAATCCAGTCCTTGTTGCTCATCACTTCAAGTAATGCGATCTCCTCTTTGATACTTTCCTTCACATGATTGCAAAAAGGACAAAGACCTTTAGAGTATTTCTTCAACTGACCCACAATCATTGTCTCCAACAGAGGCCTTACAGAAAAGTTACACGCAGAACAGAAGACATCCGTGGCTCTCAAACACAGATCTGTGGCTCTCAAACACAGGCATATGGAATTCAAAGATTACAGAACCAGAGCACAATAGCAAGGTTTTCCATCTCAAATTTTCTCAATCTTAGCATATGGATGCAGGAGAGAAGATCTGTGACGTGACAGCTTTAAAGTTTTAACAGTGTCAGTGAGAGATTCTGAGTATGAAACGGCAAATGCCACATCAGTAAGTCAGATTGGAAAGAAACAGCTAGCAGCTTGGTTGCCATCACAGTCAGCGCTGTGTACATTGGAAACAAGTAGACCCGTAATAAACATGTTCTCTAAAACAAGATCAACAAGGCGATGGGATGGGAAAAATCAGGATACCTACATTCATGTATATTGAATACATGCAACTGATCGCCACAGGATGCCCTGATGGCAAATCACAGAAATGGCTTTAAATAAAAGGATAAGGTAAACAGATGGAGGGAATGTCTGTCCGTGGCTGCTGGCCGTGACAGCCAGATGTGAAGCTTCCATTTTCCAAACATGGCCTCTGACTATTAGATGCTGGGGCTTAATTAGAGAATCATTACCTTGACGTTTGCAAAACTGTATGACATGACTGCTGGTAGTGGGAATATGGAGCTGGCTGAAACATTGGGGTGGCCCAGTAAAGCAATTCTTATTGAAACTCAAACTGGAGTCTACCCTGCAGCTAGCATAGCAGCAGGCACTGGTGCTGCTAAATTCACATTTACCCCCATTCCCACGTGCACAGCAGCTGTAGGTTCATGGAGCTTATTTGAAGCTACTGATAGCTCATTACATGGAAATTGGTAAGTGTCAAAGCAACCCTGGAAGCCTAGTGCCAGCACTGATCCTGCGCTAGCAGTAGCCTCTGTACACCCACAGCTATAGCTGTCACTCTGCATCACACTGCCTATTTGCATCTCTTTACGAAATAGCCCTGCCCTGAAGAGGAAAGAACTCGTAGTTGAGCTTTAATGGGAACGGGAAACAGACAGATGGCCAGGCATCAGCTCCAGGGAAAGAAAGTCTTGCAACAGATTCCTTACCAGGGGCAAGAAGTTCTTATGGGAGAGCACCTGGCATCATTTAGATGCTCCAAGGTAAGCTGTAAGGCCTACTAACTCAGCCTCTTCAAAGCATAAGACAGCCAGGGACAAATAGCTTTAAACATAATCAGCTCAGATCTCCAACGTTAGCTTTATAGGCAGCAGGGGCAAGAGGAGCAATAAGAGCTGAATATTACCAATAATGCACATATATTTTAAATGAAGCAAATGCATCCAAATTTGAAGTGCCCATTTCCATGACAGATTCTCTCTCCTCCCCATCACACTGTAGGAACGTACAACCTACTGACATGTCTGTTTACTAGAAAGCTTCACGTCCAAGGCAGTAATTAGCAACCAACATTTGGAATAAAGTTCAAATGAAGAACTAAATCATGCCACTGCAAACTATCACAGCAACACAAGAACCATCTATTTTTTAAATCAATATGAAAAAGCCGGGGGGGGGGACACACAAAAAATATCTGAGAATTGGACCACCAGGGGGCGCGTGAAACCTGGCTGCAGCTTAGAACGACTGCTCTGATTCCCGCCAAGCGCTTAACGGCAACTACAATGACTTTGTGGTAACACTTCTTGTTTCTTTCTTCGACCCCTGTTAAATGAAGCCCTGTAGCACGTTTGTGAGCACAATTTGCTAAGCTTTAAGGCCTTTTACTATCTTAATTTAGTGTTTTAAAAAATCGCACCTAACAAAGGCCCAAAATGGCGGTGAAAAACGGAAAAGCAGGGCAAGGGGAAATGGCGTCTGTTAACATAGAAAACCTGTTGGAAACAGTAATGACTCGAGTTCAGAGCATGCATACCCTATTAACAGCTGAATGGCAAAAAGCCTTTGAATCCACAAAGGATACACTGGATAATTTAGCACAAAAAACCCTGGCTATTGAAACGACAGCTAACGAAGCCATGGGATTAAGTGTTAAAACCTCTGACAAAGTCCAACTACTTTTAAAAGCTAATAGAGCATTAAACACAAAATTGGATGAACAGGAGAACAGAGCAAGACGTCGGAATGTACGCTTTTGTGGGGTCCCCGAAGAAAAGGAACAGGGAGACATGATTACATTTCTTACAACATGGTGGTCCAAAGTACTCCCTGAATTCTCTGTCACCGCACTAGATCTGGAGCGTGCTCACCGTAGCTTAGCACCCAAACCTAAAAGTACTGCAATGCCACGAGATATCATAGTGGCTTTTACTCATTTTCAATTAAAAGACGGATTTATGAGAGCCATTAGAGACAAAGGAGGCTTGAGATATGACAATAAAGAAATCATGGTTCTCCAAGACCTGAGTCTGGAAACTCTGAGGAAAAGACGAGAACTGAGGCCAGCAACAGAAAAACTGCAAACTGCTAAAATCAAATATCGCTGGGGTTTTCCTTTTCGTCTCTGCGTTGAAGTAGATGGCATATTACACACAGCTACCACAAAAAAAGAAACATGCCACATCCTTCGCCTATTAAACTTAGAAATTCCTTGGGACACTGAAGAACTGGATAAAGAAGAGGAACAGCTAGATTTCCAAGATTCTGAAAAATGGAATAGTCTTCTCCAAGAAAAAACGCCTCAGACTCAACAAACAAACAGAACCACTCTGCACTCCACGTCCTTTACGATCCAACTCTTTCACTCAGAGAGGAAAATGAAATTCATAACCAAATCCACAAGTCTAATATAACACGGTTTGTGTCATGTTTAACACCTCACTTAAGCAAATTTCATTATTACAGGTCACCTTTTCTTTTAAATGCGACCTGGTTTTTCAATTTAGCCATGTTAGGGTTTAAGACATTCTGTTGCAAAATATATATGTTATTTAACAATATTAAATATACAACAATTATAAAAAGGGGGAGAATAGGAACTCTGCCAAAAGTGGGTTCAATGGTTGTATTTTGTATGATGTTAATAGTTGTTATTGTTTCTCTCTGGCACATATCTGGCAAACTGAATTTGCTGATACTTTGGGACATAAGTTATGTGGGCCGAAGCTGGGGATTGATGCATCCCTCATATCATCCTTAATCTGATTATGGAAGGTAATGTAAAAATTTACACTCTGAATGCTAAAGGTTTGGGCAACCCAGTCAAAAGAAGAAGAATTTCCAATTTTATTTTAAAAGATAAGCCACATAATTTTTCTCCAAGAAACACACCATAGCAAAGAGATTTCACGACTCTTACCCCATAACTATTATAAAGAGCAATATTCCTCTCATGGTTCATCCAAAAGCAGAGGAGTAGCTATACTGATAGCACGGTCTCTCCCTTTTAAACACATACAGACCTATAAAGACACAGAATGTCGTCTAATATTTGTTAAAGGACAACTGGGAAATCAAAAGTTGACTTTAGCATCCCTATATGCACCCAACAAAAAACAATTGCATTTCCTTACCTCTTCCTTATCAAAATTATCTGAATTTGCAGAAGGTGAATTGATAGTGGGGGAAGATTTAAACTGGGCTGCTGATCCAATATGGGACAAATCAGTAAACACCGCTTCAGCTATACCTACTCAGTCTACCAACAAAACTAACTTTCAAGATATCCTATCTAAATTCAACTTAGTGGATGCTTGGAGATCTTTACATAAAATGGACAGGGACTACTCTTTTTACTCCTTTAGATATAAACGTTACTACAGAATAGATTACCTCCTCATAACTGACACTTTACAAACTACTTTACAGGAATCACAGATTGGGTCTTTCTTAATATTAGATCATGCCCCAGTATGGGCAATATTAACTATGAGAGAGAAAGATGAAATAACACCTACCTGGCAATTTGATAACTTTTTACTTACCAATCAATTAGCAACAGATGCTCTCCAATTGGCCATTAAGGATTACTTTACACACAATACAGGGATAGGAGTTAAAGAAAATATCATTTGGGATGCAATGAAAGCGGTAATACGAGGATGCTGTATTACAGAGAAAAATAAACTACAAAAACAAAAATCCATCCTAAAAAATAACCTATACGAAGAACTACAAAAGCTGGAATTTCAACATAAACAATCAGGCTCTATTAAAATTAGACATGAATTGACACCATAAGGAAAAAAATAGAAGCCCTAGAAATCTCAAAAATATCAAAATCCATGATTTATCTCAAGCAAACTTTTTATGAAAAAGGTAATCAAAATTCCAAACTTCTAGCTAATCAACTACGTCATAAACTTTCTTCAAACAAAATATGGTGTGTGCAACAAGATAATGGCCAGCTTACATATAAAACCCAAAAGATTCACTCTGAATTCATGTCTTACTACCAAACACTATACAAAGCCCCAGAACCTAAGAATACAAATATACAGCCTTTTCTCCAAAACTTAAAGCTTACAAAGCTAGATCAAGACCAACAATCTATTCTAAACCAAAAGTTCACCGAGACTGAAATTAATGAAGTCATCAAGAAACTTAAAAATAATAAATCCCCTGGGCCAGATGGCTTTTCTACAGATTTCTATAAGAAATTCAAGGCACAACTGGTCCCCCATCTATCACGGTTATTTAACACTATTTGGGAGGGTAAAGAGATCCCGTTAACTTGGAAAATATCACGCATAATAGTAATTCCCAAACCAGGGAAAAATTTGAATGACAAGAATAACTATAGACCAATTAACTTGTT